>NW_027362765.1:510778949-511378949 GCF_046119375.1 Phyllobates terribilis | reverse complement strand
AGGTGAAGTGTACCTACGATAAAAATTACAGACCTCTCCATTCTTTGTAGGTGAGAAAATTTGCAAAATCGTCAGTGTATCAAATACTTATTTTCCCCACTTTATATAAGCTGTATTTTTATGTGCTGAACGCAAATTGTTCTTTTTCATTGAAACTTACAAAGCCAGTTTGTCATTTTCTAGGAAGAACCTGATTAGCAGCGCAGACTTTTATGACACATAAAAAGAGATTATAAGATATGGCTAAGTTATGTTAACAAAGGTTAAACATTGTATTGCATTAAAAGGCTTCAGGTGTGTGATAATAACAAATTGTTATTTGTTTTCTTTATTTTATCACTCATTAGCGATATAAGGTTCCAATAGACGTAAATTTCAGTTACCTAAGAATATCTATTAGAAAGACAAGATATAGAAATTAATGAACAATGCACTCCTCTTACATTAATTCTTCTTCTAAATGGAAGTCTGATAAAATATCAGTGCAATTCAAAGCTTAAAGGAGTTATCAAGGAATATTTAATTTTTTTTCTTATGGACCTATGAATTTAAAGTCAAATAGTTGCTAACACCTGCCTGTTGTGCCCTGCACTGATCTCTGCTGGCTAAGAGCAGTCATGGATCACTCCTGCTGGCGATTCTGTGGCTTCCAGTGACATCACGTCAACAGAGCAGCAGTAAGGAAGTGAGAAATTTTAGTCGATGAGTAGCCTATCGGTGTTACAACTTGCAATCCACAATTATTCAGTGGACAGTTCCTCTTCATTAGTATTTTGCCTGTACTATAGGTGCTGGAACTTCCATCCCCCCTCACTTCCCAATGCAGTTTTGCTTGTCTGTATGGAATAATAAATAAATATATATATGTATATGTAAATATGCCTACATTGAGCAGAAAACTATGTACAATCAATATATATAATCTAGACAAATTTCTGTAGTTGCTCTATGTGAATGCAGATTGCTGAATTGTGATAACCTGCTATGCACACACTGTCCTGATTACTGTGTATTCCCAGCGTAATGATCAGAAGTATGCAATTTGAAAAGTTGCAGTCAGATGCAGACTAGAGTTTCAGACACCTCTGTAGGGGTTCGCTCACACTTGCATATAAAATCGGCAAGTTCATTGTGAGAAAAAATCACATTGCACTCACACCAATGTTATTCAATGAGGCACTATTCATATTTGAGTTTTTCCTCACCTGGAATTGGGGTGAGAAAAAAAATCGCAGCATGCTGCGTATGGTCGCATAAAACGGCCACGATTCATCAATGCAAGTCAATGGGTGCGAGAAAAAAATCGAACGGTACCCAGACCATGCGTGTGCCGTCCAATTTTTACACACATCTCAAGGTAAACCCGACATGTTATCATCCAAGTGCAGTAAAATGGCACGGGTTCCCCCTTATTTTTAATAACCAACTGAGGGAAAGCAGACAGCTGAGGGCTGGTGTTATTATTCTGGGAAGGGGCCAATATCCATTGATCTTCCCAGCCTATTAATATCTAGATTATATATCATGCCCCCAGGAAGAGGCATTTGCAAAACGTGTGTCGAGGCTTCTGCCTACCCAATTGCCGCGACTACCCTCAGGTACTATGTCTATACGTCTCTATATGCACACTGCCTGACATACTCCTATGTGCAATGTGGCTTTACAGCCTTAGTCCTCTTGTGCTATATTTATTGTACGTATTGGCACTTTTTATATTTATTGCACTAATAGCACTTTAAATATATCTTTTTCATGTGTTTCTTATTCCATCATTATTTATTTAATTATATATAGTAAGAGGCTACTCAACCACTATAATTCTACTACATACTGTGGTTATATATAATCTATTTTTGATACATTCTATTTTGCTGTATTCAGATTGCATTACCTATTAAGGTCTTATTTTGGTAATTTTGACCATATACCCTTTTTGCAATCTAGATTATACAACTTTCTTTACCTCTACGTATGTCCTTTTTTTATATAACCACTTGTTGCATTCCCTATCATCCACTAGATGGCTCTAGTATATTAGTGCATGTAGTTGTGTCACCCTGGCCTGGATGCCACAAAATGTAATAAAGCTGTGTCTGAGAGCAAGGGGGAGGTTCTCTAGTCAGGGGAACATTAGCATGCAGTACCTCCTGTCTCAGGCCAGAAGGGGGAGCAGGCTGCCCCTATAAAAGCTGGAACTGGGGGCTGGGTTAGAGAGAACTGGACGACCTGTCTCAGGACTGAGAGGTCCCAGAGCAGAGAGGGACAGCTGTATTGCACCCTAAGAGGAAGTGTGGCAGGAGGAGAGCCACAAGCCAGAGACAAGAGGCGAAGTGAGCCTGTCTTGGCAGATAAAGGACTTAATTTACCAGACTTTGGTGTCTGAGGCTGGGAGGATTCCACATCCTACAGCAGATAACCAGTCCGCAGGGGACTGTATGTTCCTTGGCCTAAGAAGCCTGGAGGCTCTGCCACAACAGAAGGGACCGGTAAAGCCGTACCAGGCCGGGAGCAGAAAGGAACCCACGTCGCAGGCCATACAGGCGAGAGTACACGGAAAGCTCGGAAATGGGGGCTGTTGCCCAATAAGAAGGAGATAGCCAGAAGGAGCACAGAAAGCACGGTAGGCCTACACCCTCACCCTGACCAGGGCCAATTTCCCCATTGCTCTCAGACATCCAGGTCCCCTCCTAGCCGGGACTGTTTATGGGTCAGTTTACCTGTTTTAGTAAAGACCCTGGACTGCAACCTGTTGTCTGTGTGCTCCTTCGCGCCTCCAGCACTACCGGTACTGGGACTCTCACCACCATCACTCCCACCATCCATTACACTGCCCTGGGGCCGCACTCTTCCCGTGGGGAGTTACACTACCCTAGCTGCACACCTCATCAGCCCCAGTGGTCTGCATGCAGCGGCGGTTCCTAATAACCGCAATCCACGGGTGGCGTAGTCGGACATACTCATCAGAGCATAACGGACTACCACTGGCCTGACCACCGTGAGCCACGGAACCGGGTTGCCACTACTACTCCCATCGTTCCCCTACTGCCCGGATCCGAGTGCCCCACGGCCCAGGGGGCGAGTCAGCTTTGGCGTAGTCGGCAGGATTGAAACCAACCCGCCACAAACGGGTATTGCGTGCCTAGAAAAGACTTTGCTTTTACCTGAAAAGAGGTTTCCCGCCATCCGGAGCCGTTTCCCGCCATCTTCAGCCGTTTTCCCACCATCGGATGCCATCTTCAGGACGCCCCGCGGGAAGAAGAGGGGCGTGGACGCCGAAAGCACGTGAGACCTGAAGCTCCGCCCCACGCACCGACGCTGCGCAAGGTCCTGGAAGGGAGAGAGAGCGACGCTGACGTCACCAGGACGTGACGCAAGGTCCTCGTCCAGAGCAGCTGCAGCGGAGCCGCGGCCTACAGAAGAGGATCGTCGGAAGGTAGGCCACGCTTAACTAGGGGGGAGGACGATGTTGGACACAGAGGCGCCCACTACCACCAACGCGGCTGCAGCAGCGGTGATGCCATTTTCCCTGCCCTACATCCCTGGAGCAGCCTGGCTGCCTAAGTACTCAGGGGAGACCCATGCCCTGACTGATTTTGAGGAAAGGCTGTACAGTTTGTTCCAAGTATACCCCCTGACAGAGGAACAGAAGGTCAGCATATTAACAGGGCAGTTAACTGGCGCAGCCCAAAGGGAGGTAAAATCATGGCCCACTGAGGAGAAAAGGACCGTGAAGGGTATTCTGGCCCTGCTGCGGGGTACCTTTGACACACGTACCTCCGCTGAAATTAAAATGAGGTTCTATGGATGTAAGCAGTGGGCACAGGACAGCATCAGAGACTATGCCCTAAATTTGCAGGAACCCCTGAGGGCCATCCAACAAGCTGACCCAGGCAGCGTGCAGGATACGGATAAGCTCCTAACAGAACAGTTCATAGAAGGTCTGCTGTCTAGCGCCCACAGGACCCAGCTGCGCCTCATGTTCTTTCAGAACCCTGATCTGACCTTTACCCAATTCAAGGACAGGGCCATAAGGGTGCTCCGTGAATCCGCAACAAGTGGCGCTATAAACCCCCGGTGCCCTGCTCTCACCTACCAACAGGAGGCGGCACCCTCCTCTATGGACTCCGTGGGGGCTGATGCACAGGCCCTGAACCAAGCCCCGTCGAAAGATCTGCATCACCAAGTCCAGGAGCTGACCAGGAGCGTCGCGCCGTTGACCAGGACCGTCCAGGCATTGCAAGTGGACCCGTCAAGACCCATCGAGTTGGCTTCAAGTCCGGAGGATGTCCCGTGGCGTCGACAGAGGAGGATTCCGTCGTTCCGAGGGAGGCTCACAGACCGCTACGCAGAGGATGGACAGCCCATTTGCCGTCGATGCAACCAGCCCGGACACATTTCCAGGTACTGTAATTTAAACGGGTCCAACCTGGAGCAGAGGGCCAACCCCCAGGCATAAGATCACCAGGCCCTTACAATTGGCGTAATAAGTACGTTGGGGGGCGCTCGGTTTTACCCGTGGTGCTGGACGGTATCCCCATGAGCGCCTTGCTGGATACTGGGTCACAAGTAGCCACTATCCCTTATGTACTTTTTAAGCAGTATTGGACTGATGCTGATATCACACGGTATCCAGACAGTAACTTGAGCATCATCGCCAGTAATGGCTTACCCGTGCCGCAGATGGGGTTCAAGGAGATGACCATTAAAATTGGTAAAGTTGAACTACCGGCACAGGGAGTGATTATTGTGGACATTGACCGTCGTGAAAGTCACCCTAAAATAACTGTGGGTACTAACGTGATTGAAAATTGTCTTTCAGAGGTAATTGTAATTCTACAACAGGTGGCGGTGAATGCTAGTTCCAGCCAACAGAGAGTCCTCAACAAGGAGATAAAAGCCCTGATGAGACGGCAGCAGGTAGAACTGTCTGGTGGTGAGATCGGTAGCGTAAGACTGAGTGACCCATTCCCCATTTCCATGCCTCCCAAAAGTGAAATGATGATCTGGTGTCGGACTGCAATCAGGTTGAGAGGTAGAGACTACCAAGCCATCGTAGAACCCGTGTACTCGAACAGCAGGCCCACCATTTTGACAGCTCGGGGGGTGGTTGATGTCCGTCATGGGAGGGTGCCCGTTCGCATTCTCAACATTGGGGAGAGGGAGGTACACTTACCCAGGTACGCTACACTCGCCAAACTGTTTGTTGTCAAACACAAAGCTATCAGGGCCGTGGAACCCTTGCCTCCATCTCCACTGGCGGTGGGTAATGGCTCCCATAAACAAAAGGAGGACTGGTGCCAGAAACTCCATGTGGGTGCTGACTCCACTCCCCTGCACCAAAAACAAGGAGTCTACCGGGTGGTACAGGAGTACGAGAGAGTCTTTAGTAAGCACCCGCTAGACTTTGGCAGAGTAAAAGGGATAGAACACCACATCCCCACAGGGAGCCACCCACCAATAAAAGAGAGACACAGGCCTGTACCCCCTGCACATTATCAGAACGCAAAGGGTATGCTAAGAGAAATGAAAGAAGCTGGGGTCATTCGAGATAGCTGTAGCCCCTGGGCAGCCCCCTTGGTTCTGGTAAAAAAGAACGACGGCACCATGAGAATGTGCGTGGACTATAGACAAATCAACCGTATCGCCCACAAAGACGCATATCCGCTGCCTAGAATAGAGGAGTCTTTAGCCGCACTAAAATCAGCTAACTTCTTTTCTACTTTGGACCTTACTAGCGGGTACTGGCAGATTCCTGTGGCAGAGGCTGACAAGGAGAAGACCGCCTTCACCACCCCGATGGGACTGAGTGAGTTCAACTGTATGCCCTTCGGGCTCTGCAATGCACCAGGGACCTTCCAGAGGCTGATGGAATGCTGTCTAGGGCACCGAAACTTTGAGACGGTCCTCCTTTACCTGGACGACGTGAACGTCTATTCAAAGACTTACGAGGATCATCTAAAGCACCTGGCCGAGGTGTTCGAAGCCCTGGCAGGCTATGGCCTGAAGGTGAAACCATCGAAGTGTCACCTGCTGAAACCAAAGGTCCAGTACCTAGGACTTGTGGTAAGCACGGAAGGAGTGGCCCCTGACCCTGACAAGGTCACGGCAATCAAGAGCTGGCCAAGCCCCTCGAACATCAAAGAGGTGAGACAGTTTCTCGGGTTGGTAGGCTACTACCGAAGGTTCATCCCCGGGTTCACTAAGATGGCAGCTCCTATGCAGGACCTCCTGATCGGACAGTCTAAGTCCAGAAGTCAAAAGCCACCCTTCAAGTGGGATAAACCGGAAGAGGAGTCCTTCCGCCAGCTAAAGATGGCCCTCACAGGGGATGAGATCCTGGCCTACCCTGATTACGGCCAGCCTTTCATTCTCCACACAGACGCCAGTAATGTGGGACTGGGAGCCGTACTGTCCCAAAACCAACAGGGCAGAGAAAGGGTGATAGCGTACGCCAGCTGGAAGCTGAGGCCCACCGAGAGGAACCCAGAGAATTACAGCTCCTTCAAGCTAGAATTCTTGGCAGTGGTGTGGGCCGTAACGGAACGCTTCAAGCATTACCTGGCCTCCGCAAAGTTCACCGTGTACACGGACAACAACCCGTTGACACATCTGGACAATGCGAGACTGGGTGCCCTGGAACAGCGGTGGATAGCCCGTCTCTCCAACTATGATCACCAAGGACGGAGGAGAAACCACTAGTACCGTCTCCAGGGACCACCTCAAAAGATGCCCCGAGCAACTCCGTAGTGCAGAAGAGGATCAAAGTGACTTTGAACCCGCAGAGGACAAGGAAGAAATTGTTATGATCTGCTACAAGCACTAAGGAAAGACAGGAGATCTGTCCCTACAATCAAACTAAACTGGATCCCTACGATGTAACGGGGAACCTGATCCTGTGATCAGACCCGCTAAAGTCCTCGGCTAGTCTGTACGAAGACCTATAGATGCAAGGGAGGAATCCCTACAAGAACTAGGGACTGGGATAAAGTTGGACACCTCCTAGCAGAAATTGTAGCAGTCAAAGACAAACACACAACAAAGAACATAGAGGTCCGAAGACCTAGCAAAACTAACAGAGAACGGTAACAGAGCACCAAGCTAGCTCAAGAGTAGAAAATACAATGAAGTCCAGCAAGGCCAGGAGGGCGGAGCCGGATTAAATAGGCAAAAATGGTCATGTGACCAGCAAACTAGAAAAAACCTAACAGGAGAGTTCTAACAGTACCCCCTCTTCTAAGAGGATCCTCCGGATCCCCTAGGACCGGGCTTATCAGGAAACCTCCTGTGAAATGCTCTGACAAGTCTGGAAGCAGAAACATCATCCGCCCTCACCCATGAGTTATCCTCGGGTCCGAAACCCTTCCAAGCGACGAGATACTGCAAACTCCCTCTATACCGTCTAGAATTTAGGATGCGGGAAATTTCATATTCCCCGTCCTCCACCACCGGAGGAACAGTGGCAGAGGCGTCACCAACCGACACATCAGCTTTTTTCAACAGAGAAACATGAAACACCGGATTAATCTTCCAGGAGGTAGGAACCTCCAACCTAACAGCAGATTGGTTAACTATCTGAAGCACCTTAAAGGGCCCTACAAACTTGGGTCCCAATTTTTTCGAAGGAATCCTCAATCGCAGATTCTTAGAGGACAACCAAACCATGTCACCAATAGCAAACGAAACCTCTTGCCGTTTCCTATCAAAGTACCTCTTAGATTTTTTGCTAGCCTCCTGAAAATTATCACGCACATCCGTCCAAACTCTCTCCAAATCACCGGAAAAACTCTCCTCCTCCGGCACAGCCGATACCAATTTGGAGAATGACCCAAAAGACGGATGTCTCCCAGTACAACAAAAAAAAGGCGAACACCCAGCAGAAGAGGATGTATGGTTGTTAAGAGCAAATTCAGCAAGTGGCAGAAACTCAGACCACCCCTCTTGATTGTCTGCCACAAAGCAACGCAAGAACTGCTCAACATCCTGGTTTTTTCTTTCTGTCTGGCCATTAGACTCAGGATGATATCCGGATGAAAACGACAAATGCGAGACAATCTGCGAGACAAAGCATCCGCTTTAACATTCTTGGTACCCGGGATGTAAGTAACGGAAAAATTAAACCGAGAGAAAAAAAGTGCCCTCCTAGCCTGACGGGCATTCAAGCGCTTGGCAGCATCATGATAGATCAGATTTTTATGATCAGTGAAAACCTGAATGGGAAATTCAGCACCTTCCAAGAGATGACGCCAGTGTTCAAATGCGAGTTTAATAGCCAGCAATTCCCGATTACCAATATCGTAATTAAGTTCAGTCTCAGAAAATTTTTTTGAAAAAAAGGCACAGGGATGTACTCCATCCTTGCTTTCCTGAGACAACACCGCACCGACCCCCACCGAAGAAGCATCAACCTCAACCAAAAATGGCTTAGTCACATCAGGCTGCATAAGGATGGGAGCAGAGGTGAACCTCTCCTTTAGAAACACAAAAGCTTCAATGGCCTCAGAAGTCCACTGAACCGCATTAGCACCTTTCCTGGTGAGATCGGTCAGTGGTTTGACAATAATAGAAATTTTTTTTATGAATTTTCTGTAATAATTGGCGAAACCCAAAAACCTCTGTATCGATTTCAAACCAATAGGCCTAGGCCATTCCTGCACAGCTTGAACTTTAACCGGGTCCATCTCAAAACCTTCACTGGAGATAATGTAACCCAAAAAACTAATTCTCTGTACAGCGAACTCACATTTCTCTAGCTTAGCAAAAAGCGAATTGTCCATTAATAACTGTAAAACCTCACGTACGCTCCGCCAATGAGACTCCAGATCAGGCGAATAAATCAGAATGTCATCCAAATACACAACCACATTTTTGCCGATCAAAGGTCTAAGGATGTCATTAATAAGATTCTGAAAAAATGCTGGAGCATTGGTAAGACCAAAAGGCATAACCAGATTCTCAAAATGACCCACAGGAGTGTTAAAAGCAGTCTTCCATTCATCACCCTCCTTCATGCGCAACAAATTGTATGCCCCCCGGAGATCAATTTTAGAGAACCACTTGGCCCCCACTAACTGGTTAAACAAATCAGGAATCAATGGCAGTGGGTAAGGATTGCGTACAGTAATTTTATTAATCTCACGAAAGTCCAGACAAGGACGTAAACCGCCATCTTTTTTTTTTACAAAAAAAAATCCAACAGCCACAGGAGACTTGGAAGGCCTAATGTGACCGGCGGCCAAGCTGGTCTGTATGTATTCCTCCAAAGCCTTTCTCTCAGGAATAGTAAGATTAAATAAACGACTTTTAGGAAGAGTCGCTCCAGGGACAAATTCAATGGTACAATCATAGTCTCTATGGGGAGGCAAAATTTGTGACTCCTCCTCAGAAAAAACTCTCCAAAAATCCTGAATAGGTACAGGTAATTCCCCTTTTTCCACCGCAGCAATACGTCCGTTACAACACTTGTCATAACATTTAGGGCTCCAGGACTTAATTTCATTGGTAGACCAATCCAGTACAGGATTATGCAATTTTAACCAGGGCAACCCCAATATTACTGGAGAAGGCAAATTATTCAATACTACCAAATCCAAATTCTCTTGATGAATACCATTAATAGTGAGGGGAAATTCACAGACCTTGTGAGTAACACTCTTCAAGGGAGAGCCATCGACAGAAACCACAGCAATAGGGGATGACAAAGCTGTAGGTTTTAATGTAAGTTTTTCCAAGAATCCCCCATCAATCACATTCAGAGTAGAACCACAATCCACAAATACCCGAAATTCAATTAATTCTTCCTGAGCAGTGGTAGTAGCAGATAGGAATACTCCCTTTGTATTTAAACAGGCAATACGGGCATAACTGACCATTTTTTTTTCTTTGTTCATACGAAGCACACAGTTCTTAATAAAATGACCAGAATTTCCGCAATAGAAGCACAAACCTTCAGAAAGCCTGCGGTCTTTTTCCTGAGAGCGGGGTGTCATCGCCCCAATCTCCATCGGCTCTCCTTTGTCAGCACAGACCCTCTCAAGACTCGGAGCTGACATAGCAGAGGATTTGATCTCATTAACCCTTGCACGCAGTCTCCTGTCCACCCGTATAGCTAATTGCATAGCCTCCTGCAAGTTTCCAGGTGTGGGATAAGCAATCAGCAAATCTTTAACCCTTTCACCTAGCCCCGCCAGAAACAAACTTTTCAAAGCTGAATCGTTCCACCCCACCTGGGCAGACCACCGACGGAAGTGAGAACAATACTTTTCCACATTACCTGATCCCTGCCTCAAACGTCTCAATTCAGACTCAGCAGATGAGACACGATCAGGATCATCGTACAACAAACCCAAAGCAGAAAAAAAACTATCCACTGATCTAAAGCACGGATCACTAGGTTGGAGAGAAAAAGCCCATCCCTGAGGATCCTTGCGCAAAAGTGACATTATGAACCCTATGCGCTGTGATTCATCACCAGAGGATCCGGGTCTTAAACGAAAATACAATAAACAAGCATTTTTAAAAGAAAAAAATCTTGTTGTTCACCAAAAAATAGATCAGGCAGACGTACCTTTGGCTCTACCAAATGTGCTCCAGAACAGCTACTCACGTGTTGTTGGAGCTCGGCCACCTCCAGAGAGAGTCCCTGCAAGCGTTGAGCCAAATCTTGAACCGAGACCATGATGGAAACTGGAGGTCTTTCCTTAGAAAAATTTTTTTGGGCTAGACTTACTGTTATGATCTGCTACAAGCACTAAGGAAAGACAGGAGATCTGTCCCTACAATCAAACTAAACTGGATCCCTACGATGTAACGGGGAACCTGATCCTGCGATCAGACCCGCTAAAGTCCTCGGCTAGTCTGTACGAAGACCTATAGATGCAAGGGAGGAATCCCTACAAGAACTAGGGACTGAGATAAAGTTGGACACCTCCTAGCAGAAATTGTAGCAGTCAAAGACAAACACACAACAAAGAACATAGAGGTCCGAAGACCTAGCAAAACTAACAGAGAACGGTAACAGAGCACCAAGCTAGCGCAAGAGTAGAAAATACAATGAAGTCCAGCAAGGCCAGGAGGGCGGAGCCGGATTAAATAGGCAAAAATGGTCATGTGACCAGCAAACTAGAAAAAACCTAACAGGAGAGTTCTAACAGAAATGATCAGCACCGTTCTCGGAGAGTTCCCTCAGTCCTGGACTCGGATAAACGATGCCATAGTGGTACCCGTCCTGCATTTCCTGCAACCGACTGCACAACAACCTGCACCAGAGCCGGAAGGTGAAGAGGAGCAAGCAGTTCCAGAGGCAGAAGAGCCTGTACCAGCAGCCCAGGAGAGTCAACCCTCTGCTGACAGTGAGCCTGCCATGCCTGCGGTAAGCCAAAGGACCCGCAGACAGCTGCCTGCCTTACCTGTACACCCAGCTGGTAGCTGTACCCCTAACGCTAGTGGGGAAAGCCAGGTCGGTCCACCACCAGACAGTGGATTAAGGAGGTCAACCAGTAGCACAAAGGGGCAGATACCCGCTCGCTGGAGAATATAGAGTGCACTAAAATTGTAAATAACCCTGTTGCCAAATGTTGAAATGTTTGCCAAGTTACATGCATGTTTGGTAATTCTGTGTTTCAGTTTCTTGCAGTTACCGTAAGGACTCAAAGGTTATGGACTTTTTATAACTAGGACCTTGTATGGACTGCGTTCGGAGCCTAACCAAGGAATGAACTAAGACTGTAAAGGACTTGGGGTAGGACAGACCCCCACCTGGTTAAGGCTCCCCGTTGTATTGGTGATATGGACACCCGGTCACAGACCGCCCTGTGCTCTTAAGAACTCAATCTGTGCGTCGTTTGTCTACTAATGTTTTATAGTCATGTATATTGTCTTTGTTTATTGTTTAGTCCCGGAGTACTAAATTTCACTAGGGGGGAATGTGTCACCCTGGCCTGGATGCCACAAAATGTAATAAAGCTGTGTCTGAGAGCAAGGGGGAGGTTCTCTAGTCAGGGGAACATTAGCATGCAGTATCTCCTGTCTCAGGCCAGTAGGGGGAGCAGGCTGCCCCTATAAAAGCTGGAACTGGGGGCTGGGTTAGAGAGAACTGGACGACCTGTCTCAGGACTGAGAGGTCCCAGAGCAGAGAGGGACAGCTGTATTGCACCCTAAGAGGAAGTGTGGCTGGAGGAGAGCCACAAGCCGGAGACAAGAGGCGAAGTGAGCCAGTCTTGGCAGATAAAGGACTTAATTTACCAGACTTTGGTGTCTGAGGCTGGGAGGATTCCACATCCTACAGCAGATAACCAGTCCGCAGGGGACTGTATGTTCCTTGGCCTAAGAAATCTGGAGGCTCTGCCACAACAGAAGGGACCAGTAAAGCCGTACCAGGCCGGGAGCAGAAAGGAACCCACGTCGCAGGCCATACAGGCGAGAGTACACGGAAAGCTCGGAAACGTGGGCTGTTGCCCTAAGGAGGAGATAGCCAGAAGGAGCACAGAAAGCACGGTAGGCCTACACCCTCACCCTGACCAGGGCCAATTTCCCCATTGCTCTCAGACATCCAGGTCCCCTCCTAGCCGGGACTGTTTATGGGTCAGTTTACCTGTTTTAGTAAAGACCCTGGACTGCAACCTGTTGTCTGTGTGCTCCTTCGCGCCTCAAGCACTACCGGTACTGGGACTCTCACCACCATCACTCCCACCGTCCATTACACTGCCCTGGGGCAGCACTCTTCCCGTGGGGAGTTACACTGCCCTAGCTGCACACTTCATCAGCCCCAGCGGTCTACATGCAGCGGCGGTTCCTAATAACCGCAATCCACGGGTGGCGTAGTTGGACATACTCATCAGCGCATAAAGGACTACCACTGGCCTGACCACCCTGAGCCACGGAACCGGGTTGCCACTACTACTCCCATCGTTCCCCTACTGTCCGGATCCGAGTGCCCCACGGCCCAGGGGGCGAGTCATAGTGTCTTCTCTGTGATTCAATCAGTAGCTGTATTCATTCGATACATTACATTGTTCATATGTGGGTTGTCCTATATGGCTGATTTTTCTACAACTGGGTGAGGTGTCACTCTGTTCTGTATTTCCTTTCCTGTATATTTTATTGTATATTATTCTCTTTTAAAAGATTCATGAATAAAATTATCTTTTCTATCTCATTTGGGTCTACATGCTTCCGGTCTTTTTGGATATATGGTTTGTTGGGGAGTACCCGTATATTTTATATGGTCAATTATAAGTATTCATTTTGTATACTGTATAGAAGACTATGGGTAGTGCATTATACTGTATGGAGGACTATGAGGAGAGCATTATACTATATGGATGACTATGGGAAATGCATTATACTATATGGAGTACTATGGGGAGTGCAGTATACTGTATGGAGGACTATGGGAAGTACATTGTACTGTATTGAGGACTATGGTGGTACATTATACTATATGGAGGACTATGGGGTGCATCACACTATATGGAAGGCAATGTGTGGCCCAATATACTATATGGAGGGTTATATGAGGTCCATTATACTTTATGGAAGGTTATGTGGGGGCCATTAAAATATTTGGAGGCTATGTGGGGCCTTTATTATATTTGGAGGGCTATGTGGAAGCCTTTATATTTTATGGAGGGCTATGTGGGGTCGATTATACTTTATGCAAGCAGTTATACAGTGTGAAGGTTTGTGTGGGGTCCATCAGATTGTGTTGAGGGCTGTGTGGGAGCCATTATACTGTTTGGAGGGATCGAGTGGGCCATTATACAGTGTGGAGAGGTGTGGGGCCATTAAACTGTATGCATGCCCATTATACTGCACGGAGTGTTGTGTCGGGGTCACAGTTGGGGGATCATACTGTGTTGGGGTCACCATACTTTGCCAGGGGAGTTGGGGTACAGTAGGGTAATTATACTGTACTGTGGAGGTATTCACTATGGGGTATCATATAGTGCTTGTTAGTCACTTGTGTTGGCATCGTACTTTATGGGTGCAATGAAATTTGAATCTAGGGCTTCAGTAGGAGGACAATTATTTTGCAAAGGTTGCAAGGTAGCAAAGTTGCAAAGTTGTGAGATATGTTCTTCTGTGTCCCCACTGAATATTATTATTTTTTGTTGTTGGGGGGGAGGTGTGTGACCAATTAGAACTTTTTCTTTGGTGCCTCATGATTTCTATGTAAGCCACTGTGGCGCCCCTGCTGCGCATTAGTGCCACAGATCCTAGAGGGGTGCATGAACGGATTCCTCCACAAGAGGCCCTCATAGCATACACACACCTCCACCATCAACCTCAGACCACAAGAGGGAGCCCGTTAGGGATATAAATAGGGAAGGTGGAGCTAGGCAGTTCAGTCTGGTCTGGAGTCGAGTCTGGTCTGGAGTCAAGTCTGGAGTACACAGAAGGTCAGTCCAGCCCAGGCTCAGGAGTCTAGAGAACTCAGCTATAGTTCAGCAGTGGAGCATGAGGCTCCTGAAAGCTAGACTCAGGGAGCTCAGTTAGAGCCTAAGGTGTGCCGACGCCATAAGAGCGGTGAAGCGCGGCAAGCTGCTGCTAGTGTGTATAGCTTAGTGCGGGCCTCGAGCGTGGCATTGGGGGCAGAGGAGCTGTACAAGCTCACCCCAGAAACATATACCGGACACCGGGTCCGCGTCTACAGGGCCGTACACCCCCCCCTGTGTACATGGTCGCTGCTGCGATATATCCTTAGGACAAAATATATCTCCAGGAGAGGGGCACGGCTATGGGGGCGTCTTGTGCGCCCTCATGTGCGTGCCTCTTTCTGGACTACTGGGGACATGGCATAAACTATCCAGATAAAGATGATGGAGCGGTCCACGTGTGGGTCCGCTTCATTGATGATCTTTTTTTGATTTGGCATGGTAAGACACAACAGCTGGAGAGTTTCTTTGATGAACTGAATAGAAACGAATGGAATATACGACTGACATATTCATCGAGCCCTGTGGAAATCGAATTTCTTGACTTACGAATTAAGAAGGAGATGGATGGTTAAATCTCAACTGACATTTATAGAAAAAAAACCGCCAGTAAACTCACTGCTTAGTGCAAAATCTTCTCATCCCCCTCAAGTAATTAAATCTATTCCTATTGGTCAATTCATCCGGACTCGGAGAATATGTTCCTCAGATATTTTATTTGAGAATCAAGCCAGTGAACTGCAAAAACGCTTTAAAGCCTGTAATAATAACAATGATGTCTATCAACAGGGCTATACTAGAGCAGCGGCGACCTCAAGGGATCAACTACTGAGAAATAAACCAAAGAAAAAAGATGATCAGGTGAGACTGATAACTCCATATCACACACATTGGAGGGAAATGTCTGCAATATTTACAAGATACTGGCCAGTGCTTATGTTGGATCCCATCCTTAAAAATATTGTATCTCTGAAACCCTTGATAACCCCAAAAACATCTCAAAATTTAAATGATATACTGGTAAGAAGCCATTATATACCACCTGTAAGAGAAGGGTCTTTCCTTGGCTCCCATAGTCCAAAATGGGGCTGTTACCCTTGTGGTTCATGTGGGGCTTGTCCCCAGGTTGACAGAGCCTTTGATCTCCATGACTCCTCCAATACCCGTCCTTTTAAAATTCTTCATCGTATAACTTGTCGCTCAACTGATGTAATCTACTGGGCAATTTGTTCCTGTAAGCTAATCTATGTGGGACTAAGATCCAGAGAATTTCGGGTTAGAACCCTAGAACACATATGGGACATCAAAAATGCGGCCAAAACCCCCAACCCAGAACAAATAGCCAAATTAAAAAATATCCCTAAACACTTTCGTGAGTCCCATTGGCGCCTTTTACGATTCCGAGCGATTGATCAAATCCATTTAGGTGCGAGAGGAGGAGATGCTAAAAATCGACTATATAAAACGGAAGCAAAATGGATTACCATTCTGGATACTGTCAAACCTAATGGTTTAAATGATCAAGTGAGCTTTGACCCATTTCTGATGTGATCGTGACATTGCTGTGACTTTATTTGTACTATCCACTCCCATACCAATATACCATATTGCTTTTCCTGGGAAACATACATTATTTAATAATTAAATGCATACAATAATGTTGAAAAATTGATAAATGTGAAATATACATGCGGGATAGATTATTCTGATGTTCTTAGTATATCAATGATTGAATTTGGTGATTTGAACTTATTGATATTTCTATTTTAAAGATTATGAATCCTGACTGCATGATGAATCATTACAAATGAAGAAAATACCCTCTGAAGTAATGAACGACATAGAATATATATGTATATGATTCACCTGTCATTTTTCCTGCATGTATTGTATTGTATGTGGTCATAAATGGGTATTGGGGAAACTCTGGCCTAACCCAAAATGGCGCCATGTGATCTCCCACGTGGTGCGCGTGTGCGCCATGTCATCGCGGCCTCACCTCAATCGCCGAGCGTCCAATCGGAACTCTGGCTCTGCGTGCATGCGCAGTTGGACTTCCGGGATGACGGTCGTGGGAGCGTGACGCGTGATGGTCGGAATACACGCGCCCATGATCATGGGACGCTCCAGGTGACCTGAATCTATCTACTAGATAAAAACCCAGGTATGGCACTGCCTCAGAACCCCCGGACGAAGCAGAACGTGAAATACACGTTGGGGTACGAGGCAGTGTGATTCCCAACAAGATGGCACATGGTCTGTATGTTTATCTTGATTAAACAAATTCTCAACAAGCTGTGGGGGGTCACAGCAAAGTCTTCTGGTTGCTACTATTTTGATTTATCTCTGGGTGACTTTTTGTACTGTTTACTGGATGATTCCCTGACCCAGCGAGATAATAGATGTGACACTTTAATTTTTGTATATGTGATACATATAATTGCTTCTAATATCTCAGAATCATGTATTGCAACTAGAATTACTGTTATGAATGATTGTTATCATAAAAGCTGTAAGTATATGGAATTTACAATATATGTTATCCATGTAACCCTATCCTGGGAATATATGAATTGAACTTTTGTATCATGTCTATTACTAATTTGAATGATTTAATCATGATGCCAAACAATACTTTCATCTAGAACCACACTGCCCAAGTCTTTTAAACGGGTCTTTTTTAGGGGAAATTTTACATAAGGGGTGTCTGTTGATTGTGTATTATTTTAATTCTTTGATGTAATAAACTTATAAATTCTGATAGCACATGAATTACCATTCTTTGATTTACTTCAATGAGGGATGAGAGTTAATATATTTAATATTGGGTATCCTCATTATTTCCTTAAATAGAATATTATATTGGAAATGTGTCTGATTATTCATTTATGTGTATTTATACTAATGCGTCCCCAGCCTATTACTGTGAGTCACTGGATAGTTAAACCCACTCCACCCAGTAGTAGGTGCCTGAGCAACGCTTCTTTCAGTGTGTTCTGTTCAACTGAGTTTCCAGGTCCTGTCCTGTATCTTGTCTGTTTCTGCCACCCTGGGGGCTGAGTACCCAGGCCCGTTACCTGTATCTGTGACTTCTAGTCTGTTTCCTCCACCCTGGGGGCTGAGTACCCAGGCTCATTCCTGTATCTTGTTCCAGGTTCAGTTCCTGTCTGAACTGTGTCCTAGCCCATTACCTGTTTGTCTCTATGTCCAATCCTTTCCTTTTCCTGTAGTGTCTGAACCTGCACCCAACTCCAACTCTTTGTCTCTGTACTTCTTCTGTTTGTGAGTTTTGTGTCCACTTGCTACTTCATTGCAAGTACCTTGTGTGTATCTGGTTCTGCTTGTCCCTGTTACACTCGCGCCCGGACTGACTGGCGTGAGCGTGATTAGTGATCCCACTGTACCATGAACCGAGGAGTGCCTGGAGGGGCGTAACTAAGAATCAACCCGGTCCGACCAAGGTCGCACGGCGGCTCAGTCGACTCCGTGAACCAGGGAGGAACCGAGCAGATGGACCAGGTGCTATTCCAGGTCAGACCCCGGTCACAGCTGTTGACCCACACCGGGGAATGCAGGAACAGGCATGTTAGCTGGAATGCAGACAGGTGGGTACAGGCAGGCACGGCTGGTATGACGGCAGGTGGGTACCTAGCAGGCACGCTGGTATGTAGGCAGGTGGATACTGGCAGGCGCGGCTGGTATGCAGACAGGCGGGTGCTGACAGGCACGGCTGGAATGCAGACAGGCAGATACTGGCAGGTATGAACGCAGGCTGGATAGGGACAAGTACATACTGGGACACAGGAACAGAGCCGCAGGTGCGGTGGACTAGCAGAGCAAAACCGCAGGAGCGGCGAACAAGCAGAGCGGAGCAAAACTGCAGGCGCGGTGAACAAGCAGAGCAGAGCAAAACCGCAGAAGCGGTGATCAAGCAGAGCGGAGCAAAACCGCAGGTGCGGTGAGCAAGCAGAGCGGAGCAAAACCGCAGGTGCGGTGAACAAGCAGAGCGGAGCAAAACCGCAGGTGCGGTGAACAAGCAGAGCGGAGCAAAACCGCAGGTGCGCTGAACAGGCAGAGCGGAGGAAAACCGCAGGTGCGGTAAACAAGCGGAGCAGAGCGGAACCACCGGAGCAGTGAACAAGCAGACCAGAACAGAACCGCAGGTGCGGTAAACAAGCGAAGCAGAGTGGAACCGCCGGAGCGGTGAACAAGCAGAGCAGAACAGAACAGCATGTGCGGTAAACAAGCGGAGCAGTGCGGAACCGCTGGAGCGGTGAACAAGCAGAGCAGTACAGAGCAGAAGGTGAAGGCAGACAGTACAGGGCTCTGTTCACATGCAACAGACTGGAAAATGCAGGAAGATGGTTAGAACACAGGAGGTAGATGCGGAGGCAGGGAAAGGGGACAAGCAGAACCAGATACACACAAGGTACTTACAATGAAGTAACGAGTGGACACAAAACTCACAAACAGAAATACAGAGACAACGAGTTGGAGGTAGGTGCAGGTTCAGACACTGCAGGCAAAGGGAATGTACGGACATAGGGAGAAACAAGTAATGGGCTAGGACACTGTTCAGACAGGAACTGAATCGGGAACAAGATACAGGAACAAGCCTGGGAACTCAGCCCCCAGGGTGGCAGAAACAGACTAGAAGTCAGAGATACAGGTAGCGGCCCTGGGTACTCAGCCCCCAGGGTGGCGGGAACAGACTAAAAGTCAGAGGTACAGGTAGCAGCCCTGGGTACTCAGCCCCCAGGGTGGCAGAACAGACTAGATACAGGACAGGACCTGGCAACTCAGTTGCAAAAGACAAACTGAGTGAAAGTGTTGCTCAGGCACCTCCTACTGGGTGGAGGGGGTTTAAGTATCCAGTGACTCACAGCAATAGGCTAGGGACGCATTAGGACTGTGCACACAGTAGCTATAAGAAACAAGCAGAAAGCAGCGCCGACGCCCTAAGCAATCAGACAAGAGACATGGACACAGCAGGTACTGGAGCAAAGAGTGCAGCATGGACTGACAGGTAAGATTGCGGTGTTGCATGGTGGGAGGTGGTGCACCATGCAAGCACGCCACCAGGGATGTTACAGTCCCGTTTCCCTGCCTTCGTATCTACTTCCTGTGATTCTAGATATCTACCTGTGTTTCCCAGTCTGTTCCATGTGAACAGAGAGAGCCCTGTCCTGTCTGCCTGCACCTGCGGTTTCACTCTGCTCTGCTCCGCTTGTCTTCCGCACCTGCGATTCAACTCTGTTCTGCTCCGCTTGTCCTCCGCTCCTGCGATTACGCTCTGCTCCGCTTGTCCTCCGCGCTTGCACTTCCGCTCTGTTCTGCTCCGCTTGTCCTCCGCGCCTGCGCTTCCGCTCTGCTCCGCTTGTCCTCTGCGCCTGCGCTTCCGCTCTGCTCCGCTGTCCTCCACGCCTACGCTTTCGCTCTGCTCTGCTTGTCCTCCACGCCTGCGCTTCCGCTCTGCTCTGCTCCGCTTGTCCTCCATGCCTGCGGTTCCGCTCTGCTCCGCTTGTCCTCTGCACCTGCGGTACTGCTCTGCTCTGCTTGTCCACCACACCTGCGGCTCCGTTCCTGTATCCCAGTCTGTACTGGTCCATATACAGCCTGCTTTCCTACCTGCCAGTATCAGCCTGTTTGCATACCTGCCGTGCCTGCAAGTACCCGCCTGTCTGCATACCAGCCGTGCCTGCCAGTACCTGCCTGTCTGAATACCAGTCGTGCCTGCCAGTACCCACCTGTCTGCATACCAGCCTAGCCTGCTCGTTCTTGCATTCCCCAGTGTGGGTCAACAGCTGTGATCAGGGTCTGACCTGGAGTAGCACCTGGGCCACCTCCCATGTCCCTTCTCGGACTACGGAGTCGATTAAGCCGCCGTGTGTTCATGGTCGGATCTGGTGAGGACCCTAGTCTTGCCCCTCCAGACACTCTTCAGTTCGTGGCCCAGTGGGACCACTAACCACACTCATGCCAGTCAGTCCAGGGGCGAGCGTAACACCTTGCACCTTGGCCGAGGTTTAGAGGATTAATCGAAGAAATGAAATGGATATTCTTCTGTTTGTATCCCCTCGTACTAGACATATACAGTTATATGAAAAAGTTTGGGCACCCCTATTAATCTTAAGCTTAATGTTTTATAAAAATTGGTGTTTTTGCAACAGCTATTTCAGTTTGATATATGTAATAACTGTTGGACACAGTAATGTTTCTGCCTTGAAATGAGGTTTATTGTACTAACAGAAAATGTGCAATCTGCATTCAAACAAAATTTGACAGGTGCATAAGTATGGGCACCCTTATCATTTTCTTGTTTTAAATACTCCTACCTACTTTTTACTGACTTACTAAAGCACTTTTTTTGGTTTTGTAACCTCATTGAGCTTTGAACTTCATAGCCAGGTGTATGCAATCATGAGAAAAGCTACTTCAAGTGGCCACTTGCAAGTTGTTCTCCTGTTTGAATCTCCTCTGTAGAGTGGCATCATGGGCTCCTCAAAACAACTGTCAAATGATCTGAAAACAAAGATTATTCAACATAGTTGTTCAGGGGAACGATACAAAAAGCTGTCTCAGAGATTTAACCTGTCAGTTTCCACTGAGAGGAACATAGTAAGGAAATGGAAGAACACAGGGACAGTTCTTGTTAAGGCCAGAAGTGGCAGGCCAAGAAAAACATCAGAAAGGCAGAGAAGAAGAATGGTGAGATCAGTCAAGGACAATCCTCAGACCACCTCCAGAGAGCTGCAGCATCAACTTGCTGCAGATGGTGTCACTGTGCATCGGTCAACTATACAACGCACTTTGCACAAGGAGAAGCTGTATGGGAGAGTGATGCGAAAGAAGCCGTTTCTGCAAGCACGCCACAAACAGAGTCGGCTGAGGTATGCAAAAGCACATTTGGGGAAGCCAATTTCTTTTTGGAAGAAGGTCCTGTGGACTGATGAAACCAATATTGAGTTGTTTGGTCATACAAAAAGGTGTTATGCATGGCGGCAAAAAAACACAGCATTCCAAGAAAAACACTTGCTACCCACAGTAAAATTTGGTGGAGGTTCCATCATGCTTTGGGGCTGTGTGGCCAATGCCGACACCGGGAATCTTGTTAAAGTTGAGGGACGCATGGATTCCACTCAGTATCAGCAGATTCTTGACAATAATGTTCAAGAATCAGTGATAAAGTTGAAGTTACGCAGGGGATGGATCTTTCAGCAAGACAATGATCCAAAACACCGCTCCAAATCTACTCAGGCATTCATGCAGAGGAACAATTACAATGTTCTGGAATGGCCATCCCAGTCCCCAGACCTGAATATCATTGAACATCTGTGGGATCATTTGAAGAAGGCTGTCCATGCTCGGCAACCATCAAACTTAACTGAACTGGAATTGTTTTGTAAAGAGTAATGGTCAAAAATACCTTCATCCAGGATCCAGGAACTCATTAAAAGCTACAGGAAGCGACTAGAGGCTGTTATTTTTGCAAAAGGAGGATCTACTAAATATTAATGTCACTGTTCTGGTGAGGTGCCCATACTTATGCACCTGTCAAATTTTGTTTGAATGCAGATTGCACATTTTCTGTTAGTACAATAAACCTCATTTCAAGGCAGAAACATTACTGTGTCCAACAGTTATTACATATATCAAACTGAAATAGCTGTTGCAAAAACACCAATTTTTATAAAACATTAAGCTTAAGATTAATAGGGGTGCCCAAACTTTTTCATATAACTGTATGATGTATAGTACTGATATACCATAAATTTCAGTAATATTCCATTAAATGCAAAGGGACATTAATCAATTTGATTTTTTTTTTTTTAATTAAGAATTTCATGGAAGGATGAAGAGATGTTTTTGGAGGGGCCTTCTTCTTCTGCAGATGTTTCTTGCTGGTCAGAAGGCCACAGGCAGATGGTACAAATCCTTCCATAGAGGTGCAGCTTTGATGGTGGACATGCTGCACTCTCTTCAGGGCGCTAGCGGTGGTGTCTTTCTGCCCTCGAGATGTTTATGCTGCCCCTCTGACAGGCTGCAAATATACAGCTTTCTCTGATGGAGTGAGCAGCCCTGGATAATCATCGCCGGCAGGATGATATCAGCCGACGGAAGATGGAACCTATGAGAGGAGACATAACTAATGTAAGTAATGGGACTCCATATTAGAGGATACTACTGTGGTGTCACTGTGGCAGGACGGTAGAGGAGTCTTATCCTTACAGAGGTGCGCAATAATTGTCAGTCATTGTACATGTGACAATCCCACCACTGACATAGAACATCTGCTCTACATGACTTCTTCTCACTGACTGACATCACACAACATGGAGCTTGTGGTCACACTTACCTCTTCTACGTCTCCCTTCTTCTACTTTTTCTGCTTCTTGTTGTTTTCTCAATGCAGATTTTCTTCTCCCCTGAACTGGAAGTTCTAATCAAGAATCAAGAAAAAGATGTAGATTATAAACTCCTAAAAGATTAGCTTCGTAATTGATTATTACACCATAATAGAGAGAATATGTCATATATACATAACATAACCTGAGGGTCTGAGAACTGATTGATATAAAACCTGTCATGTGTTGTCTCCCTAAGGTACAATCTCCTTACTACCATCACATTACTTGCAGGATGCCACAGTGTTGCCTTATAATCAGTGTAACATTAAGGGCATAAGGAGGATCAGTATAGGCCCATATGGAGCCATGGGTGCAGTAATCAATATCAGTTTGGCAGAAGACTGAATGTCTCCGAGTCCTTATAACTTAATGCATTACATGAAAGAGTGAGGATTTGTAGACAGTGAAGTGCTGGACTGTTCATTGTTTTATAGGAAGTAATTTTCTGAGCCTTTATGTGCACGTTCACATTACACTTTTTGATCTGAGGCTGTAATAGGATGGCCAATAGACCTGTACATACCTGACAATGGGGATGACTGGCTGTCTTTAGCAGTGAAACACTGCATGTCACCATCAGATTCAGGAGAAGAAAATTCTTTCTGCCTGTTTCGAAGAAGAGAAAATATAAATTACAAATGAAAACAATACAAAAGGGAAGAACATCTGTGTTCAAGGCCTGTTAGGACATTAGGATAACATAGAGGGGATGTAATGCTCAGGATTCCCTTTTACCAGCAAGAATGAAGAATCAAAAGTAATGTTGGCCTGTAATGAACTGGAAATGAATGGCTGGTCTCAATGATCCCTTTTTATCACCAGCATTCCCACAAGTCAGAATCACGGTTCTCAGAAATCATGGGGTGATGGAAGCTGGATTTAGTATTGAGTTACACTTGTCTTGCATGTGGTGTTCTGAACATAAATCAAAATTGAATCCCATAATAGTAATTTACTCACATGTCTGAGTGTTTTGCGTTTTCTAGGGGACACCCTGGAGGTGACTTGGGTTCTTCATTGTTCATCATCTTAGTACTGATGGAACAGAGCTAAAGCATAGAGAAAAATAAAATATATGTACATTTCTAAACTTTATTTTAATTAAAGGTTTTATGAATCTTATCGGTCACATTCTTACTTTAGAAAGCCTATGAGAAGATGATGGAAACTTTTTGCTTTCTGGCCAGTCATTGTCCTCACTTGAGTCCTCCTCATCTGAATCACTATGTTGGAATCTGCTACGTCGAGCTGCAAAGTACAAGTGTTATTAAAGATTACTAGTACAAGACCCGGATAGTCACAATTTTATCAAAATAATTATGGGGACTGATTGTCACAAAATGAAAGACAAGACAAACAGCAGCATTCTGAAGATAATATCTCATTCCACTTACTGTCAAAGTAGCAGGTGTCCTCATCTGACTTAAGATCAGGAATGAACCATGGCTCCTTACTTAGAAGATTGTTGAAGTCTAAGCTTTTCAGAAATGGATGAATCTTGATCTCATTTGCTCCCCCTAGAAAGGAAGACAATAGAAAGTGATACAGACATTGTCAGAGAGATGGCTCCATATCTGTACAGTTTTTGTTAAGCTGAACTGAAGATGTAACAGAACCAAAGTGAAGAGAATATACTGAAAGTCATAGCATGAAGAATGGAGAATGTGCAAGCTGGTAGAGTAGAGAACCTCAGTGCTGATCCTCATGGACATAATAATTTTTCTTGTCACAGAGGTGTAATAAGTTATTATTATTTGTATGTACATTACCTGTCCCAAGTCTATATGCTGGATCTTTTCTGAGCAGCTCAGTGATGAAATCTTGAGCAGTGGGTGGAGGAGCAGAATTATTAAATTTCCGAGTTATGTCATCTGTTATATAAAAAGCAAATATCACAGAAAATGAAACCTCTTCAATTACTTTATTAAAATTAAAATATTTTTCATGAACACAAGTGACTAAACCCCAGAGTCAATCTAATCAAATAACAATGACATCACATATCATTCAGATATTTTTACTTACCCCATACAATACGGCTCAAAGTCTCATATTTGGAATGCCCATGAAATGGTACATGTCCTACAAGAAATTTATGTAGGATTATTCCAATTGACCACCAGTCAGCTGGCCTTCCATAGCCTTTCTGTAAGATAACTTCAGGTGCTATGTAACTAGGGGAGTCAAAAACCTGGAAACCAACAGAGGAATGAGAGGACGATCAGTGAAAGTAATTGTGACAAATAGCATCAGTGGAAACATTTTCTAATTGAGAAAATATAAGAGAAGGAGAAATATATGAGATCAGTAAAGAACAAGTTCCTGCCTACCTCATTATCATAGAACTCTCTGGTGATGTCCTCAGTTGGAGCCCTGTAGATCTCTGATGTTGGTCTCATGAGGCAGAGTTTGGAAAGCCCAAAATCGGTGACTTTAATATGACCAGTTGATGTTATCAAGAGACTGTGGGAAAAAAAGATAGTATAAGCCCCAAATAATAACCCATTAACTTTATGACAATTTCTAACTTTTTTCTTCTTTACTATACATCAAGGGTCACTTACTTGGAAGGCTTCAGGTCTCTGTGCATTACACCATAGTTATGCAGGTATTCCACAGCTAAAACTGTTTCTGCAATGTACATACGGGCCATGGGGACAGATAAAGGCTGCCCATAGTTGTCCATACGACTGGCACAGTCTCCTCCTACAGCAGAAAGAAAATATGACAAGAGAAGGTTTGTTACAATGTAAATTGCACATAATGTTTGGGAATAAGAAATAAGTGGAGACATTGGGGCAGGGTGTCATACATACAGATATACTGTATATCAATGCAAAACACCCTCAATTGGATCATACCCGAATAGTAACTAGGACCTGGCCGGACTGATGATCTGTCCCACTGGTCAGATTCTCGTTGGGCCGCTGATACAGTGGGCCGTCTCGCCTACCTCCTTATTATCTGTCTGGTCTTATTCCGCTGACAGATTGCTGACACCTTCTATGAATTCTATATTTATTTAGCTTATTAATTGTAAGATACATAGTATAACTTATACTGTCCCTTTGTTGTAGGAGTTACCTTGTTATTTTTAACTATGTATTCCATGTGGCTAATAAAGATTCATGTTTTTATATTGGACATTGTTTCATTGCACTTGTTTGTGCAGCTTTTGCACATTTGTGGTTTTGCTTTACATACTGTATAATGTAGAGCGTATACTGTATACTGCAGAGTGACCCTATACAGAAAGACAGAGCCGGGCTTCATCTACAAGCCTCTTATTACTTTCTCTGTGACATGCTCATCTACACAAACTGTTATAACCAAGTCAAATCCTCCTTTCATCCATAGTGTAAATTTCTGCCATGCTCAGCGAGGACATATCCCGGAGACTTCACAGAGATAATAATTTTTCGGGCATCTTGGTAACAGAGAGGTGCTAGAGATAAGCAGATCCGGGCTGGATATAGATATGATAGATATGACCTACCTGCTACATACTCCATGACCATACACAGATGATGGGTAGTTGGAAAGGAGCAGAACATGGAGGCCACAAAGGGACAATCAGAGAATGTTAGGATGTCCCTCTCTAGAAAGGCACGTTCCAGGCTTATTGGATCTCTCAAGTTCCGCTTGTCCAGTTTCTTCATAGCGAATGTCTGGTTTGTGTCTTTGTGGCGCACTAAGTGGATGGCCCTGGAGAGGAAGAAAATCCATGATTTATTATGAATTCTTACTAACGTCCTGTTTATAGACATCTTCAAATGATCTCCTTTACTAATGGTTAATACTAGATGTACGGCCAACACTAGAAATCCGTGTAATAATACATTCAATAACACTACATAAATGATAAATTAGAGAGGAATAAACTTCTACTCAAATTATGCAAAAATCCTCATTTGTCAAAATGGCGAATTTGTTTTTTTTTGTAATTTGCTTTCTCACACGATCAGTAAACTGGCAGGCGTTGGCCACTATTTTTTAAACCTTAAAAGGCCATCAAAATGTTAAAGAATAAATAAATTCTTATACTCATCTCACATTCCCTCCAACTCAACCGACTGGTCTTTGCTGCATCTTCAAATCTCTTCTGCTAGTGCTGACATCTGAAAGTCTCTCAGGCTGGGTCGGAACTTCCAGCACTGATGATGTCCAGGAGAACTCTGCGCGTGAAAGGTCACGTCATAACGTTGAGACCCTTCATATGCTTGTATAAAACTCTCCTGGGCCTCCTTAAAGCCAGAAGTTCTGGTCTAGCCTGAGTGGCAGCAATCTGATGATGCGGTGAGAGTCAGACAGGTGATGGTGAGGAGTGAAGGGGTCGGAGAGGTGAGCAGTAAGGTGAGTAGGTGTGTTTTTCATTGTTTACATCTTATTTTTATTAGGCTGTGGGGTCTGGAGAGATCTCAGAGCATGATAAGGGACATTAAACTTGAGGACAATAATTTCTCCTTGAATCGCAGGAAAGTCTGCATGATAAGGCGAATTTTAATTTTGCCAGATCCACTCAATCCTAGTGCAAAGTGATGTGGCCTCTCTGTGGTGATATTGTACTGTCAGGGCACAGAGACAGTGGCATTGTCATAAGGAAACCTGGGAAATGAATATTATGCCAAAATTTAGCTCACCCAAAAGCTCCACTGCTGATCAGTTTGATCGGTTTGTAGTCGGACTTGCAAGGATTTCTCCCTGAGTTCAATGATCCGATTAAGGCCTAGAAATAATAAGAGATGACATTAAGACAAAGAAGCTGCAAGAAAATAAAAGCTCCAGTTGCAGGAACATCTCCCTTCTATATTATGTCCCTGCTGATTATACTGCAGCAAATGTAAAGGACGTGATAGAAGTCTGACCCTTTGCAGACACTATTATATTATAAGAGGTTCATACACACACAGACACATATATATACATATATATATATATACTGTATATACGGGGTATAATATTATATGTGTAATTCATTGCCCGTTATCTGATGATATACAGACATCTCTGATACTTACACTGGCAGATTCGTGGATCTCTGGTGTCTCACATATTCCACCATCAGTAATTGCCCGCACAGTTATTTCTAAAATAATGATAAAATAATGAAGAGATGTCATTTATCAGTCTGTATCAGTACTTAATATACAACACATCCATATAATGAAGGAAATGACAAGACCTCTGTAAATGATATAAAACTAGGTATATGGTATTCTGTACATACTGTATATATTTATGGCACATTCATAGATAGATATACTGCATCATACATGTGCGATTGTTCAGGATCTGATTAATTCTTGAATTATAATAATTGGGGAACTATGAGCCACCTTGTACATTTTGGAGCTGAGAAGAGCACAGGGGAGAGAAGCAGAATTACATGAGCCCTCTCCAATATAGTCTATAGGGGGTTCAGGAGCCGTTACCGGCCTCATACAGAGCATAAAGAATAAATCTACAGATTCTGTTTTTTTATAATATCTCGATATTTGAATGTAAAATATTAGATGATCGGCTTACCTTCCATCAGATCACTTTTTAGCTCTAGCTGACTAATATTAGGGTCAGGCATATTCACGTTTTGCCCCTCTTCGGAGTCACCTTCCGATGTTTTCTGATGGTTATAATATATACAATTAGTATAATATTTCACAAATGCTAAATTAGTGTATATATAAGGCAGAAAGGACTAAACCTGGATTTACTGGATAATTTCAATATTGAGCAGACTATTCACAGCCGATCCCTCCCGTAAATCCAAATTAAAAAATAAGAGACTTGTATCTACAACTGTTCTTTAATAACTTCTATTATCAGAACAGCAGCATTTACCAGAAGAAAATTGTGATGAAAAACAGATATAGAATACAAACGCCGTATCGCTGAGTACAGACTGTCATCACAAATGATGGAGCCACAGGAACAGGCTGTCATAATATCCTGTGCCTGCCTGGAGATGAAAGGGAGGCCTCCAACATCATAAATCTGACCTTCTGCTTTATAACTGGTAATCTGGAGAAGATCAGACAACAAGGACTTGTGATATAGAACATGCTGGACACTTACCAGGTGCTCCAGGGAGCGAGCCGGACTCTCCAGTACATACAGGACATTTTGGGCCAGTTGTTTAAAAAAGGCCAATTCTCCACTTTGGGATTTTTCTTCAGCCTATCAAAATTGAAATAAATAGAAAAAGAAAATCATGAGAGAAAGTGCAGAATCTAAGAGGCCATTTATGTCACCATTTTACTTCTGTCTGCAGATACAAGTATTACATATTTGGGTATTTGGTATAGATTATATGTTATATTGGTGATGGCCTACAAAATTTATATTTAAATATACTTGTATTTCATCATTAATAATATTATTAGTATTATTATTATATGGTTTAAGCAGTTTGTCTGCTATTTACCTGTTGTACTAATGTTCTGATGTTCTGCTGTAAATGCTCAAGATACTCTAAGGTAATACGACGTTGGTGAAGTTTGGTCAGGCAGTCCCTTACAAGCTCCATAACTAGCCGGTAAGTGAAGCTAAGGACGCCATCGGGTAGTGTTAGCACAAAGTCAGGGGTATAGGTGGTAAGAATCCCCTGGAGTAGTGCCAACACCTGAAGTTTATAGGGAGCAATTCCAGACATTTCAATTAAAATGCTTAGTCAGTATATCACTAAGTATGTAGGTAAATTCTGACAACAATGACACTGTGGGTGTCACTGTGATGCTAGAGCTACAGTAAATACAATTGTATGAGTAGTGGTAGTGAATTATGATGTCACCATAGCAGTAATGCCGTGATGGAATGTTGTGATGGAATCTTAACAGAGTATCTCAACTTTAAAGAAAGTTGCCTAGCAATAGTTAAGGTGACAACTCCATATTCTAAGCATCAGAACCAGATGCTGAAATGTAAGAAAGAGCTATGGGTACTTTACTCTTCTGATCAGTGAGGGAACTTTTGTGTTCTAAGGTAAATTATTAATATCTACTATACACAATAAAAATTAAGTATTTATGAAAAATCCAAATTCAGGTTCTAAAAGAAGTATCTTTACTGAGAGACCAGGGCTGGACTGGGAATGAAATCAAGCCCTGGCATTTGAATCAATCTGGCACAAGCTACACCTTTACACCCACTTCCCAAGATGGGGATCTCTATTACAAATATGACCCTGCCTGACGTTAGTGAAAATCTAAATTGTATTGCTATTAATCATACTACTGTATAAAGGGTGACCAAGTAAGCCTCTTTATAGTAGTAGTAATAATAATGATAATAATAATAATGACATTTGAGGCTCTTATGATGATGATAATAATAATAAATTGTGCAGAATGTCTGCTATTTACCTGTTGTACTAATGTCTTGATGTTCTGCTGTAAATACTCAAGATACTCTAAAGTAGTACGACCTTTGTGATATTTGGTCAGGCAGTCCCGTACTAGCTCCATAACCAGCCGGTAAGTGAAGCTGAGGACTCCATCGGGTATTGGAAGCACAATGTCAGGGGTATAGGTGGTAAGAATCCCCTGGAGTAGTGCCAACTCCTGAAATTTGACTGGAGGAATTCCAGACATTTCAATCAAATCCAAGCACAATCAGTATATCACTAGGTAAGTAGCTAAACACTGAAAACAATGACACCGGGGTATCAAAGTGACACTGAACTGTAAATAATTGTATAAGTAGTGGTGGTGAATTATGATGTCATAATAGCTGTGATGTCATGATGGAATCTTGTGCTGGAGTCTTGAATCTTAAAGGGGCATCTCACCTTATAAGGAAGATGCTTAGCAATAGTTAAGGTTACAGCACCATAGGCTGAGCATCAGTACCAGATGCTGGAATGTAGGAGGATATTTTTTTGCTCTAAGATAAATTATTAATATCTGTTATACACAATAAAAATCATAACTACGTATTTATAAGAAATCCGGATTCAAGTGCTAAAGAAGTATCTTTACTGAGGAATCAAGCCTGGACTGGTAATGAAATCCCTCCCTAGCATTTGAATCACGTTAGCCCATTCTATACCCGTACACCTACTTCCCAACATGGGGATCTTTATTACAAATATGGCCCTGCTTGACATTGGAGAAATGTAAAATTTTATGACTACCAGTCATCCCACTATATAAGGGTGACATGCTAGGCCTTTTATTATTAATAATAATAATAGCACATGATAATGTGTGGTTACTTTTTTATATTACATATAATAGTCCCACCGGGCCTCTTTATAGTAATAATAATAATAATAATAATAATGATGCCCCACTGCGCCTTCTTTTAATAATAGCTCCTCATGGGCCTTTTTCTAATAATAACAGTGCCTCCTCACAATATTAATAATAACCCTTTGGGCTTCCTCATAATAATAATATCAATCCCCTGTGCCTCCTTTCCTTATATTAAAAATAATAGACCCCCTCCTGGATATCTCTGTAATTGTATTGATCTACAGAATTAATTTAACTTTTCTATTGTACTGCACAGTGAACTCCCTAAAAAACCTAAATAAAAACTATTGAAGATTTATATATTTTTTTATTGTCACGTATATTGTACCAAAAATTACTCCGAAAACCCTCGTCCTTGGGTTGCAATTTGATATAAAAAACCAAACTGTACTTTACTCACCCTCCTTGGGTCCAGCGCTGAGTCTCCTACAGAGCTCAGTGATTGGCTGCAGCTCTGTCGATGTGATGTCAGCACTGCAGACAGTAAAAGGCACATGGAGCAGCTATGGAGATTCTTGACCCGGGTGAGTAAAGCGGAGTATATATTTTTTAAAACAAATTAAACCCGGGGACTAGAGTTTTCCTAAAACGGAAAACCACTTCTCACGGTATGTACCCAAAATAAAAAAAAACAAGACGTCATGCAGTTCTGTCTCAGATGTTATAGGTTCCGGGAAATGGTGAGAAAAAAATATTAAGTAAAAAATGTGCACATTATTTTAAAAAAAGTATATACATTCTGTACTATTGTGATTGCATGTAACTGCCAAATAAAGATAATAATAATAATTTTTATTTCTATAGTGCCAACTAGTGATGAGCGAGCGCGCTCGTCACTGCTCAGTACTCGTCCGAGCATCTCACTTCTAGAGATGCTCATCGCTCGGCGAGTATTTCCGGGATGCTCGGGCGGACGCTCGGGTCCCCACCCTGCATGTTTGGCGCTCTTTAGAGAGCCAATGAACATGCAGGGATTAACTGCCACTCACTGTAATGTCGTAGCCATCTTGGTTGTCACATTAGAGTGATTGAATAGCCGCATAGCGTCATTGGGTCTATATAAGACCTGGTGACGCTATGCTCGTCACAGTCTAACCTTCAGACAGGCAGAGTAGGAAGAGGTGCTGCTGTGTGAGGGACAGAATTGGTGGTGTAATAGTTAGGTATAGGTATTCCACACCAGGATACATATCCATCTGAACTAACAGTCCTTCTGAGGACTAATCCAGCTGCATATATTGAGTGGTGATAGCGGGAGTTAAGCAGGCATAGAAATTTGTGAACACTATACAGCACAATAGTGTCCATTGCACGTTCTGTCTGCTGCTGTCTGTTACAGTTAGCCATTGGACTAGATATCAGGGCTTTTTTTTTTGCTCTTAATCCTGATTATTTTATAAAAAAGTAATAGTGTCCAACATTTTACTGCTCCATTTGCATGTTAGCACTGCAGAATACAGCCAAATCTTTTCCATCATCAGATTTATCTCATATAACTGTGGTACAAATCCAGCCATTTGTAGGGACCGTGCAAAATATTATCCTCCTTTTACAGTTAGGCAGCAGTGTGTCCATGAAGCTATTCATACGTGGTCGCTGCCAATAATTGTAAACTACAAGGCCGGTATTTAAAACCTTCGGCGTCCGTCAGGCGTATCCCATAAAACTGCGGTACAAATCCAGCCATTTGTAGGGACTGTGCAAAATATTATCCTCCTTTTACAGTTAGGCAGCAGTGTGTCCATGAAGCTATTCACACGTGGTCGCTGCCAATAATTGTAAACTACAAGGCCGGTTGTATCCCACACTTGGACATTCCAAAGAGCTGTTCACTTTTCCATTTATAGATTCAGGCCTCTCGCCCGGCCAGCTTCAAGTGGGGCAAGAGAATATCAAATGTAGCGATGCCCAAATATTTGAGTAGCCACGGTCACACAAAGGCGATGGTGGGAAACGGTTGCAAAAGGTGGATGTTGATGAGACACAATTGCCAGAAAGTCAGGAGGAGGACCAGGGTGCCGAAGTGGAAGATCGGGTGGTGGATGATGAAGTCACTGACCCAACCTGGCAAGGTGACATGCAGAGTGAGGACAGCAGTACACAGGGGGAAGGAGGCGTAGCACCACAATAGGCAGGAACAAGCAGTGTGGTGGCCAAAGATACAAGGCGGGCTACTGTTCCCCAGAACACCAACACAATGTAAGTTGCCAGTACAACTATTAGGTTTTCCCGAGTCTGATTGTTTTTTAAAGACTGATACTGCAACAGCCACTCATCCCATAGAACAAGAAATCTCTTTTCCTGTTTGTTAGCGTCAGTTTGGGGATTACCAGGTGATCTTGTGAGTGTTAATATAGTGGAATGTCATCAACCACATTAAAGTAGCAGGTGTTCATGCTGACCAATCTACATTCAATTAGTTTGCTCGGCCTAATACAAGTCATCTTGTCATGTTTTTTAGTTATCACACTAGTGATGAGCGAGCATGCTTGTCACTACTCGTAACTCACCCGAGCATCACAGTGCTCGAAATGCTCGTTACTCGGCGAGGATTTTTTGAATGTTCGATCGGGAGCTTGAGTCTTGCCCGCATTTTTGGCCCATATTAGACATCCAATTACCATGCAGGGATTGCCTGACAGTCACTGTAATGCCATAGCCATGTTGGTCGTGGCATTACAGTGATTGGTTGGCCGCATAGCGTCATTGGGTCTATGTAAGACCTGGGACCCTATGCTCGTCACAGTCTACCGGTCAAAGAGGCAGAGAATTGGCGGTTATTTTAAACAGAGGTTCCACACCACAATTATTAATCTATTCTAACAGTCCTTGTAAGGGCTCATTCTGATGAATATTAATCCTGCTGATAGCACTAGTTAGGCAGAGTTTGTGGAGACCTAGTATAGTACAGAATAGGGTCCATTGCACGTTCTTTCTGCTGCTGGAACTCCCATGAATAGCCCTAGATATCAGGGCTAATAATATTCTTTTTGCTCTTAATCCTGGTAATTTTGGTGAAAAGCAATGTAATTCACCATTTTTACTGCTCTGTTTGCTTGTTAGCAGCATACAGCCAGATTTGGTTGATTTGAATATCATTGCTGTATTGTGAAAGCAGAGAAACTTGTCCATCATCTCAGGTGGTGAAATATTATTGCAGCATTAATCCTGAATTTTTTTGAAAGCTGACAAATATTATACTTCTTTTAAAGTGTGGCAGTTGTGTGTCCAAAACATATCTACACTTTGTCGCTGACAAATAGTATCACTATAAGGGCACTGCCTAAAAAAATTGTCCATCAGACGTGATCAAATATTACTGCGGTAATAACCATGACATTTTTTACGAGCTTCAAAATATTAAACTCCATTTAAAATGGGCAAGGCGCCTGGTAGGGGATAGGGAAGTGGACCGTAACAGAGCTTTAGCAGCGTTTGCAGCTTCCAGCTCAACGACTGGTGTGCGATGTCACCACGCGTTGGAACTAGTGATTAGCGGGTATTTTCTGTTAACCCTTTCGGTGAGCATACTCGAGTGCTCGCTGAGTATTTACAGAGTGCTCGGTGTTATATTTGAATCACTCCCATGTGCATGATTTGCGACTGTTTGGCAGCTTTATTACATGTGAGGAATGCCTAAGAAATAGACTGATGGTGATGCTGATGGTGCACGCAGAGGCTGAGGTCATGGGCAAGATGAAACTGTGCCTGCTGAGGGAGCACAACAAACACACACATCATGTTGAATTTCTGGAGGGCCGCGAAGCACCACTCTTGAAGCCAGAGCAGTGTGAAAAGGTTGTTGGTTGGATAGAAGATAATGCTTCCAGTCAGTTTGCCGCCACCACCACCCTGTCTTCCACACGGTCCAGTCTCAGTAGCCATGAGTCTGGACCACATATTCCTCACCCTGATCCTCCTTCCTCCCACCATGCCGAGTGCCCGGAGACAAGTGATCCCACACTTGGTCACTCCGAAGAGCTGTTCGCTTTTCCATTTATAGATTCGGGCCTCTTGTCCGGCCCGCTTTAAGCACGGCAAGAAGAGATCGCATGTAGCAATGCCCAAATATTTGAGAAACCACGGTCACACGATGACTCTGGTGGGAAAGTGTAATTACTGTTGCAAGAGGTGGATGATGATGATGAGACACGATTGCCAGCAAGTCAGAAGGAGGCCCAGGGTGCGTATGTGGAAGATGAGGTGGTGAACGATGAAGTCACTGACCAAACCTGGAAAGGTGATATGCGTAGCGAGGACAGCACCGCAGAGGATGAGGAAGGGATAGCACCACAACAGGCAGGATCAAGCAGTTTGGCGGCCACAGACACAAGACGAGCAATCGTTCCCCGAAACACAAACACAAGAGAATTTGCCAGTCCAACTGATAGGTCTTCCAGAGTATGGCTCTATCTTAAAGACTGTCCAGATAACCCCAAAAAGGGCATTGGCAACATCTGCCATGCCAGCATCAGCAGGGGTGTCCCTACCCCAGCCCTTTGAACACAAGTGCAAATATGCAGCCAACCACCCACAGTCCACAGCGCTAAACTGCCACATTTCTAGACTGCTTGCTCTTGAAATGTTGCCTTTTAGGCTCTTGAAGACGAAATCTTTCTGCAACCTCATGGTGATGGCCGTCCCTCGGTACTCGGTCCCCAGCCTCAACTATTTCTCCCGGTGTGCCGTCCCCGCCTTACACAAGCACATATCCCAGAGCATTACCCGTTCCCTCAACAGCGCAGTTACTAGGAAGGTCCTCCTAACCACAGACACATGAAAAAGTGCTTGTGGCTAGGGACAGTACATCTCATTGACGGCACACTGGGTTAATATAGTGGAAGCTGGGACCCAATCGGACCCTGGGATGGAACATGTCCTTCCGACGCCGAGGATTGTGGGCCCTAGGTCAATCAGGGTTGCCCCCACATTCTACAGCTCCAGCACCTCCTTCTCTTCACAGCAAAAAAGGCAAGAGTGTTTACCTGCCAGATCTCAGAACTAGTGCACTACCAGAATGTAACAAGCCCATGTAATAAAGATGGCGGCAACACAGGTGCAAAATACTGATTTGACAATCACTCACAACCTACCACTTCATGGAAGGGTGATTGCTTAGTATTAGAATTGCACATAAAAAGGCTTGTAGGGTGCTGTTCACACATGGGTGGTGCACAGTATCTGGATTCCAGCCTATTAGTTACGCCCATACTATTAGATTAGGCGGGCTGTCCAGTACTATATGAGTACAGCCCATGAGAACAGACACCCTAGTTTACAATGCCAGCACTAATGGGCCTGGCTGCACCCTGGAATAAAATAGTGTGAAAATACATATATATAATATATGAGGTATTGGTCGATATTTTGGCCAAAATACGCCAGCTTGCTGTCACGGGTGTGTCAGAGGTGACAGACAGTCGCCCTGTGTTGGTTGCAGGAGATCTCTACGTTTGGCATTACCGACATCTTCTTAGAGGCTGGCTGTCTCTAGGACCCAGCAGCTACCTCCCTCTGGCTAATTAGCTCCCTGGCCTGGGTGGATAAATACCTGGTGTGTCTGAGAGGGAGGTGCCGGCGATATTCATTACTACTTGTGAGGCTTTAGGAAGAGCAGTACTTCGTCCTCTCTGGAGCTTGAGGCCGTGTGCGCATTTGTTTCAAGTCGTCTAAAGCGAAGCAATTTCCCCCTCTTTGTCTACCCTTGTTGTCTATAGAGTTTAGTGTAGATCGACTAGTGCTCATCTCCTTCCTTGCCTAGCCTTAGCCATACGCCAGGGAAAGTCAGGGCAAGGCACGCGTGCGGCGATTGGTGATGAGTCAATATAGGGACAGTAGTTGAGACAGGGTGACACTATACCAGACTAGGAGGTCTCTACTCCCCCCTTTCCGTAGTGTCTGGGCTCCCTTTCCCTCTTCCCTCTGTGTTGCACTAAGTCTATGTAGCACCCTGAGGATTCGGCTGCTACAGGGGTATTGCACCTCAACCCAGAGGTGTGATATTCCACTCCCGGGTAAGGATGGAGTGTGGAACTGAGCTCAGATAGACTGCATGCACTACATACATCCCATTTCAGAGGAGCAGGCCGACGGTACTCCCACTTAGAAATGTGCAGGTACAACCGAGCCTGTTCCTGGCTGGAGTGGGAGGGGGGTGGTACATCCCATGTAGTGTAGGGGCAGATAGGGGGAGCAGTCTGGGTAGTGATAGGAGCTCATTGGGTGCTGGTCACCTGAGCTCACACATAGAGGGATATATAAGGAGGGCACCAACTTAGATCAGGGTCAGACGCTGAGAACAAGTCAGTTGGAGAGGAGAGAGAAAGAAACAGCAGCCCTGGAGAGAGAGAGAGAGTGGAGCAGAGAAAGACCCAGAGGGGGAAGACTGAAGGGACCCAAGAACCCAAATTAGAGCACCGGGTGAGGAGTCAGCAAGAGGGTACCGGAACCCAAGCTGGTGGGGGCAAAGACATTCCCCAGCCAGAGACCGGAGACCGTGGGCAGTGTTTGCCACGGTCACCCACCATATTCACCCCGAAGGCACACCACATGAAGGGTCAGGGAACCCAGGGCCAAGGGTGTCCCAAAAGAAGGCCCGAGGGAGCTGGACCTAGGTGAATCACTGGTGGGGACGGCTGAAGAAAGGACAGAGGGAGAGCTCAGGGCCACGCTCCGGACTTGTTTGGGGGTTGGCTGGATCCAGGACCTGGTGGACGCAGCACGGCTCGGGTGGTCACTAACAGCTGGAGTGACCGAAACATCAGCAGTAAGTAAACTCCCTTAACTGCACAACCCGAGTCTGTCTTCATTGCCGGCTGCACCGCACCACCACAACCCCCATCCTCTGCGCCTGTCCCCTCTGAGGCTATACCCCTCCCGTTGGGGGTTATCCCACCAAGCTGCGCATCCACCATCAGCCTCAGCGGACCCTGCTGCAGCGGCGGCCACAGTGACCGCATCACAATGGGTGGCGTAGTCGACACAAAAGAACTGTAGTAACATCTGTAAAGCTGCCACATAACACTGAGCTTGACGCCCTGGGCACGGGACCGGGTCACAGCCGCTCGGAGACTACAACCCCCCATCTGATCCGGTGCCGGGTATTCCCCTCAAAAAGGAATATGTCCCAGGGGGCGCGTCTACTTTGGCGTAGTCGGCAGGATTACGTGCCCGCAACACCCGGGTACTGCGTGCCTGAAGAAAAGTGCAAGAAGTCTCCCGCCGGTTCCGGAGGGTCCACGCCATCGGACTCCATCACCAGTCGTTTCCCGCCGATTGTCCGCCATTTCCAGCTTGTTCCCGCCATCTGCAGAGTTTCCCGCCACTGGGCGACGCTTCCCGCCAAAACCGCAGATTTCCCGCCTTGGAAGAGCAGCGGACGCCATTATGGGCGTGCCAAAGGAGGGCAAGAGGCCACCTCCCATCGTGGGCCAGGACAGAAAATGGCGCCAAAAGTGGAAACCGCCCCCACCAACAGAGACTGTGATGCTGGAGGTGTCTGTCAGCGTGAAAGAACTCCCCCTGGAGCTGACAGTCACCGAGTTGCCCCGGGACCGCCCTCTAAGTGGGAGGAGACGAAAGAGAAGAGAAAAGATGGGTGTCGCTTGGAGGAGTCTGGAGCGAGCGCACCCGGAGGCAAGAGGTCTAACAAGGAGTAGCGGAGAAGCTTACCCGGATATGGAGAAAAAGCAGAACAGCACCGGCCCGCTGGCCAGGAGTCTGCTAGAGACCGAGGAAGGAGGGCAGAGCAGCACCGGCCCGCTGGCCAGGAGCCTGCCGGAAGCAGAGCAGAGCAGCACCGACCCGATGGTCAGGAGCCTGCTAGAGTCCACAACCCCGCTAGGTCTAGCAGAGATCTTAGCGCAGCTCCCCCGAGACCGGGAGTGTGCACAAACTGCCCTGGAGGGCCTCGCAAGGAGGATGGCCCGGGTACAGCGTGAGATACTGGCGGAGTGGAGCCGGGAGATGGCCCAGCAAGCAGAGACCAGTCAACGGAGCACGCTACCCTGGAAGAGGAAGCAGACCGCCTCTGAGGATGGCGCGGGAGGACCCAAGGCCGGAGACGGCGCCGAGGAGGGAGCCGAACGCATGGAGGCAGGTAAAGGGGACGCCTATACCCCAAGCCGTGACACCGCTCACCTGCCCCAGCTCCCCGTCGCAGAGCCCGAAAGTCCCCCTGCTGTGCCCGTAGCCGCCACGTCACCGCTATGGACTAGGCCCCGACCGGAAGCCGCCGCAGCGACCCCTGTGACGTCACGCGCCTCGATCCGGAGCGTGACAAAGCAGGAATTACCACCAGCCTGGTCGCAAGGCCTAGTACCCCCGGGCGCCGCAATACCAACAGCGCCCCCTACCTCCGCGGAGCCCCCGGCCTGGTCGCAGGGCCAAGTAGCCCAGGGCGCCGCCGTCCTAACGGTGCCCTTCACCTTCCAGGTGCCCCAGGCCTGGCCGCAAGGCCTGGGCAACCCGGGCGCCACCACCACCGCGCCCGCGCCCGCAATACCAAGGGTGCCACACCTGGGGGAGGACTTGTTCAGCCAGCTCACATGGCCGGACGGGTCTGAAGAAACATCATATCAAGAAAGAGCAGGAGGAAGACGCCGTTGAGTGCGGCAGAGCAGGAGCTGTAAATAAGTTACCCCATGGGGGTATAAAGAAACTGAAACTGTTGCTGCTAAAATAGTCCCCGTTGGGACCAGTGAACTGTTACCCGTTAACCCCTTCATCCTACAGGCTGAGGACTGTGAGCAGCCATTCCCTTCCCTCTACCTGGCCGAGGACTGAGAGCGGCCAACTTCCCCTGTATATAGTTGCGCGTCCTAAAGCGCCCCCTACCGGTTTTATAGAAAACCAGATTTTCTAAGAGACTGTCGCACTTTTCCCGGACACACGGTGCACAGTGTCCGGAGGAGGAACCAGAGACAAGAGAAGTCTACGAGAATGTTTATATAAAAAGTTTTATATATATATAATGTTTATATGTTTTATATGTTCATATAAAAATTTTGTATGTTTTGGTGTTTTATGTCTTACAGCCCGAGGACGTGCTGTGATTTACCAGGGGGGAATGTAGCACCCTGAGGATTCGGCTGCTACAGGGGTATTGCACCTCAACCCAGAGGTGTGATATTCCACTCCCGGGTAAGGATGGAGTGTGGAACTGAGCTCAGATAGACTGCATGCACTACATACATCCCATTTCAGAGGAGCAGGCCGACGGTACTCCCACTTAGAAATGTGCAGGTACAACCGAGCCTGTTCCTGGCTGGAGTGGGAGGGGGGTGGTACATCCCATGTAGTGTAGGGGCAGATAGGGGGAGCAGTCTGGGTAGTGATAGGAGCTCATTGGGTGCTGGTCACCTGAGCTCACACATAGAGGGATATATAAGGAGGGCACCAACTTAGATCAGGGTCAGACGCTGAGAACAAGTCAGTTGGAGAGGAGAGAGAAAGAAACAGCAGCCCTGGAGAGAGAGAGAGAGTGGAGCAGAGAAAGACCCAGAGGGGGAAGACTGAAGGGACCCAAGAACCCAAATTAGAGCACCGGGTGAGGAGTCAGCAAGAGGGTACCGGAACCCAAGCTGGTGGGGGCAAAGACATTCCCCAGCCAGAGACCGGAGACCGTGGGCAGTGTTTGCCACGGTCACCCACCATATTCACCCCGAAGGCACACCACATGAAGGGTCAGGGAACCCAGGGCCAAGGGTGTCCCAAAAGAAGGCCCGAGGGAGCTGGACCTAGGTGAATCACTGGTGGGGACGGCTGAAGAAAGGACAGAGGGAGAGCTCAGGGCCACGCTCCGGACTTGTTTGGGGGTTGGCTGGATCCAGGACCTGGTGGACGCAGCACGGCTCGGGTGGTCACTAACAGCTGGAGTGACCGAAACATCAGCAGTAAGTAAACTCCCTTAACTGCACAACCCGAGTCTGTCTTCATTGCCGGCTGCACCGCACCACCACAACCCCCATCCTCTGCGCCTGTCCCCTCTGAGGCTATACCCCTCCCGTTGGGGGTTATCCCACCAAGCTGCGCATCCACCATCAGCCTCAGCGGACCCTGCTGCAGCGGCGGCCACAGTGACCGCATCACAACGGGTGGCGTAGTCGACACAAAAGAACTGTAGTAACATCTGTAAAGCTGCCACATAACACTGAGCTTGACGCCCTGGGCACGGGACCGGGTCACAGCCGCTCGGAGACTACAACCCCCCATCTGATCCGGTGCCGGGTATTCCCCTCAAAAAGGAATATGTCCCAGGGGGCGCGTCATCTATCCCACACCTTGCGTAACATTATTGCCGGCCGAGCACGTTTTAAAAAGGAAAAGAAAAAAATAACATTATGGTGTTTTTTTTTTCTACGTGCCTTTTTAGACCTTTTTTTTTCACTTTCTCCTTTGGTATGGGTTTAGTTGCAGAGCTTGCAGAGCGACTGCACAGGCTGGCTCTGGAGGTGAATGACCTCTGCGGTGAGGTACCGCAGCAGCATCAGCAGCTACAGGTCACCAATATGGGGGTCTCGGCAGGTAGGCCTTCCCAGCCTGAACCCAAGGTTGCCCTCCCGAACAGGTTTTCTGGAGGTAGGGACAAGTTTTTTGTATTCAAGAAGGCCTGCAAATTGTATTTTAAACTTCGTCCCTTTTCCTCAGGAGATGGGTAGCAACCAATCCTGGGCGTTTTCTTTACCGCAGGACTCAGTTTGTTTCCAGTCTGTGGAGGGTTTTTTCGGGGCTCTGACCCCTATCTACGATGACCCTGACCGAGTCATCTTGGCTGAGTCTAGGCTATGTCACCTTCAGCAGGGAAATCGGTCAGTGGAGATGTACAGTTTGGAATTCCATAGATGGGCAACAGATTCCAAATGGAATGATTCAGCCATTAGAAGTCAATTTTATGAGGGGCTTACTGAAAGGTTAAAAGATGCCTTGGCAGTATATGAAATCCGTCAGTCCTTGGAGGCTGCCATGTCTTTGGACATACATCTTGATAGATGCCTGTGGGATAGATGGGTAAAACCACCTTCTCCAGGGCCTTCTTGTCGGGGTTGTGTACTTCTGCCAGGGGAGTGATCTGGGGGTGAACCAGTACTGGGGGAGGTGGAGGAACCAATGCATTTGGGGGTGTCTCTACATCATACATCTCCCGAGAGATTCGCAAATAAAAAGGCATATTTTTTTTTGTGGGAAAAAGGGACATTTTGTTGGAACCTGTCCTTCAATTCCTAAACCAAAGGAGACTCGGTTAACTCTTGGTAGTCTGGAGTTGGATAAACAAGGGGTGCATTTGCGGCCAAACTGCAGTTCCCACTTTGTCCTGACAACAGAGGTGATGCTAGAGAGCAAAACTGAGAACATTTCTGTGTTTGTTGACAGTGGAGCCGGAGTCAGCATGGTGGATGCTGAGTTTGTGAAAACTCATGGTCTTGCTTGCTGTACTTTAGATAAACCTATTTCCATTTTCGCCATCGACTCTGCGCCACTTACACAGAAAGCATTTACTCAGATTCTACATAATGTAAAACTGAGGGTGGGGTCAGTTCATTGTGAAATAATCCCTTGCTATGTTTTGGACAATCTTCCCACATCGATTGTCTTGGGTATCACTTGGCTTGTTAAACATAATCCGTTGGTGGATTGGCAAATTGGGGAGATTATTGAAAGGGGAAATTACAGCCATGAGAACTGCTTAGATATTTCCCTTGCTACTGTCTCTACGGAAATATTACCTGCTTTTCTGTCTGGTTTTAAGGAAGTTTTTTCTGAGAGGGGGTGTCAGGATTTGCCTCCTCATGGTGCTTATGACTGTCCTAGTAACCTGACCCCCGGAGATAAACTACCGAAGTCCAGACTGTATAATTTTTCTGGCCCTGAGAGACAAGCCATTAAGGATTTCATTGTGGAAAGTCTCTAGAAGAGACATATCAGACCCTCATCTTCGCCCGTGCTGGCAGGGTTCTTCTTTGTGAAGAAAAAAGATGGCGGTCTACGTCTCTGTTTAGATTTCCGGGAATTAAATCAAATTATCATCCGTGATCCATACCCTCTTCCTCTGATTTGTTCAGCCAGGTTGTGGGAGCTAAGGTATTCTCCAAGTTGGATTTAAGGGGAGCCTACAACCTGGTTAGAATCAGAGAAGGAGATGAATGGAAAACAGCGTTCAATACGGAAAGGACATTTCGAGAGTCTGGTTATGCCTTTTGGTTTGACCAATGCACCTGTGGTATTCCAGCATTTCATAAATGACATTATCCATCATTTGGTGGGGAGGTTTGTGGTGGTCTATCTGGATGATATTTTGGTTTACTCACCTGATTTTGAGACTCATCAGGGGCATGTTATGCAGGTGCTCCAGATATTAAGGGATAATAAACTTTATGCTAAAATAGAAAAATGTGTTTTAGCTGTTCAGGAGGTGCAGTTTTTGGGGTGCTTGTTGTCATCTTCGGGTTTTCGGATTGATCCGGAGAAGATCCGTGCAGTCCTTGACTGAGAATGTCCCGAGCACCTGAAGACTCTACAACTTTTTGTGTGCTTTACCGAAAATTCATCCAAAATTACTCTGTAATAGTGAAACCCCTTACTGACATGACTAAGAAGGGGTCTGATCTTTCCAAATGGTCGGATGCTTCCCTCCAGGCTTTTTCTTCCTTAAAGAATCATTTTGCCACTGCACCTATACTCAGTCAACCTGATGTTTCTCAACCCTTTATTGTGGAGGTGGATGCGTCAGTTGTCGAGGTTGGGGCTGTGCTGTCTCAGTGTTAGTCCCCTAGTAAATTGCGTCCATGTCCCTTCTTTTCTAAAAAAAATTGACTTTGGCTGAGAAAAATTATGATGTGGGTAATAGGGAACTTTTGGTGATCAAATTGGCGTTTGAGGAATGGCAACATTGGTTGGAGGGAGTTGTCCATCCTATTACTGTTATTACTGACCATAATTACCTGTCATATCTCCAGTCAGCTAAACGCCCTTTTCGTCCAGGGGTCAAAAATGTCAAGGCTGATGCTTTGTCCCAGAGCTTCCCTGGTGGTGGTGACCATGAGGACCCTGTCCCAATATTACAGAAAAAGTAGTCATTTTGGCACTTTATCTTGAACTGGAGGGTGAGGTGTTGGAGGCACAGGGGGATGCCCCTGCCTCCTGCCCTTCAGGAAAGTTATTTGTACCATCTAATCTGTGCCGTAAAGTAATTAAAGAACATCATAACTCTGTGCTTGCTGGGCATTCAGGTGGTAAGGCTCCTCTCTCGTCATTTTTGGCGGCCGGGGTTGCATCGGGATGTAATTGAACACGTAGCTGTTATGATCTGCAACAAGTACTAAGGAAAGAAAGGGGAAAACTGTCCCTACAGTAAGATTAAGCTGAATCCCTACGATGTAGCGGGCTGCCTTAGTCCTCGGCTAGTCTGAACGAAGACCTATAGCAAAAGGGGAGGGGTCCCAAAAAGAACTAAGGACTGGAACAAAAATGGGACACCTCCTAAACAGAGAAGTTGTTGCAGAACACAAAATGACAAACTGACAAATGAGTTCTAGAGATCCCAGAAGGACCAAGCGAACTGATAGAGAAAGGCACAGAAGCACCTGGCTAGAAAAACAGTCAAACAACACTGAAGTCCAGCACAGCCAAAAGGACGGAGCTGGAATATAAAGGCAGGTGGTCATGTGCCCTCAAAACACAAGATGGAAAAAAGCAAACAGGAGGGTTCTAACAATACCCCCTCTTTTATGAGGATCCTCCGGATCCTTCAGGCCCAGGCCTATCAGGAAACCTCCTTTGAAAAGCTCTAACAAGCCTAGGAGCAGAGACATCATCCGCTCTTACCCAGTACTTATCTTCGGGACCGAAACCCTTCCAGGAGACGAGATACTATAATCTCCCTCTATGCCATCTAGAATTCAAGATACGAGAAATTTCATATTCGCCGTCTTCCACCACATGAGGAACTGTGACAGTGGAATCCCTATCTGATACATCAGCCTTTTTCAACAAGGAAACATGAAACACAGGATTAATCTTCCAGGAAGTAGGGACATCCAACCTAACCGCAGACGGGTTAACAACCTGAAGCACTTTAAATGGACCCACAAACTTAGGACCCAGTTTCTTAGAGGGAATCTTCAGCCACAGGTTCTTTGAGGACAACCAAACCATGTCACCCACAGTAAACAAAACCTCCTTACGCTTCCTGTCAAAATGCTTCTTGGACTTCTTGTTAGCCTCTTGAAGGTTGCAACGTACATTAGTCCAAACGCTCTCCAAATCACCGGAAAAGCTTTCCTCCTCCGGCACCGCCGACCCCAATTTGTAGAACGAACCAAAAGACGGATGTCTCCCAGTACAACAAAAAAAAGGAGAACACCCAGCAGAGGAGGATGTATGATTGTTAAGAGCAAATTCTGCGAGAGGCAGAAACTCAGACCACACCTCTTGATTGTCCGCCACAAAACAACGCAAAAACTGTTCAACATCCTGGTTCGTTCTTTCAATCTGTCCATTGGACTCAGGATGATACCCAGATGAAAATGACAAATGGACTCCCAAGCTGTCACAAAAAGCATGCCAAAAGCGAGCCACAAACTGAGGTCCTCTATCAAAAACAATATCCATGGGAACGCCATGAAGCTTGACAATCTCCTTAACAAATGCCTTAGCGAGTGTCTTGGTGCAGGGCAACTTAATGAATGGAATCAAATGGCACATCTTACTAAAACGGTCCACGACCACCCAGATGACTGTAAAATCCTCGGACACATGAAGATCAGTAATAAAATCCATTGTGAGATGCGTCCAAGGCGCACTAGGAACCTCCAGAGGGCAAAGCAACCCCGCAGCAGAAGTATGTGAAGCCTTTGACCTAGCACACACCGTACATTGACGTATTTGATGACTTCCTTCTGCCATCCAGGCCACCAAAAACTGCGACTGATAAGTCTCTTAGTCTCTGAAATTCCTGTATGATCTGCCAACTGAGACTCATGACACTCCACAAACAAATCTCTCCTAAAGGTTCTAGGCACGAACAACCTCCCATTGGGAGTATTAGATAGAGCATCATCTTGAGCTTTCAGAATCCCATTCTACAAAACGGAGTCCAATGCCGCCACCACAACTCCTTTCTGTAAAATGCTCTCCTCCTCCTCGGCACCGACCATAGGAGAGAAGCTGCGAGATAAAGCATTGACTTTAACATTCTTAGTACCAGGGATATAGGTAACAGAAAAATGAAACCGAGAAAAAAAAAGTGCCCACTTAGCTTGATGGGCATTCAAGCGCTTGGCAGCATCCAGATAGATCAAATTCTTATGATCTGTGAAAACCTGAATAGGAAATCTAGCTCCTTCCAAAAAATGACGCCTATGTTCAAACGCGAGTTTAATAGCCAGCAACTCCCAATTTCCAATATCATAATTAAGTTCGGTTTCCGAAAATTTTTTCGAAAAGAAGGCACAAGGCACTCCATCCTTGTTCTCCTGAGACAAAACTGCTCCGACCCCCACCGATGAAGCATCGACCTTGACCAAAAAAGGCTTGGTCTCATCAGGCTGCATAAGGATAGGGGCAGAAGTGAACCTCTCTTTGAGATACTCAAACGCTTCAATGGCCTCAGTAGTCCACTGGACCTTATTCGCACCTTTCCTGGTGAGATCGGTTAGAGGCTTAACAATTACAGAAAAATTCTTAATGAATTTCCTGTAATAATTGGCAAAACCCAAAAATCTCTGTATAGATTTCAAACCAATAGGCCTAGGCCATTCCTGCACAGCCTGAACCTTCACCGGGTCCATCTCAAAGCCCTCGCTGGAGACAATGTAGCCCAAAACACTAATTTTCTGCACAGTGAACTCACATTTCTCCAGCTTAGCAAAGAGTGAATTATCACTCAACAACTGCAAAACTTCATGTACACTCTGCCAATGGGACTCTAGATCTGGTGAATAAATCAAAATGTCATCCAAATACACAACCACATTCTTACCAATGAAAGGTCTCAGGATGTCATTAATAAGGTTCTGAAAAAATGCAGGTGCATTGGTAAGACCAAAAGGCATCACCAGATTCTCAAAATGACCTATCGGAGTGTTAACAGCAGCTTTCCATTCATCACCCTCCTTCACTCGTAACAAATTGTATGCCCCCCGGAGATCAATTTTAGAGAACCACTTGGCCCCCACCAACTTATTAAACAAGTCAGGAATTAACGGTAATGGGTAGGAATTGCGTACGGTAATCTTATTAATTTCACAAAAATCCAGACATGGACGTAAACCCCCGTCCTTTTTTTTAACAAAGAAAAATCCAACTGCCACAGGCGACTTAGAAGGTCTAATGTGACCAGCAGCCAGGCTAGTCTGTATGTACTCCTCCAAGGCCTTTCTTTCAGGGATAGTCAGATTAAACAAGCGACTCTTGGAAAGAGTAGCTGTGGCGCCCCTGAGGATTCGGCCGCCACAGGAATGCTGCACCTCTTTAATGGAGTGTGGTGTTCCTCCTCTGAGGTAAGTCCGGTGTGATGGTAGTTACCTAGTTTTGCATCCAACACCACATCTCCACCAGAGGGAGCTAGTATGCACTAGGTGCTGCTCCCCTAGTTACAGGGAGACTGGGGAACACAAAATGGTAGGAACCAGTTAGTGGGTGTGGGTGGAGGAACAGTTAGTCAGTTACACTTCTATTCTCTTATTTAATAGAATGCCATCTTGAATCTTGGTCCTTTGGTCCTTCAGTCCTTTTGATCTTGGTTCTGCTCTGGTCCTGTGTGGACCTGTCCAGCCCTTCAGACCTGTGTGGTCTCTGACAGTGTGTCTGTCAAGTGGTCGTACTGTGCTGTCAAAATACTGTGTGTAAAGTGACTTCCCTCCGGGAGCGCAGATCCTGTGTGGGCCTGCACCGGTATGGGACACAGCCCTCGTACCCCAATCCATGGGACGAGAGGGAGGTTGCAGACCAGGAATGTCTCAACCCGACCAAGGACCAGGATCAAGAAGGCCCGGGAGCTTTAGAGTGTGGCTCCCTAGCAAATGGGTCCCGGGGAGGATGCAGACGGAGCGGAGTTCGCCACCTGATCTATTCAGAGGGATTCCGGCTGCAAGAGGGGTACCGGCCCCCGACACCCGACCTCGTACTCTACGTCCAGGACGGGAAAGCCCAGTTAGGCCCTGAGGATCCCGGCGGGCTTGGGATGGAGAGGAATTGCCACCCGAGCCGTACACCTGAGAAGAGCTCAGAGGGAGACCCGGCCTATCCACACACGCACAGACAGGAAGGGGTAAAAGTCTGTAGTGCAGGAACACTCTGGTGTAGGGACGCTGCCGGACACTGGACTTCCTCGGAGGTAGTCGGACCCCCGTCCCTGGTGGCCGCAGGACTCCGCGAGGAGCAGGAAGAAGCCTTGCGCTGCTTATGAGAACTGTGAGTAAAGCCTTGGAAATTCATCCCTATGGCCTCCGGACTGTTCATTACGCGCCATACCACGCGACACGGTGCCCGCATCTCTACTCCCGCACTACTACCCCCCTTTATCCTGCCTTGCCTGCCCTGAGGCCACGCTCCGCCTGTGGGGAGCAGCGAGAACTTTAGCCGCCATGACATCGGGCCTCAGCGGACTGCTTGCGGCGCTGGTGGCGCATCACCAGACACCAGAGGTGGTGTAGTCGACAATTACCACTCAACCTGGATAGCCCGGATTTTTAATGTGACGGCCCTGGGCACGGAACGGGTCAAGGCCACGACTGCATCCCCCTTTTCCTCAACATATGACCCGGCTCCGAGTACCCCATCTTCCCAGGGCAGGGCTTGAGAGGCGTCACATAGCTCCCGGAACAAACTCAATGGCGCAATCATAATCCCTATGAGGAGGCAAAACTTGCGACTCCTCCTCTGAAAAAACCCTCCAAAAATCTTGAATAGATACAGGTAATTCCCCTTTTTCCACAGCCGCAATGCGACCATTACAACATTTATCATAGCACTTCGGACTCCAAGACTTAATCACATTAGTAGACCAGTCCAGTAAAGGATTGTGCAGTTTTAACCAAGGCAAACCTAGAACGACCGGAGAGGGTAAATTATCTAATACAACCAAGTACAAAATTTCTTGGTGAACTCCATTGATACTGAGGGAAAATGCAGCAACCTTGTGAGTAATACATTTTAAGGGAGTGTTATCAATTGCAATCACAGAAATAGGTGATGACAAAGGTTTGGATCTCAATTTAAGTTTTTCCAAAAACCCTTTATCAATCAGATTAAGTGTTGAACCACAATCCACAAATACCTGAAATTCAATCAAATTTTCCTGCAAAGTAGTAATCCCAGAAAGAAATACTCCTGCAGAGCGTAAGCAAGCTATACGGGCGTAACTGACCTTTTTTTTTTCTTTACTTAAACGAAGCTCACAATACTTAATCAAATGGTCAGCTTTACCACAATAAAGACACAATCCCTTGGCCAACCTCCGGTCTCTTTCCTGAGAGGGGACAGACTTCGCCCCAACCTCCATCGGTTCTCTGCCGTTTGAGCAGATTTTCTGGGGACTAGGACCTGGCATTACAGGAGTCTTTACCTCATTCTGCCTAAATCTCAGTCTCCTATCCACAAGAACAGCTAATTGCATGGCATTCTGCAGAGTCTCAGGTGCAGTGATTGCAATTAGCAAATCCTTAACCCTTTCACTCAGACCAGCAAGAAATAGACATTTCAGAGCAAGATCATTCCATTTGACTTCTGAAGCCCATCTTCTAAAGTGTGTGCAATAATTTTCAACATCACCTGACCCCTGATTCAAATGCCTGAGTTCTACCTCAGCGGATGAGATTCGATCAGGATCGTCATATAATAGACCCATAGCCGAAAAAAAAATTTCTACAGACCTTAAACGTGGATCATTAGGTTGGAGAGAAAAGGCCCACCCCTGTGGTTCTTTGTGCAAAAGTGACATAATAAAACCAATGCGCTGTGATTCATTCCCAGAGGACCTTGGTCTCAAACGAAAATATAACAAGCAAGCATTTTTAAAGGAAAAAAAATCTTGCTGTTTACCATAAAAAACATCAGGCAGTCCTACCTTGGGTTCCACAAAATGTGCTCCAGAACAGTTACTCACGTGTTGTTGGAGCTCGGCCACCTCCAGAGACAATCCCTGCAAGTGTTGAGCCAAATCCTGGATGGAGACCATACTGATTCCCGAATTTCCTACCTTTTAGTTTTTTGGGCTGGACTTACTGTTATGATCTGCAACAAGTACTAAGGAAAGAAAGGGGTAAACTGTCCCTACAGTAAGACAAAGCTGAATCCCTACGATGTAGCGGGCTGCCTGTTCCTAGCGAACAGACCCGCCTTAGTCCTCGGCTAGTCTGAACGAAGACCTATAGCAAAAGGGGAGGGGTCCCTAAAAGAACTAAAGACTGGAACAAAAATGGGACACCTCCTAAACAGAGAAGTTGTTGCAGAACACAAAAAGACAAACTGACAAAAAAGTACTAGAGGTCCCAGAAGGACCAAGCGAACTGACAGAGAAAGGCACAGAAGCACCTGGCTAGAAAAACAGTCAAACAACACTGAAGTCCAGCACAGCCAAAAGGGCGGAGCTGGAATATAAAGGCAGGTGGTCACTTGACCGCAAAACACAAGATGGAAAAAAACAAACAGGAGGGTTCTAACAGTAGCTTCCTGTAGTATTTGCACACGTTCTAAGGTTTCGCATACCCGTCCATCTGGTGCTCTTCTTCCTCTACCTATTCCTAGTACTTCATGGGCACAATTGTCCATGCATTTTGTTACTGACCTACCAGTTTCTGCAGGCAAAATGGTCGTTTTGGTGGTAGTAGATAGGTTCAGTAAAATGGTTCATTTTGTCGCATCGCCTGCACTTTCAAATGCCAAGATACTTGCTCAGGTGTTCATAAATGAGATTGTGAAGCTTCATAGGGTTCCCTCCAATGTGGTGTCAGATCGGGGGACCCAGTTTGTTTCCAAGTTCTGGAAGGCATTCTGTTCTCGACTGGGGCTGCAGCTGTCCTATTCCTCTGCCTTTCAATCTCAGTCGAATGGACAGACCGAGTGTGTCAATTAGAATTTTGAGACCTACCTCAGGTGTTTCATTACTGAAAATCAGGAGGATTGGGTATCCTACCTACCGCTGGCAGAATTTGCCATTAATAATCATCGCCAAGAATCCACTGGCAGGTCATAGTTCTTCAGTGCATACGGTTATCACCCACAGTATGGTACCTTTAGTGGGGAAGGAGCTTCAGGAGTTCCTGAGGAGTAACGGTTTGCTTCGTCGCTCTCCTCGGTATGGCAGGGTGTGCTGAGTAATTTAAAGATCATGGGAGACAGGTATAAACGTATGACTGACAGAAAACTGACCTGAATGTGAATGACTTTGTATAGTTGTCTACCAGGAATATAAGATTGAAAGTTTCTTCTTGGAAGCTGGGACCTAGGTTTATTGGTCCCTATAAAATAACCGCCGTCATTAACCCAGTAGCATTTCGTCTTGAACTTCCTCAGGCCCTTAAAGTCGACAACGTGTCCTTACTTAAAAAATATGTGGCTTACCTTTACCACTGCCTCCAGCAATGGTTGATGGTAATATGGAGTTCCAGATTTCGAGGTTTGTAGATTCTCATCTCCAATGTCGTTCTCTACAATACTTGGTGCACTGGAAAGGCTATGGTCCAGAGGAGAGGATGTGGGTTTCAGCATCAGAGGTAAACGCTCCCAGAGTGGTTCGCTCATTTCACATCTCTTTTCCTGAAAAACCCGGGCCTGAGGGCCACTCGTAGAGGGGCGGGGTACTGTCACGGGTGTGTCAGAGGTGACAGACAGTCGCCCTGCAGTTGGTTGCAGGAGATCTCTACATTTGGCATTACAGACATCTTCTTAGATGCTGACTATCTCTAGGACCCAGCGGCTACCTCCCTCTGGCTAATTAGGCCTGGCCTGGCCTGGGTGTATAAATACCTGGTGTGTCTGAGAGGGAGGTGCCGGCGATATTCATTACTACTTGTGAGGCTTTAGCAAGAGCAGTACTTCATCCTCTCTGGAGCTTGAGGCCATGTGCGCATTTGTTGCGAGTCTTCTAAACCTAAGCAATTTCCCCCTGATCGTCTACCTTATTGTCTATAGAGTTTAGTGGAGATCGACTAGTGCTCATCTCCTTACTTCCCTAGCCTTAGCCACACGCCAGGGAAAGCCAGGATGAGGCACGCGTGCGGCGATTGGTGAAGAGACAATATAGGGCGGTAGTTGAGACAGGGTGACACTATACCAGTCTAGGAGGTCTCCACTCCCCCCTTTCCCTAGTATCTGGGCTACCTTTCCCTCTGTGTTGCACTAAGTCTTTCCCACACCTTGTGTGACACTCGCAACCCGCATCAAGGGTCCTCATGCTTATGAGTCCATACGATAAACACAAAGCAAAGCCACAATAAGAAGAATTAAAATTCCCCCAAGATTCAAGAAGAAAACACAGCAAAAAAGGCAAGAGTGTTTACCTGCCAGATTTCAGAACTATTTTTTAATATTTTTAAGGGTATTCATCATGAACAATTTTATTAGAGGTCTATCACTAACAATTCTTTAAAATATATATGTATACCCCCCAGGAGTGAATGTTTTTCAGCCCATGCACTTAGTGCATGGGCATTACCAGTCTAGGAGACCGACTCCTTAACCCCTTTACAGCCTGTGCGCTGGAACCACGTTACTTACCCCGCCCATCGGTGATCACAGGTCTCCGATGCATGGGCATGACAACCCTGGGTCTGCAGCAGACCCCAGTGGTTGTCATGTGCTGATCGCTATGAGCGCCACCTAGTGGTCGGTGCTCATAGCACAGGACCATTTCTGCTACATAGAGGTAATCTGCTCATCACCTCTATGTAGCAGAGGCGATCAGACAAGTGCTGCTTCTAGTCTCCTATGGAGACTATAGAAGTATTCAAAAATTGAAAAAAAAATGTTTTTAAAAATATTAAAAAAAATGTAAAAAATGTAAAAGTTTAAATCAACCCCCTTTCGCCCCATTTAAAATAAAATAATAAAAAAATAACCCCACATACACATATTTAGTATCGTCGCATTCAGAATCGCCCAATCTATCAAAATAAAAAAAGAATTAAACCGATCGGTAAACGGCGTAACGAGAAAAAACTTCTAAACGCCAGAATTACGTTTTTTGGTCGCCAAAACATTGCAATAAACTGCAATAACGAGCGATCAAAACATTGAATCTACCCCAAAATGGTATCAGTAACAACATCACCTCGGTGCGCAAAAAATAAGCCCTCACCCGGCCACAGATCCCGAAAAATGGAGACGCTACGGGTCTTGGAATATGACGCCATTTATTTTATTTTTTTCAGTAAACCTTGGATTTTTTTTTCATCACTTAAATAAAAAAGAACCTATACATGTTTGGTGTCTACAAACTCATAATTACCTGGAAAATAAGAATGGTAGTTCAGTTTTAGCATTCTGTGAACGTGGTAAAAAAAATGAAAAAAAACATCTGTGGTATTGCACTTTTTTTCAATTTCACAGCACTTGAAATTTTTTTCCCGTTTTCCTGTACATGATATGGTAAAACCAGTAACATTGTTCAAAAGTACAACTCGTCCCACAAAAAATAAGCCCTCACACGGCCACATTGACCAAAAAATAAAAACGCTATGGCTGTGGGAACAAGGGGAGCAAAAAACAAAAATGCAAAAATGAAAAATCCCAGAGTTGCAAAGTGGTTAATAATGGGAGAAAAAAAAATTCTGAGGCCCTACACTACATCTTTTCAAATGGGTATTGGAGTGCCTCCTAATTATTGGCAGCCCATGATCTTAGCACATACGCATTACCAGTCTAGGAGACTCACTCCTTAATAATTTTTTTTTATAACATTTTTCTGAAGCCCTTCACTACGTCTCTTCAAAGGGGTATTGGAATAAACGTTTTTACAAGGGTGTTTATGATGCCTTTAGGAACATTCCATAACATATATATATATATACAGTACAAACCAAAAGTTTTGACACACCTTCTCATTTTAAGATTTGGAATGTGGAATTATATACTTAACAATAAAGTGTGAAACAACTGAAAATATGTCTTATATTCTAGGTTCTTCAAAGTAGCCACCTTTTGCTTTGATGACTGCTTTGCTTTCCAACAATCTTGAAGGAGTTCCCAGAGATGCTTAGCACTTGTTGGCCCTTTTGCCTTCACTCTGCGGTCCAGCTCACTCCAAGCCATCTCGATTGGGTTCAGGTCTGGTGACTGTGGAGGCCAAGACATCTGGCGTAGCACCCCATCACTCTCCTCCTTGGTCAAATAGCCCTTACACAGCCTGGAGGTGTGTTTGGTGTCATTGTCCTGTTGAAAAATAAATGATGGTCCAACTAAACGCAAACCGGATGGAATAGCATGCCGCTGCAAGATGCTGTGGTAACCATGCTGGTTCAGTATGCCTTCAATTTTGAAGAAATCCCCAACAGTGTCACCAGCAAAGCACTCCCACACCATCACACCTCCTCCTCCATGTTTCACGGTGGGAACCAGGCATGTAGAGTCCATCCGTTCACCTTTTCTGCGTCGCACAAAGACACGGTGGTTGGAACCAAAGATCTCAAATTTGGACTCATCAGACCAAGCACAGATTTCCACTGGTCTAATGTCCATTCCTTGTGTTCTTTAGCCCAAACAAGTCTCTTCTGCTTGTTGCCTGTCCATAGCAGTGGTTTCCTAGCAGCTATTTTACCATGAAGGCCTGCTGCACAAAGTCTCCTCTTAACAGCTGTTTAAGAGATGTGTCTGTTGCTACAACTCTGTGTGGCATTGACCTGGTCTCTAAACTGAGCTGCTGTTAACCTGCGATTTCTGAGGCTGGTGACTCGGATAAACTTATCCTCAGAAGCAGAGGTGACTCTTGGTCTTCCTTTCCTGGGGCGGTCCTCATGTGAGCCAGTTTCTTTGTAGCGCTTGATGTTTTTTGCAACTGCACTTGGGGACACTTTCAAAGTTTTCCCAATTTTTCGCACTGACTGACCTTCATTCATAGAATTTGTATTATGGCAAGAAAAAAGCAGCTAACAGTCTATTCAGTAGGACTAACAGCTGTGTATCCACCAGACTTCTGCACAACACAACTGATGGTCCCAACCCCATTTATAAGGCAAGAAATCCCACTTATTAAACCTGACAGGGCACACCTGTGAAGTGAAAACCATTTCCGGTGACTACCTCTTGAAGCTCATCAAGAGAATGCCAAGAGTGTGCAAAGCAGTCATCAAAGCAAAAGGTGGCTACTTTGAAGAACCTAGAATATAAGTCATATTTTCAGTTGTTTCACACTTTTTTGTTAAGTATATATTTCACATATGTTAATTCATAGTTTTGATGCCTTCAGTGTGAAAGTACAATTTTCATAGTTATGAAAATACAGAAAAATCTTAAAATGAGAATGTGTGTCCAAACTTTTGGTCTGTACTATATATATATACCCAGGGATAAATGCTTTTCAGCCCATGCACAGTGTATGGGCATTACCAGATTAGGAGACCCACTCCTTAATAATGGGAAAAAAATTATTACTGAGGCCCTCCACTACGTCTCTTCAACGTGGTATTGGTGTCCGTCCTAATTTTTGCCAGTCCTTGTGTAACATCCCTGGCGGTATGCTGGCATGGCTTACCATCTCCCACCATGCAAGACCGCCAACTTACCTATCAGTCCAGGCTGCACACTTTGCTCCATTACTTGTTGTGTGCATGTCTCTTGTCTGATTGCTTAGGGCGGCGACCCTGTTACTTCCTGATTCTTAAATTTACAGTGTGCGCAGTCCTAATGTTATATAAAGGGCGGACAAAGGGGGCAACGTCGTTATATGGCCCATAGCAAAATATGAAAAAGAAGCCTTTAGGCAATTGTCAGATTCATCTTGCTATCGAAGACTGGACAGTAATCCCACATTGAAGTTCAATAGGGAACTGTTGAATATTTTGGAAATTGCAGTAGAGAAAAACATTATCCCAAATCTATCTTTGAGGGATTGATTACAGACAATCCCACTATACCCACACTATACCTTCTTCCGAATGTTTATTAAAAAATCATTGAACCTCCAGGGCGGCCAATAGTATCAGGCAAAAATGGGCTGTGTGAACCAGTCTGCAAATTTCTTGATCATTGTTTAAAGCCACTTGTACAAAATCTTCCGTCATAAATTAAGGATTCAACAGACCTGTTGGTCAGACTCCAGGACATAACTTTTGACCACGATATAATCATGGCAACTGCGGACGTTGAGTCTTTATATACGTCAATAAACCATGAGGATGGCTTAATAGCAGTCAAATTTTTCCTGGATTTGACCAAAATGGATCATCAGTTGATTGAATTGCTTCTCCAGCTGCTGCGATATATCCTTACGCACAATTTTTGCCTGTTTAAGGACAGAATATATCTCCAGGAGAGGGGCACGGATATGGGGGCGTCTTGTGTGCCTTCATGTGCGTGCCTCTTCCTGGGCTACTGGGAACATAAACTATCCGCATAAAGATGATGGAGCGGTCCACATGTGGGTCCGCTTCACTGATGATCTTTTTTTGATTTGGCAGGGTAAGGCGCACCAGCTGGAGAGTTTCTTTGATGAATTGAATAGAAACGAACGGAATATACGACTGACATATTCATCGAGCCTTGTGTAAATCAAATTTCTTGACTTACGAATTAAGAAGGAGATGGATGGTCAAATCTCAACTCACATTTATAGAAAAAAAACGGCAGTAAACTCACTGCTTAGTGCAAAATCTTCTCATCCCCCTCAAGTAATTAAATCTATTCCTACTGGTCAATTCATCCGGGCTCGGAGAATATGTTCCTCAGATATTTTATTTGAGAATCAAGTCAGTGAATTGCAAAAACGCTTTAAAGCCCGTAATTATAAAAGCGATGTCATTCAACAGGGCTGTACTAGAGCAGCGGCGACCTCAAGGGATCAACTACTGAGAAATAAACCAAAGAAAAAAGATGATCAGGTGAGACTGATAACACCATATCACGCACATTGCAGGGAAATATCTGCAATATTTACAAGATACTGGCCGGTGCTTATGTCGGATCCCATCCTTAAAAATATTGTATCTCCGAAACCCTTGATAACCCCAAAAAGATCTCAAAATTTAAATGATATACTGGTAAGAAGCCATTATATACCACCTGTAAGAGAAGGGTCTTTCCTTGGCTCCCGTAGTCCGAAATGGGGCTGTTACCCTTGTGGTTCATGTTGGGCATGTCCCCAGGTTGACAGAGCCTTTGATTTCCATGACTCCTTCAATACCCGTACTTTTAAAATTCTTCATCGTATAACTTGTCGCTCAACTGCTGTAATCTACTGGACAATTTGTTCCTGTAAGGTAATCTATGTGGGACTAACATCCAGAGAATTTCTGGTAAGAACCCTAGAACACATATGGGACATCAAAAATGCGGCCAAAACCTCCGACCCAGAACAAATAGCCAAATTAAAAAATATCCCTAAACACTTTCATGAGTCCCATAACTGTAATTGGCGCCTTTTACGATTCCGAGCGATTGATCAAATCCATTTAGGTGCGAGAGGAGGAGATGCTAAAAATCTACTATATAAAACGGAAGCAAAATGGATTACCATTCTGGATACTGTCAAACCTAATGGTTTAAATCAGAGGTCCCCAACCGCCGGTCCGCGGACCAGGACCGGGCCGTTGGGGTTTTTCGGCCGGTCCGCGGCACCGCCACAGACAATCACTAAACATTGACAATGTGCTCTGGTCTGCGGTGGCTCAGAGCACACTGTGTGGGGTGGATGCTGCCCGCTGTTCTAGACTCCCGCAGGGTAGACCTGTAGAGGACCTGTGATGACATCAAGGTACATAACTGTGATGTCACCACAGGTCCTGAAGCAGGATGAAGCAGGGGCGGAACTACCGCCCATGCAGCCGGTTCATTGAACGGGGGCCCCGAGGGAGAGGGGGCCCCTCCAGCCTCCAGCAGGGCCGCCATCAGGGCATGACTGCCCTGACTCCAGTATGGGGCCCGGCCGGTAGGAGCCCCCTCGGAGCCCCCCTCTTGTGCGTCTCTCTCCTCATGGGGCCCCCGGCCCCATGCAAAGCGCCGGGTCCAGGACATCTCATAATTCTTCTGACTTCCGGTCATGTGACGGCGCCGTCACATGACCGGAAGGCAGGAGAACCTGGTGTCAGCGATTTGGACGAGCGCCAGGATTCTGCAGGGATCGCATGGGGGTAAGTATAACAAGTTTTATTTTTTTTTAAATACAATTAACTAGGAGTGGGGGGAATGGGAGATGCACATGGGGGGAGGGGAGAGATGAGAGATGCACATGGGGGAGTGGAGAGATGAGAGATCCACATGGGGGGGAGGGGAGAGATGAGAGATGCACATGGGGGGGAGGGGAGAGATGAGAGATGCACATGGGGGGGAGGGGAGAGATGAGAGATGCACATGGGGGGGAGGGGAGAGATGAGAGATGCACATGGGGGAGGGGAGAGATGAGAGATGCACATGCGGGAGGGGAGAGATGAGAGATGCACATGGGGGAGGGGAGAGATGAGAGATGCACATGGGGGGGAGGTGAGAGATGAGAGATGCACATGGGGGGGAGGGGAGAGATGAGAGATGCACATGGGGGGAGGGGAGAGATGAGAGATGCACATTGGGGGCAGGGGAGAGATGCACATGGGGGGGAGGGGAGATATGAGAGATGCACATGGGGGGGAGGGGAGAGATGAGAGATGCACATGGGGGGAGGGGAGAGATGAGAGATGCACATGGGGGGAGGGGAGAGATGAGAGATGCACGGGGGGGTGAGAGATGCACGGGGGGGATGAGAGATGCATGGGGGGGATGAGAGATGCACGGGGGGGATGAGAGATGCACGGGGGGGATGAGAGATGCACGGGGGGATGAGAGATGCACGGGGGGTGGATGAGAGATGCACGGGGGGGATGAGAGATGCACGGGGGGGTGAGAGATGCACGGGGGGGATGAGAGATGCATGGGGGGGATGAGAGATGCACGGGGGGGATGAGAGATGCACGGGGGGGATGAGAGATGCACGGGGGGATGAGAGATGCACGGGGGGTGGATGAGAGATGCACGGGGGGTGGATGAGAGATGCACGGGGGGGGTGAGAGATGCACGGAGGGGATGAGAGATGCACGGGGGGTGGATGAGAGATGCACGTGGGGGGTGAGAGATGCACGGAGGGGGATGAGAGATGCACGGAGGGGGATCAGAGATGCACGGGGGGTGAGCTGCACATGGGGGGGTGAGAGATGCACATGGGGGGGTTATGTTTACATAACTTTGTTGCCTTATGAAGGGCGGGGGGGGCCCCCAAAAATTTCTTGCACAGGGGCCCACTACAGTCTGTGTCCGCCCCTGGGATGAAGTAAATACAGCTGAACAGCAGCTGTCAGGACAGCTGCCCTGTCCTGCTGCAGGGCGTGATGGGGCCTCAGTGATGCGGCTCCTGGCACAGCACATTATGTGGGGCTCCTGGCATAGCTCCTGGCGGGGACCTGGTCTACACTATATGATAAGTATGCACTAAACTCCAAATCCCTCCATTACCCCGCCCCCATATGACCAAAGCCCCGCCCACCCCACCCCCTCCTTGGTGGGCCATGGAAAAATGATCTTGCTTCAAGCCGGTCCCTGGTGCAAAAAAGGTTGGGGACCACTGGTTTAAATGATCAAGTGAGCTTTGCCCCATTTCTGATGTGATCGTGACATTGCTGTGACTTTATTTGTACTATCCACTCCCATACCAATATACCATATTGCTTTTCCTGGGAAACATACATTATTTAATAATTAAATGCATACAATAATGTTGAAAAATTGATAAATGTGAAATATACATGCGGGATAGATTATTCTGATGTTCTTAGTATATCAATGATTGAATATGGTGATTTGAACTTATTGATATTTCTATTTTAAAGATTATGAATCCTGACTGCATGATGAATCATTACAAATGAAGAAAATACCCTCTGAAGTAATGAACGACATAGAATATATATGTATATGATTCACCTGTCATTTTTCCTGCATGTATTGTATTGTATGTGGTCATAAATGGGTATTGGGGAAACTCTGGCCTAACCCAAAATGGCGCCATGTGATCTCCCATGTGGTGCGCGTGTGCGCCGTGTCATCGCGGCCTTGCCTCCATCGCCCGGCGTCCAATCGGAACTCTGGCTCTGCGTGCATGCGCAGTTGGACTTCTGGGACACCAGCCGTGGGAGCGCGACACGTGATGGTCGGAATACACGCGCCCATGATCGTGGGACGCTCCAGGTGACCTGAATCTATCTACTAGATAAAAACCAAGGTATGGCACTGCCTCAGTACCCCCTGCGAAGCAGAACGCGAAACACACGTTGGGGTACGAGGCAGTGTGGTTCCCAACAAGATGGCACATGGTCTGTATGTTTATCTTGATTAAACAAATTCTCATCATGCTGTGGGGGTCACAGCAAATTCTTTTGGTTGCTACTATTTTGATTTATCTCTGGGTGACTTTTTGTACTGTTTACTGGATGATTCCCTGACCCATCGAGATAATAGACATGACACTTTAATTTTTGTATATGTGATACATATAATTGCTTCTAAAATCTAAGAATCGTGTATTGCAACTAGAATTACTGTTATGATTGATTGTTATCATAAAAGCTGTATGTATATGGAATTTACAATATATGTTATGCATGTAACCCTATCCTGGGAATATATGAATTGGACTTTTGTATCATGTCTATTACTAATTTGAATGATTTAATCATGATGACAAACAATACTTTCATCCAGAACCACACTGCCCAAGTCTTTTAAACGGGTCTTTTTTAGGGGCAATTTTACATAGGGGTGTCTGTTGATTGTGTATTATTGTAATTCTTTGATGTAATAAACTTATAAATTCTGATAGCACATGAATTACCATTCTTTGATTTACTTCAATGAGGGATGAGAGTTAATATATTTAATATTGGGTATCCTCATTATTTCCTTAAATAGAATATTACATTGAAAATGTGTCTGATTATCCATTTATGTGTATTTATACTAATGCGTCTCCAGCCTATTGCTGTGAGTCACTGGATACTTAAACCCCCTCCACCAAGTAGGAGGTGCCTGAGCAACGCTTTCTTTCAGTGTGTTCTGCGCAACTGAGTTGCCATGTCCTGACCTGTATCTTGTCTGTTTCCGCCACCCGGGGGGCTGAGTACCCAGGCCCGTTACCTGTATCTGTGACTTCTAGACTGTTTCCGCCACCCTGGGGGCTGAGTACCCAGGCTCGTTCCTGTATCTTGTCCCAGGTTCAGTTCCTGTCTGAACTGTGTCCTAGCCGTTACCTGTTTGTCTCTATGTCCAATCCTTTCCTTTTCCTGCAGTGGTTGAACCTGCACCTAACTCCAACTCTTTGTCTTTGTATTTCTGTTTGTGAGTTTTGTGTCCACTCGCTACTTCATTGCAAGTACCTTGTGTGTATCTGGTTCTGCTTGTCCCGTTTCCCTGCCTCCGTATCTACCTCCTGTGATTCTAGCTAACTTCCTGTGTTCCCCAGTCTGTTCCATGTGAACAGAGTCCTGTCCTGTCTACCTGCACCTGCGGTTCTGCTCTGCTCCGCTTGTCCTCCGCACCTGCAGTTCCACTCTGCTCTGTTCCGCTTGTCCTCCGCGCCTGCGGTTCTGCTCTGCTCTACTCCGCTTCTCCACCGCGCCTGCTTTTCCATTCTGCTCCGCTTGTCCTCCGCGCCTGCGCTTCCGCTCTGCTCCGCTTGTCCTCCGTGCCTGCGCTTCCACTCTGCTCTGCTCCGCTTGTCCTCCGTGCCTGCGCTTCCTCTCTGCTCTACTCCGCTTGTCCTCCGCGCCTGCGCTTCCGCTCTGCTCTGCTTGTCCTCCGCGCCTGCAGTTCCGCTCTGCTCCGCTTGTCCTCCGCGCCTGCGGTTCCGCTCTGCTCTGCTCCGCTTGTCCTCCGCGCCTGTGGTTCTGCTCTGCACTGCTCCACTTGTCCTCCGTGCCTGCGGTTCTGCTCTGCTCTTTACCGCTTATCCTCCGCGCCTGTGGTTCTGCTCTGCTTGTCCTCCGTGCCTGCAGTTCCACTCTGCTCTGCTCCGCTTGTTCTCCGCACCTGCGGTTCCGCTCTGCTCTGCTCCGCTTGTCCTCCGCGCCTGTGCTTCTGCTCTGCTCTGCTCCGCTTGTCCTCCGCACCTGCGATTCTGCTCTGCTCTGCTCCGCTTGTTCACCGCGCCTGTGCTTCTGCTCTGCTCCGCTTGTCCTCCACGCCTGCGCTTCTGCTCTGCTTTGTTTGTCCTCCACGCCTGCGCTTCTGCTCTGCTTTGCTCCGCTTGTCCTCTGCACCTGCGGTTCCGCTCTGCTCTGCTCCGCTTGTCCTCCACGCCTGCGCTTCTGCTCTGCTTGTCCTCCGCGCCTGCTCTTCTGCTCCGCTTGTTCTCCGCGCCTGCAATTCTGCTCTGTTCCGCTTGTCCTCCACACCTGCGGTTCTGCTTTGCTCTGCTCCGCTTGTCCTCCGCGCCTGTGGTTCTGCTCTGCTTGTCCTCCATGCCTGCAGTTCCACTCTGCTCTGATCCGCTTGTTCTCCGCACCTGCGGTTCCGCTCTGCTCTGCTCCGCTTGTCCTCCGCGCCTGCGCTTCTGCTCTGCTCTGCTCCGCTTGTCCTCCGCATCTGCGATTCTGCTCTGCTCCACTTGTTCACTGCGCCTGCGCTTCTGCTCTGCTCTGCTCCGCTTGTCCTCCACGCCTGCGTTTCTGGTCTGCTCTGTTTGTCCTCCACGCCTGCGCTTCTGCTCTGCTCTGCTCCGCTTGTCCTCTGCACCTGCGGTTCCGCTCTGCTCCGCTTGTCCTCCACGCCTGCGCTTCAGCTCTGCTTGCCCTCCGCGCCTGCGCTTCTGCTCTGCTCCGCTTGTTCTCCGCGCCTGCAATTCTGCTCTGTTCCGCTTGTCCTCCACGCCTGCGGTTCTGCTTTGCTCTGCTCCGCTTGTCCTCCGCGCCTGCGGTTCTGCTCTGCTCTGCTTGTCCACCGCACCTGCGGCTCCGTTCCTGTATCCTAGTCTGTACTGGTCCCTATCCAGCCTACTTTCCTACCTGCCAGTATCAGCCTGTTTGCATACCTGCCGTGCCTGCCAGTACCCGCCTGTCTGCATACCAGCCATGCCTGCCAGTTCCCGCCTGTCTGCATACCAGCCGTGCCTGCCAGTACCCGCCTGTCTGTATACCAGCCGTACCTGCCAGTACCCACCTGTCTGCATACCAGCCTAACCTGCCCGTTCCTGCATTCCCCGGTGTGGGTCAACAGCTGTGACCAGGGTCTGACCTGGAGTAGCACCTGGGCCACCTCCCACGTCCCTCCTCAGACTACGGAGTCGATTAAGCCGCCGTGTGTTCGTAGTCGGATCTGGCGAGGACCCTAGTCTTGCCCCTCCAGGCACTCCTTGGTTCGTGGCCCAGTGGGTCCACTAACCACGCTCACGCCAGTCAGTCTGGGCGCGAGCGTAATACCTTGCACTTACTGCATACGCATTATCAGTCTAGAACGCCCACTAATTAATAATTTTCAAAATTTTTTTCTGAGGTCCTTTGCTACGTCTCTTCAAAGATGTATGGTATGCTTGTAGGGGTCTTCCCCATGCTGTTCCCATGTAATTTCAGCACTCTTTCCATCGATCTGACCAATTTTTAGAACCCCTCCAGACCTCCAGGGTGGGCCGCCAGAAAAATGCTTGAGTTTCCCATTGACTTCCATTATACTCGTTACTCAGGTTGAGCACCCGAGCATTACGATTTGCTTGACCCGATTAACAAGTACCCAAGCAATTTAGTGCTCTCTCATCACTAGTCACCAACATAAAGTACAACTTGTTGCAAGTGCTGTACTTTTATTTTGGGAAGCAAGAAAAAATAAAAGCTGGACTGTGGAGTTAGTATCAGAAGAACGGACCAACTCCAGCTCCAGGTAGACAAAATGTAAAAACTTCTATATTGTTAATAATTAGTGTTGAGCGAACATGGTCGACACTGCTCGGTACTCGTCCGAGCATCACGCTACTCGGGATGTTCGGCGAGCACCGAGCATTTCCGGTTTACTCGGGCGGGAGCTCGGGTCTCCGCCCTGCATGTTTGGCGCTCTTTACAGAGCCAATGAACATGTAGGGATTGCCAGCCAGTCACTGTAATGCCGCAGTCATGTTATTTGTAGGCATTACATTGATTGGCTGGCCGCACAGCGTCACCTCGAGTATTTAAAACCGGGCGCCGCCATCTTGGACCCAGACGGCTGGGATCAGACAGTGTAGGGACAGCGCTGCTGATTTAGGGAGAGATATATACTGCAAAATAGTTAGTGTAGGGTCTGTAAAGGCTGCCAGATCAAACAAACAGTCCTTCTCAGGACTAATATCCATCCCAGATATCAGGCAGGCAAGCAGGCTGTATAGGAGAAGCAGTGGTTATACCAGCAAACGCTGCATTACAGTCCTGTGTGCTCCTGTTGCCGAAATTGCTGGACTTAGCTCCAAGTCTCAGGGGCCAGGAAAAATCCTTTTTTTTTTCATCTAAATCCTCTTTTTTTTTTTTCCTCCTTCACACTGTACAAATAACCATCTTATTAACCTTTTGGTGTCCCCTCCCCCCCAAAAAAAAGTGTGTCTGTGACAGTGCAGACACAAATATATATTTTTAAAAGAGTCTGGTGTAGGCCAGAGAAGTACAAGTGTGGTTTTGCAGTTCCACGGTTCAAACCTCTGTAATATCCACTTTTGGGCCATTTTTACCTAAAAAAAAAAAACAGTTTGAGTGTGTCGCTCACTGTTCAGTGGCAAATATATATATTTAAAAAAGTCTGGTATACACCAGTAAATTATAACTGTGGTTTTGCCGTTCCACGGTAAAAAATCTCTATTATCCTGCTTTTGGCATTTTTTGCCTTAAAAAAAACTGTAATAGTGTCTCCCTGATTGTTCAGACACAAATATATTTGTTGAAAATAGTCTGATGTAGGCCAAAGAAATAGAAGTGTGGTTTTGCAGTTCCACGGTTCAAACTTCTGTATTATCCACTTTTGGGCCATTTTTACCTAAAAAAAAAGTTTGAGTGTGTCGCTCACTGTTCAGCCGCAAATATATCTATTTAAAAAAGTCTGGTATACACCAGTAAATTATAACTGTGGTTTTGCTGTTCCACGGTAAAAAATCTCTATTATCCAGCTTTTGGTATTTTGGTATTTTTACCGTAAAGAAAAACAGTAATAGTGTCTCCTGATTGTTCAGACACCAATATATCTGTTTAAAAGAGTCTGGTATACACCAGTAAATTATAACTGTGGTTTTGCCATTCCAAATCTCTATTATCCTGCTTTTGGCATTTTGTGCCGTAAAGAAAAACAGTAATAGTGTCTCCTGATTGTTCAGACACAAATATATTTGTTGAAAATAGTCTGGTGTAGGCCCGAGAAAGAGAACTGTGGTTTTGCAGTTCCACAGGTCAAATCTCTGTATTATCCTGCTTTTGCCATTTTTTCCCGTAAAGAAAAACAGTAATAGTGTCTCCTGATTGTTCAGACACAAATATATCTGTTGAAAATAGTCTGGTGAAGGGCAGAGAAATAGAAGTGTGGTTTTGCAGTTCCACGGTTCAAACCTCTGTATTATCCACTTTTGGGCCATTTTTACCTAAAAAAAAACAGTTTGAGTGTGTCGCTCACTGTTCAGCTGCAAATATATCTATTTAAAAAAGTCTGGTATACACCAGTAAATTATAACTGTGGTTTTGCCGTTCCATGGAGAAAAATCTCTATTATCCTGCTTTTGGCATTTTTTGCCGTAAAAAAAAAACAAGTAATAGTGTCTCCTGATTGTTCAGACACAAATATATCTGTTGAAAATAGTCTGGTGTAGGCCCGAGAAATAAAACTGTGGTTTTGCAGTTCCACGTGTCAAATCTCTCTATTATCCTGCTTTTGGCATTTTTGCCGTAAAGAAAAACAGTAATAGTGTCTCCTGATTGTTCAGACACCAATATATCTGTTTAAAATAGTCTGGTGTAAGCCCCAGAAAAAGAACTGTGGTTTTGCCGTTCCACGGTAAAAAATCTCTATTATCCTGCTTTTGGCATTTTTTGCCGTAAAAAATTATTTTTTAATAGTGTCTCCCTGATTGTTCAGACACAAATATATTTGTTGAAAATAGTCTGGTGTAGGCCAGAGAAAGAAGTGTGGTTTTGCATTTCCACGGTTTAAACCTCTGTATTATCCACTTTTGGGCCATTTTTACCTAAAAAAAACAGTTTGAGTGTGTTGCTCACTGTTCAGCCGCAAATATATCTTTTTAAAATTGTCTGGTATACCCCATTAAACAATAACTGTGGTTTTGCCATTCCACGGTAAAAAAATCTCTATTAGGCTATGTGTCCACGATGCAGAAATGCTCAGGATTTTTTCCTGAGCGTTTCTGCATCTCCCTGGCAGAAAAAAACGCATGCGGATTGTACATGCGTTTTCCTGCCATGGACATGCGGAAATGGAGCGTTATTCACTGACATTTCCACATGCGGATTGACAAGCGCTTTCCAAGCGATTAGCATCACTTGGAAAGTGCTTTTGATGTAAAGGACATATTGAAACTCATGCTAGAACAACTCCATTTTGTCTACTCACTTTAAAATCATTATCACTTCTTGCATAACATACATTCTTTCTTTCTCTTCCCATAGAACTTATGTCACACTAACCTTTTCTCAAGAGAACATTTTGTCAGACACTCTGTTATCTAACTTCTTGTTTAGGCCAAGTTTGACCTTGTAAAATTTCCATAGTGCTTCAAACTAACAATGATAATATGACCATATATGTGATTTCCGTAATAATTATACTAACATCAGTCAGCCAATAGTATTGTAGTATGGCTGTAGAGTTGATTGGCTATTTGATATACTCAAAACAATATAAAATGCTAAGCAAAATAAACGGGATCAGAGATTCTTTGAATCCTCCCAATACAGAACATTGTTTCCGTTTGGTTTTCAGTGGATTGCAATCAACATAATAATTTAATAATTTGACACTCACTTGGTCAACCGTGAAGGGTTATTGCCCTCCCTTAACAGTTGGTGCCGTGACTCGGATCCCTAACCAGGGACGCCCCTCCACCTCTGGACGTTCACAAAGAGAGACCTGCCTTCAGCCTCCCCCACTGGAATTGGGACTGATCATCCTCCACAAAAAGCCACGGTAAGTGCACAAGTTCTTTACTAGTGACACTGACCGTTTGGCGTGGTTTCCACGTGGTGTGTGGTTGTTTGCAGTATCTCCGGATGTCCTGGTTGGATATAGTCAAAGGTGAGACTATAAGGGGTGTAGTCCCATTAGGGGTCTGATATTATTTAACTTCAAAGCAGTATCACCTCGGATTGACAAGTGAATATTGTGTGAATCTTTCTCAGCTTCTGACAAAATTCCTTAGGAGACTGAACATTGTTAGTTTCAGTTGCGACAGGTGATCGAAGATTGGGTAGGACACGCAAGTAGATATACGTATATCGAGTGTCCGGAGCGCTGCAAAACTGCAAAGCTGCATAGCTGCAGGAGTGCTCCTCCTTTCATTGTGCCGTGAAAGAATTCCCCCAATGGGAGGGGTGAGTTAATAGTGGAACAGCTGAGAGCTCTGGCCAGACTTCGTTGTGCACAAATGAAGTATCTTTTTGTCAGTTGTAGTGAATAATCAATGTTTCCATGGAGCAGAAAGAATTTGTCTCTCCGCAGGAGAGGGAGAATGTGAAGAATATCATGATCAGTCGAGAAGGGAAAAGATCATTTAAGCACGCGCCAAAAGTGTTTAAGGTGTTACATTTTCCTGAGGAGGGGAGAATGTGCAGCCTGTGTTGTGGGACGAAGGAATTCGCCACAATAGAGGAAAATTAGTTGATTGTGGATTGTTGGAAGATGTTAAAACTTTAGGAAAGTGGCACATGAGATTTGTGATGAAGGATATGTTGAAAAAGTTCCCAAATTATGTGTCCACAATCCAAATCTAAAGCCCCTAAAGAAGCATCTCCCACAAATGTAGCAGTACCCCAGCCCCTGAATCCGGAAACTGAGCAATTTATACCTTATGAGGGTTAATTCAGGATGGCGCAAGACGTGCTATAATTGTGGAGCACGTAAACCCGGTGTTGTAGCACCAACCTGCCCATTACTTAACATAGATGGGGGGTATTATAAACTACCACCCCCACCTGCCCCTGCCATGGTCCATACTCCATTCAGAGAGACCCAGGGTCCTCTGAACTCTTCCCTATTCACCTTCTCCCAAGCTGGGGAAATAGAACATGGACACGAGTATCAGGAGGTGGCGTCTGTTTTACTGAATAGTCCTTCAAATTTCTCCACTATACTGAGAATAGGCATGGGGAGTATACCGCAACAGCAGGTTGGGATCATTGTAAACGCAGCAAATGCGAAACTGCAGCATGGATGGGGGCTAGCTGCAGAGATATGTCGTATTGGGGGACCTACAATACAAGCTGCATCTAATGATTACATCCGTGACCATGGTCCATTGAGAGAAGGAGAGGTGATGGCTACAAGAGCCGGACAGCTATCATGTCAGTTTGTTATACATGCGGTTGGACCAAAATATGATCCCCTAGATTTACCCAGGTCAATCCAAAACACCCTGGCATACGCATCACAGCTTCATGCGGCCCCAACCCTAGCCCTGCCATTCATTTCCACTTGTATCTTTGGATACCCAAAAGAGGTTGCGGCCAAAATAATAGTCGGGGCTATAAAGCAGTGTATTGCCATGCATCCAACTAAATTGAGAGAGATAAGACTCCTGGCCATCGACAGGGATCTTGTTGATTATGCTGCTCAATTAATCAAACCCACAATCAAACCCGATATCTGGTCTCCTCCAGTATTCCCCTACCTCCAAGATCTCCCCACAATCAGTACAATGGTAGTTACTGCACCCGCAGTACCCATAGCACAGTATCCCACCCTTACTCCCCCGGTATCCTCCTCCTCCCTTACAGCCCCACTATTACCCCATGGTGGTACCTGATAAGCAAGTAATGTATCCCGAGAGAAGACCAGTAGTGAATTCCCGTTTTCAGTGTTGGAGGTGTGGCCGAGCAGGACACTTCCAAAGGGACTGTCACACCCCTGCTGGTCAGTGCACCACACAAGTCCCCGTATTCAGAAATAGGACACCCGGCCCACGGAACTTGTCACGAGAAAATGTTCCCCAGGACCGCCCGTTCTGAAAGGAAGGCCAACCAGAGTGAGTCTGCCATCCGATGCCCGTAATCACCCCCGGGCTCTGTTCATCTGTAGTTCTCCAAGTGGGAGGGAATGAGGGAATCCATCCGGTAAAGTTCATGGTAGACACTGGGGCGGCCAACTCCATTTTAAAATCAATCCACTGAACTGACCAAGTCCAATTTTCTAACGAAAATCTAATATTGATCGGTGTAGATGGCAGACCTAACAAACACACATAGAGGAGGTCTGCATCTTACGGGCACTACCCACGGTTATGATTAACATATCAGATACTAATGGAATGTTAAAATGTTGAAAGGTGAATACATGTGAGGGAAAAGTTGCGCTGAAGGTTGCGCTGAGTTTGTTGACCGAAGGAAAAAGTGTGTAGAGGAACTCAAATGGTTAACTGAAATATGCGCGCTGCCAGATAAGCGCCCAGTTACAGCTCCTAGCATAGCAGAACGGCCTTGGCTTGATACTGAGCAGAGAGGGAAAAAAGGTGAATGGAGGAAGAAAATACAGACAATAAGGGAAAGACGCTATGTTATGTGTATTAGAAAGATACTGCTCTCCGATAATGGCGGAGTAATGAATTGTTGGAAATGTTCTAATTGTGGCCAGCAGAATCCATTGTCGGCAGATTATTGCGTTGCATGTCACGTGCCCCGTCCAGGAGATCACCCACCCCTTACCACTACCCAAGCCACTCCTAGTGCCCCATCCTCATCTGTTATACCTATGTCCGCCCAAAGTTCCAACCCTTCCTGTAGCGGCCATGTTGCTACACACATTGCATCACCTCCAGCCTCTGACCACATGTCTCTTTGGTAGTGGCCATCTTGGTGCACCCTTCCTGTAGTATGCTTCCTTCTGGTGGTAGCCATCTTGGCACACCTGGAATACAGGCTGCAATACACACTACACCCAGAATCCCAGAATGTATATGAGGAAGATCATCATGATCAGTGTGTGACAGAGCATTATATGTGTTTATATAAATTAATTTTCTAGATGGTCATATATCCTTAAGCTTCTAATAGAAGCACATACACGTTATCTGGTTTACAGTAATTGATTAAGCAAACGTTTTTGTACTTTTGTTTTTTTTTATTAGCATTCCACTACACAAAGACTGTCAGTATCTGTTTGCATTTACATATTACATTACATATTACATTTACACGGAGCGAGTGTCCATCAGGGCCAGTGTTAGCCTCCTCAAGCATCTGGCAGGACTGAATTGTCGAGTCTCAGCCTCGAAGTTTCAGTTTTGCCTTGGTCAAGTGGTCTTCTTAGGCCATTGCCTTACTCAGGGTGCCAGACATCTCACAGAAGAAAGGAAGATGGCCATCTATGCACTACCATTCCCAAAAGATTCCATAGAGCTGCAACGGTTCCTTGGACTATGAACATATTGCAGACAATGGATCCCAGACGCCTCACGTCTGATGCAGCCCCTATATGATGCATTAAAAGAAGACACTCTGGCTGATGTAAACAACAAGGACCACCAAGAACAGCTGCAACAAGCCTTTGAGCAACTAAAGTCAAGGAAAATAACAGCCCCTGCCCTTGGGAATCCGGACTATGCTCAACCTTTCCATTTGTATGTATCTGAGACAGGAGGACATGCAGCCGGAGTAATCACACAGAGACACTGTACAAAGCAGCGCCCAGTCGGTTATTACTCAGCGCATCTGGACCCAGTAACCAGGGCCTCCCCCAGCTGTCTATGAGCGGTTCACGCCACACAGCAACCTAAACATCTGTCCACACAGAGACACCTGCGGCTGCAGTTTTCGTTGATGTTGCCAGAAAATGTGAGATTACATCGGTGCACCACCATCAACCCAGCTACCCTGCTACCAGCACCTGAAGGAGCGGAGAAAGAGGCTCCACGCATGATTGTCTGGAACAAATTACTGCGGAGTCAACTCCACTCGTTCTAGTGGGGGAAGTACCCTTGGATGACCCAGAACTTACGTTATATACTTACGTTATATACGGATGGATCCAGATATGTTGACACCTCTGGCTCATACCCGACCAGCCAGATGCCTCTGAAGCAAGAGGTAATACACTTGCTGATCTCCATGCTAAGCGAGCAGCTCTTCTTCTGACATCCATGTCTCCATGTTCATGGCTCTTACGCGGCAACAGGCCAAAAATTCCGTGCCAACCCAGGATCAACCTGCAGAAGAGCATAAACCGGTCCCTCCAATCACAAAGCTACGCTCCACATGCTCTACGCTCTAAAGAAGAACACCAGTCGTGGAAGGAGGCGGGTGCTAAGTTGATAGATGGGCTATGGAAGAAGAAACAACTGTACTGTGTGCCTCGACTCCTGTATCCAGCCGTTGCAGCCTGGACCCATGGACTGCTTAGTGGTAGTAAATATGTTTTCCAATTGGCTAGAAGCATTCGCCGTTCCAAACATGACTGCCAAGACTACCGCCAAGAAGCTGGTCTCTGAAGTTGTTTGCTGGTATGGAGTCCCAGAAGTTATCAAAAGTGATCAAGGACCAGCCTTTCTCTCATGCGTATATCAAGAAATACTTACCATGATGGGATCAACAGTGGCGCTGCATACTCCTTACCATCCACAGTCAAGTGGCAAGGAGGAGAGATTGAATGGCACACTGAAAAGGCAGTTAACCAAAATGATGCAGGAGACTACGGCCCAGTGGCCTGAGCTGCTTCCCATTGCACCATATCACATACGCACCACCCCCATAGGGAAACACAAACTGTCACCCTATGAGATACTGTTTGGGTTGCAACCAGCCATAGCTAGATTTACCCCACAACAGTTATCAGAAGAAACAGATTATGTTGTACAATATGTGATTCAGCTTACCAAAGCCCTAACTAACACCCATGCGTTAGTATCATCTTCTATTCCAGATCCAGCTGATGCAGAAGGTTGTCATACCCTCAGGCCTGGAGATTATGTGTATGTGAAGAGGCATGTTCGGAAACACGGACTAGAACCATTGTATGACGGACCATACCAAGTGCTCCTGACAACCCCAACAGCTGAGATATTTTATGATAATATGTATGGTTAAACTAGTCAATACCTGGAATAGCCTACAACAGAGTACTGACCCCTTTAATAATAAGTTCATTACTCACCATCAGATTTTGGTACAAGAATTAAGATAATTAGAAAACAACCAGATCAGTGACTGTTGGATATGTACTCACTCACCAGTTTCAGCCGCTAGTATGCCCTTTCTGGCGGTCCGTCCCAGACCGTCATTATTGGAAAGATACATTCATAATCACTCATGGGTACATGCAAATCTGTTTATAAAAGGCACCAATGACACGTTATAAAATATCTGGTAACATCCCTTGCAATGAATCTTCTGAATATAAGCCTAGTAATCCAACATGTGGTAATCCAAATGTTGGATATTATAGCCCCCTGGGACAAATGCCTTCATGATGTATTTTATCAAATAACACAGTTTTTATTGATTTGGTACATAAATTAGTATTACAGCACTCTGCTTTATGGGATCTGACATCAGCCACATATTGGGTCTGTGGGAATAATGCGTACAAATGGCTCCCAGTCGGAGTAGGGGGGACTTGTACGTTGGCCCGGCTAACTCCAGCCACTTATCTTATTCCCCATAGTAAAGTAGATTTGAGAACCATCCCTCTTCATACCATTTATAAACGTGCCAAGGACAACACCCCATGCCCATCAGGAAGACCTCATTTAGTACAAATGAGTATACCCAATAAGATAGCCAGTACTGTCCTCTACCCTATGGTAACACAAATGTGGGACAAATTAGTGGAAGTCACTGATTCCTTAGATGACCCGATTTAGAATATTTTGGAAGTAATTAATACTACTGTTGCAGTGCAGAATCAGCTTATCATAGTGGCCAATCAACATACTTTAGTGCTGGACTATTTGACAGCAGCTCAAGAAGGGATGTGTCAGGTTATAGGCCCAGCCTGTTGTCACTATATTGACCCCGACTCTACCATACAGTTAAAAACTAAAATGGAAGACATTAGGAAACTCAGGGAAGAGTATAACAAACATAACAAATTGACCAAAGAGTGTTGCATATTGTTGCTTGCTTGTTAATATATGTTTTACTAAAACTAGTCTTTAATTGTATCCCATTTTGCATGAGGAAAGCCTGCCAGTCATCAGAGAGCAAGGAGGACGCTGTTAACCAACATCCAGTGCTACTGTACACGGACCTCCCAGATGTAACCAGCATTGAGGACCTGGATGACAAGGGAATGATGACATTTACCCGCTTGCCCCGACCAACCTCAGATCTGAGCTTATGATTATATCAACTAACAAGGGGGGATGGACATGCCGCGACAGCCTCAATTGGTAAAAAGGGCACTAATTGAGTGAAGACCAATGTCCCTCAGGCTCAAAGCATGACCCTGGGATAGCACCTCTATTGTTGATAATAACATAATTTTTAGGGGGGAAATGTAAAGGACATATTGAAACTCATGCTAGAACAACTCCATTTTGTCTACTCGCTTTAAAATCATTATCACTTCTTGCAAAACATACATTCTTTCTTTCTCTTCCCATAGAACTTATGTCACACTAACCTTTTCTCAAGAGAACATTTTGTCAGACACTCTGTTATCTAACTTCTTGTTTAGGCCAAGTTTGACCTTGTAAAATTTCCATAGTGCTTCAAACTAACAATGATAATATGACCATATATGTGTTTTCCGTAATAATTATACTAACATCAGTCAGCTAATAGTATTGTAGTATGGCTGTAGAGTTGATTGACTATTTGATATACTCAAAACAATATAAAATGCTAAGCAAAATAAACGGGATCAGAGATTCTTTGAATCCTCCCAATACAGAACATTGTTTCCGTTTGGTTTTCTGTGGATTGCAATCAACATAATAATTTAATAATTTGACACTCACTTGGTCAACCGTGAAGGGTTATTGCCCTCCCTTAACAGTGAAGCTAGGTCACACTATATAAATCCATGCAAACAGCATGGATTTATATAGTGTGACCCGAGAGAGTGGTTAAAAATAAAAAAATAAATGTATACTTACCCTCCGATGGCACCCGGTGTCCTGCTTTACACTGCGTTCTCCCTTGCCGACAGCGGTGGATTGAAAGACCTGCCGACGTCAGCGTCGCGTGACCCGTCACATGACTCTGATGTCAGTGCAGGTTCTTCATTCCATCGCGAAGTGCCGGGATGCAAGCAGGAGCGCAGCGCGGGCCGCCGGAAGGTAAATATACATTTATTTTTTATTTTATTCTTTTTTTACAGATTTTTTAATGGTACCTGGGTGTGGATGAGACTCTCCTCTCCTCTACACCCAGGTACCATCCGCACATTAGAACGCGCCAATTACGCAAGTACAGATGCAGTCTTGCAGAATTGGCGCGTTCTAATGCAAGTCAATGGCGGTGAAGACGCAGCACTTCCGCAAAATAATTGGTAGTGCTACGTTTTTTTCCGCAATGATAATCCGCAGCGGAAATTTCCGCAGCATGTGCACAGCACATGCGGAGTATCATTGGGGAACATTGCTGCCCTTCTACCATGCGCTTTTAATGCGTTTCCGCATCTGCAAAAATGCTGCAGAAACGCATTAAAAACGCATCATAGGCACACAGCCTTATTCAGCTTTTAGTATTTTTTCCATAAAGAAAAATAGTAATAGTTTCTCCCTGATTGTTCAGATTGTTTAAAAGAGTCGGGTTTAGGCCAGAGAAATAGAACTGTGGTGTTCCTCTTCCACGGTTCTAATCTACTTTTTATTACCCTTTTTCCATTGATAGTGCGAGTGTAAGCTATTTTATTTCCTTAACAATGGGCAAGGCGCGTGGCAAGGGACGTGGAAGTGGATGTTCTGGTGATGGTGCGTGCAGAGGACGGGGCCGTGGCCAAGGTGAAAATGTGCCACAACCAACAGCCACATCTTCTCGCGCCCACTTCTTGACCGAATTACTAGGGAAGCACAGAACAACACCAGTATTGCGAACTGATCAGTGTGAACAGGTTATTAATTGGATAGCAGATAATACTTCCAGTTACCTGGGCACCACCACCTCCGGTCTGTCTTCCACACGGTCAAATCTTAGTAGCCGTGAGTCTCGACCGCATACTCCTCCTCACCCTGATGCTCCTTCCTCCCACCATGCCGAGTGTTGTCAGACAGCAACTGATCCCACACTTGGACACTCTGAAGAGCTGTTCACTGGTCCATTTCCAGATTTGTGCCCTTCGCCTGCTCTGCTTGAAGTGGTGAAAGAGGAGATCCCATGTAGCGATGCCCAAATATTTGAACAGCCACGGCCACAGGAATTCGACGCTGGCAATTTGTCACAAGAGGTGGACGATGACGAGAAACAATTGCCAGGAAGTGAGGAGGAGGATCGTGGTGCGCAAGTGGAAGAGGAGGAGGTGGTGGATGATCTAGTAACTGACCCAACGTGGCAGGAAGACATGCAGAGGGAGGCCAGCTGCACACAGGGTGAGGGAGGCAGAGTACCCCAACAGGCAGGAAGAAGCAGTGTGGTGGCCGCACACAGAAGGCAGGCAACAGTTCCCCGTAACAACAACATGAGGGACGTTGCCAGTACAACCTGTAGGTCTTCCAGAGTCTGGAATTTTTTTAAAGACTCTGCTGATAACCCCAAAAAGGCCATTTGTACCACCAGCCATGCCAACATCAGCAGGGGTGACAAAACTACCAGCCTGACCACCACCAGCATGATCAGGCACATGGCAGCAAAGCACCCAACTTTGCGGGGTGAACCCCAGGGTCCACGACCAGTGTCAGCGGGTGTCACCACTGCTTTTTGCACTGTTGTGCGTGCAATAGAACCCCCTGTTGTGTGTGCAAGGCAATCCCCTGTCCATACTGCATGCAAAGATGCCCCCTCCTCTCAGTCTTCACTTGTTATGGCAGTTTCTCAAGAAACAGCATCAACGTCCACGTCCACGTCCCACCGCAGCGTTCAATTGTCCATATCCCAGACCTTTGAACGAAAGCGGAAATTCGCAGCCAACGCCTCACAGGCCACAGTCTTAAATTCGCACATTTCACGACTGCTTGCGTTGGAAATGCTGCCTTTTAGGCTGGTGGAAACGGAATCCTTCCGCAACCTTATGGCGGTGGCCGTCTCTCGGTACTCGGTCCGCAGCCGACACTATTTTGCCCGGTGTGCCATCCCCGCACTACACAAGCACGTGTCCCAAAACATCTGCCGTGCCCTCAGCAATGCAGTTACTCGGAGAGTCCACCTGACAACGGACACGTGGACAAGTGCTTGTGGCGAGGGACGGTACATCTCCCTGACGGCACACTGGGTAAACATAGTGGAAGCCGGGACCCAGTCGGACCTTGGGACGGAACACATCCCCCCCACACCGAGGATTGTGGGCCCTATGTCAGTCAGAGTTGCCCCCACAGTGGACAGCTCCTTCGCATCATCCTCCTCCTCCTCCTCATGTTCAGCCTCCATCTCAGATATCACCACATCAGTTACAAGCTGGAAGCACTGCAGTACTGCCTCCGCCAAGCGGCAACAGGCTGTGCTGAAACTCATAAGCTTAGGTGAGAAACCTCACACTGCTTGTGAGTTGTGGACAGCTGTGAAAGAGCAGGCAGATCTGTGGCTGAGACCGCTGAACCTACGTCCAGGCATGGTCGTGTGTGATAATGGCCGTAACCTGGTGGCGGCTCTGAGGCGAGGCGAAATCACATACGTACCATGCCTGGCTCATGTGCTTAACCTCGTGGTTCAGCGGTTTCTTAAATCGTACCCCGAGGTGCCAGATCTGCTCGTCAAAGTACACCGCCTGTCAGCTCATTTTCGCTAGTCGGCTACAGCTTCCGCCGCCCTCGCTGTGTTGCAGCAGCATTTGCAGCTTCCATCACACCGACTGGTGTGTGATGTCCCCACACATTGGAACTCTACTCTCCACATGTTGCAAAGGATTTGTGAGCAGAAGAGAACAGTTGTGGAGTACCAGCTACAACAAGGCCGTCGATATTCAGGTCAGACTCCACACATAAGACCTCAGGAGTGGACCTGGATGTCTGACATATGTACCATCTTGACAAACTTTGAGGAGTCCACCAAGATGGTGAGTGGCGATGACGCCATCATTAGCGTCAGCATTCCACTTGTCTGTCTTTTGCAATGCTTTCTGCAGAGAATTAAAGAGGAGGCATTGCAGCCAGAGTATGATGAGATGGATCAAGAAGCCTCATCTCATCCCAACGTGCATTGGGGGACAATGAGGGAGAGGAGGAGGAGGAGGAAGAACAGGAGCTTGTATCATGTGCTGTAGACGGTAGTACCTGTACAACTGTCATACCGTCGGTTCAGCGTGGGTGGCCTGAGGACAGGGGGGAGGAGGAGGAGAGCATGGTCAGTCGTCATCTTGGTGAGGACACGGAAGTCTTGCCCATTACCAGTCTGGCACGCATGGCTGACTTTATGTTACGCTGCCTTAACCGTGACCCTCGCATTGTCAAAATGTTGGGTGACAGTCATTACTGGTTGGTGACACTTTTAGACCCCCGCTACAAGGAGAACTTTCACTCTCTTATTCCTGAGGTGGAGAGGACTACAAAAATGGGGCAGTACCAGAAGGCCCTTGCTGCAGAACTGTTAAAAAAATTCCCATCTGAACAAGCTAGCGGCAGAGGTCACAGTTCGTTGCCCAACCAAGGTGTACATGCGAGAGAGACGCAACTCCAATCCAGCAGAGGCAGGGGAACACTGTCAACGTTCTGGGACAGTTTTCTCAGACCCTCCCTTCAGACAGACCCTGAGGCACGGGGTACTCTCACAAGGAGTGGAAAGTTTCAAAAGATGGTGAGGGAGTACCATGCCGACCGTACCAGCATCCTCCGTGATTCCTCTGTGCCTTTTAATTATTGGGTATCCAAGCTGGACACTTGGAATGAACTCGCTTTGTACACCTTGGAGGTCCTGGCCTGCCCTGCCGCTAGCGTGTTATCAGAGCGTGTTTTTAGTGCCGCTGGGGGAATTATAACTGATAAGCGCACTAGCCTGTCAACTGACAATGCTGACAAGCTAACCCTTATCAAAATGAACAAGGGCTGGATTGGGCCAGACTTCTCATCACCACCAAATGACAGCAGAGTAACATAAAATCAAATCCACTGTGTTATTTCGGAAGGTGTATTCACATGCACTGCTTCACACCCACACATGGGTATACGCCTCCTCATTTCGGCTGTTTTATGTTTTTCTCCTTATCTTCAGCCTCCACCACCACTATACCACCAGGGTAACTGTGGTCCATGTTGCCATTATTGAAAGTTCCTCCGTCCTTATTTTTGTCAGCTTCTGTTTTGAAGGCATAAGCAAGACTGTGGGAGACCCACTCCCCAATAATGGGAATAATATTTTTAAAATGCTGTACTCCACGTCTCTTCCGAGGGGCATTAAAAGCATCTTGTTAAGCTACTGGGACCTCCACGTCTCTTCCAAGGGGCAGTAAAACTATCTTGTTAAGCTACTGCGACCTCCACGTCTCTTCCGAGGGGCATTAAAACCGTCTTGCTAAGCTACTGTGACCTCCACCACTTTTCCAAGGGGCATTAAAACCATCTTGTTAAGCTACTGGGACCTCCACGTCTCTACCGAGGGGCATTAAAACCATCTTGTTAAGCTACTGGGACCTCCCCGTCTGTTCCGAGGGGCATTAAAAGCATCTTGTTAAACCACTCTGAACTCCACAGCTCTTCCAAGGTGCATTGAAATGTTGCTTTTAATTAACTCTAACCTCCACGACTCTTCGAACGGGCATTGCATTCCCTCCTAATTTTTGGCAGCTTTTGCTTGGAAGGCATAAGCAAAGACTATGGGAGACCCACTCCCCAATAATGGGAATAATGTTTGTAATATGCTGTACTGCATGGCTCTTGTAAGGGGCATTGCAAGTTCCTCCGTCCTAATTTTTGGCAGCTTTTGCTTGGAAGGCATAAGCAAAGACTATGGGAGACCCACTCCCCAATAATGGGAATAATGTTTGTAATATGCTGTACTGCATGGCTCTTGTATAGGGCATTGCAAGTTCCTCCATCCTAATTTTTGGCAGCTTTTGCTTGGAAGGCATAAGCAAAGACTATGGGAGACCCACTCCCCAATAATGGGAATAATGTTTGTAATATGCTGTACTGCATGGCTCTTGTAAGGGGCATTAAAACCGTCTTGTTAAGCTACTGCGACCTCCACCACTTTTCCAAGGGGCATTCAAACCGTCTTGTTAAGCTACTGTGACCTCCACCACTTTTCCAAGGGGCATTAAAACAGTCTTCTTAAGCTACTGTGACCTCCACGTCTCTTCCGAGGGGCATTAAAACCGTCTTGTTAAGCTACTGTGACCTCCACCACTTTTCCAAGGGGCATTAAAACCGTCTTGTTAAGCTACTGCGACCTCCACGACTCTTCCAACGGGCATTGCAGCCTGGGGGTGGGTGGGTGGCAGGTTGGCAGCTGGGGACCGTTTATGGACACCCGGCCGCCCCCAGGCGGCTGGGGACCGTGTGTGGACACCCGGCCGCCAGGCGGCTGGGGACTGAGTATGGATACCAGGCCGCCGACGCAGCCATTACATGGTTGCCGGCGTCTGCCTCCTCATGCCTAAAAGGCCCAATTTCAAGAGCAAGCAAGCTAGCAGTATGGTATTGCAGCCTGGGGGTGGGTGGGTGGCAGGTTGCACACTTACTCTTGCATTCCAAGAAAACAAAGCAGATGCTAACTTCTATCATCATCATGTTCCTCACCTTGGCACTCTCAACTGCCCCCCTGATGGAGAAGCCAGGGCCCACCGGAGGAGTCTGGTTCTCTGGTGGGCTCGTCCAATGCTGCCCTAAAGCAGGCCAGGCTAAGAAAAGTGTGTGGGAAGGTGACAGAAGAAATAGGGGCAGCTGGGGACCGTTTATGGACACCCGGCCGCCCCCAGGCAGCTGGGGACCATGTGTGGACACCCGGCCACGGGGCGGCTGGGGACCGAGTATGGACACCCGGCCACCCCCTGGCGGCTGGGGACCGAGCGTGGACACCTGGCCGCCGGGCGGCTGGGGACTGAGTATGAATACCTCGCTGCCGAAGCAGCCATGAGGTAATGGCCAGCTTCGGCCTCCTCCAAACTAAAAGGCCCCATTTCAAGTGAAAACTAGCAGTATGGTATTGCAGCCAGCGGGTGGGTGGGTGGTTGGTTGGCTGCATATTTGCGCTTGCATTGCAAGGAATGGGGGAGGTACAATTGAACACTGCCCTGGGACAAGGACTTGCACAGGGATGCATGTGTCACACAGCACATGGCCAGATAAGATTGTAAAATGTTAAAATGACATTTCCCGGTGAATGCATTTGTCACGGTTGAAAGCAATACAAAAGTGCAAAAACGCATAAAAAATGCTACTTGTGAACATAGCCCATGGTATGGAGGAGTATTTTTGCTTTTGGTTATTTATTTTACCTTATACACAAGTCTTTACCCTGGAAAGGAACTTCCTTAACATATTTCACAGGAAAGCAGTTTCAGTTTCATTTTTGAATGTTTTATTGTGAGCCCGTAAAAATGGCTTAATACCTCTGACCACGCTGTTGACAGCAGTGACCTGGGGGTCAGAAATGCTTCCTGGGGCGATCCCCATGCTGTCCCCATGTCATTTGAGCACTGTCACTATCGTTTTGGGCACTTGTTAGGCTTTTAAAAGACTGCCGGGGGTGCCGCCGCAAAAATGCTCGGGTCTCCCATAGACTAACATTGGGGTCGTTGCTCGGGTCGAGCACCCGAGTATCACGGTGAGCTCGGCCCGAGCTTCGAGCACCCAAGCATTTTACTGCTCGCTCAACACTAGTAAAAACTTCTATTTTGTTAATAATGTATAATATAAATTATTTTCATGCATAAATTGCTGAATATTTACTAATATTTGTTGCAGTAAATTTGTTATTACTAATTATAATAGTTGCAAGTTTGGCTTACTGACCCCACAGCCCTAGTTAAAAGGGTTTTTCCCAGAAGTGAATCCATATCACTGGAGTACAGTATGTCTTTTTAGGTGGATATTGGCAATATGGCTGCTGCGACCCCCAGGATGCACAGCACAGAATCTGTTTCCTATGCATAACACTTACTGTAAGTAAAGCCACATTTAGGTATAAGGGTTTAAGTGTCTGGAAACTCTATGGATCAGAACTTGTTTTTACCTGGATTGACTGTCATTCATAGATGTAACAGGATCACTCATCCTCTTCTTCACTTTTGGCCCGAGGTTTAGAGGATTAATCGAAGAAATGAAACGGATATTCTTCTGTTTGTATCCCCTCGTACTAGACATATATGATGTATAGTACTGATATACCATAAATTTCAGTAATATTCCATTAAATGCAAAGGGACATTAATCAATATGATTTTTTTTTTTAATTAAGAATTTCATGGAAGGATGAAGAGATGTTTTTGGAGGGGCCTTCTTCTTCTGCAGATGTTTCTTGCTGGTCAGAAGGCCACAGGCAGATGGTACAAATCCTTCCATAGAGGTGCAGCTTTGATGGTGGACGTGCTGCACTCTCTTCAGGGTGCTAGACGTGGGGTCTTTCTGCCCTCGAGATGTTTATGCTGCCCCTCTGACAGGCTGCAAATATACAGCTTTCTCTGATGGAGTGAGCAGCCCTGGATAATCCTCGCCTGCAGGATGATATCAGCCGACGGAAGATGGAACCTATGAGAGGAGACATAACTAATGTAAGTAATGGGACTCCATATTAGAGGATACTACTGTGGTGTCACTGTGGCAGGACGGTAGAGGAGTCTTATCCTTACAGAGGTGCGCAATAATTGTCAGTCATTGTACATGTGACAATCCCACCACTGACATAGAACATCTGCTCTACATGACTTCTTCTCACTGACTGACATCACACAACATGGAGCTTGTGGTCACACTTACCTCTTCTACTTCTCCCCTCTTCTACTTTTTCTGCTTCTTCTTGTTTTCTCAATGCAGATTTTCTTCTCCCCTGAACAGGAAGTTCTAATCAAGAATCAAGAAAAAGATGTAGATTATAAACACCTAAAAGATTAGCTTTGTAGTTGATTATTACACCATAATAGAGAGAATATGTCATATATACATAACATAACCTGAGGGTCTGAGAATTAGATTGCCTTGTGAACTGATTGATATAAAACCTGTCATGTGTTGTCTCCCTAAGGTACAATCTCCTTACTACCATCACATTACTTGTAGGATGCCACAGTGTTGCCTTATAATCAGTGTAACATTAAGGGCATAAGGAGGATCAGTATAGGCCCATATGGAGCCATGGGTGCAGTAATCAATATCAGTTTGGCAGAAGACTGAGTGGCTCCGAGTCCTTATAACTTAATGCATTATATGAAAGAGTGAGGATTTGTAGACAGTGAAGTGCTGGACTGTTCATTGTTTTATAGGAAGTAATTTTCTGAGCCTTTATGTGCACGTTCACATTACACTTTTTGATCTGAGGCTGTAATAGGATGGCCAATAGAGCTGTACATACCTGACAATGGGGATGACTGGCTGTCTTTAGCAGTGAAACATTGCATGTCACCATCAGATTCAGGAGAAGAAAATTCTTTCTGCCTGTTTCAAAGAAGAGAAAATATAAATTACAAATGAAAACAATACAAAAGGGAAGAACATCTGTGTTCAAGGCCTGTTAGGACATTAGGATAACATAGAGGGGATGTAATGCTCAGGATTCCCTTTTACCAGCAAGAATGAAGAATCAAAAGTAATGTTGGCCTGTAATGAACTGGAAATGAATGGCTGGTCTAAATGATCCCTTTTTATCACCAGCATTGTCACAAGTCAGAATCACGGTTCTCAGCAATCATGGGGTGATGGAAGCTGGATTTAGTATTGAGTTACACTTGTCTTGCATGTGGTGTTCTGAACATAAATCAAAATTGAATCCCGTAATAGTAATTTACTCACATGTCTGAGTCTTTTGCGTTTTCTAGGGGACACCCTGGAGGTGACTTGGGTTCTTCATTGTTCATCATCTTAGTACTGATGGAACAGAGCTAAAGCATAGAGAAAAATAAAATATATGTACATTTCTAAACTTTATTTTAATTAAAGGTTTTATGAATCTTATCGGTCACATTCTTACTTTAGAAAGCCTATAAGAAGATGATAGAAACTTTTTGCTTTCTGGCCAGTCATTGTCCTCACTTGAGTCCTCCTCATCTGAATCACTATGTTGGAATCTGCTACGTCGAGCTGCAAAGTACAAGTGTTATTAAAGATTACTAGTACAAGACCCGGATAGTCACAATTTTATCAAAATAATTATGGGGACTGATTGTCACAAAATGAAAGACAAGACAAACAGCAGCTTTCTGAAGATAATATCTCATTCTACTTACTGTCAAAGTAGCAGGTGTCCTCATCTGACTTAAGATCAGGAATGAACCATGGCTCCTTACTTAGAAGATTGTTGAAGTCTAAGCTTTTCAGAAATGGATGAATCTTGATCTCATTTGCTCCCCCTAGAAAGGAAGACAATAGAAAGTGATACAGACATTGTAAGAGAGATGGCTCCATATCTGTATAGTTTATGTTAAGCTGAACTGAAGATGTAACAGAACCAAAGTGAAGAGAATATACTGAAAGTCATAGCATGAAGAATGGAGAATGGGCAAGCTGGTAGAGTAGAGAACCTCAGTGCTGATCCTCATGGACATAATCATTTTTCTTGTCACAGAGGTGTAATAAGCTATTATTATTTGTATGTACATTACCTGTCCCAAGTCTATATGCTGGATCTTTTCTGAGCAGCTCAGTGATGAAATCTTGAGCAGTGGGTGGAGGAGCAGAATTATTAAATTTCCAAGTTATGTCATCTGTTATATAAAAAGCAAATATCACAGAAAATTAAACCTCTTCAATTACTTTATTAAAATTAAAATATTTTTCATGAACACAAGTGACTAAACCCCAGAGTCAATCTAATCAAATAACAATGACATCACATATCATTAAGATATTTTTACTTACCCCATACAATACGGCTCAAAGTCTCATATTTGGAACGCCCACGAAATGGTACACGTCCTACAAGAAATTTATGTAGGATTATTCCAATTGACCACCAGTCAGCTGGCCTTCCATAGCCTTTCTGTAAGATAACTTCAGGTGCTATGTAACTAGGGGAGCCAAAAATCTGGAAACCAACAAAGAAATGAGAGGACGATCAGTGAAAGTAATTGTGACAAATAGCACCAGTGGAAACATTTTCTAATTGAGAAAATATAAGAGAAGGAGAAATATATGAGATCAGTAAAGAACAAGTTCCTGCCTACCTCATTATCATAGAACTCTCTGGTGATGTCCTCAGTTGGAGCCCTGTAGATCTCTGATGTTGGTCTCATGAGGCAGAGTTTGGAAAGCCCAAAATCGGTGACTTTAATATGACCAGTTGATGTTATCAGGAGACTGTGGGAAAAAAAGATAGTATAAGCCCCAAATAATAACCCATAGACTTTATGACAATTTCTAACTTTTTTCTTCTTTACTATACATCAAGGGTCACTTACTTGGAAGGCTTCAGGTCTCTGTGCATTACACCGTAGTTATGCAGGTATTCCACAGCTAAAACTGTTTCTGCAATGTACATACGGGCCATGGGGACAGGTAAAGGCTGCCCATAGTTGTCCATATGACTGCCACAGTCTCCTCCTACAGCAGAAAGAAAATATGACAAGAGAAGGTTTGTTACAATGCAAATTGCGCATAATGTTTGGGAATAAGAAATAAGTGGAGACATTGGGGCAGGATGTCATACATACAGATATACTGTATATCAATGCAAAACACCCTCAATTGGATCATACCCGAATAGTAACTAGGACCTGGCCGGACTGATGATCTGTCCCACCGGGCAGATTCTCGTTGGGCCGCTGATACAGTGGGCCGTCTAGCCTAACTCCTTATTATCTGTCTGGTCTCGTTCCGCTGACAGATTGCTGACACCTTCTATGAATTATATATTTATTTAGCTTATTAATTGTAAGATACATAGTATAACTTATACTGTCCCTTTGTTGTAGGAGTTACCTTGGTATTTTTAACTATGTATTCCATGTGGCTAATAAAGATTCATGTTTTTATATTGGACATTGTTTCATTGCACTTGTTTGTGCAGCTTTTGCACATTTGGGGTTTTGCTTTACATACTGTATAATGTAGAGCGTATACTGTATACTGCAGAGTGACCCTATACAGAAAGACAGAGCCGGGCTTCATCTACAAGCCTCTTATTACTTTCTCTGTGACATGCTCATCTACACAAACTGTTATAACCAAGTCAAATCCTCCTTTCATCCATAGTGTAAATTTCTGCCATGCTCAGCGAGGACATATCCCGGAGACTTCACAGAGATAATAATTTTTCGGGCATCTTGGTAACAGAGAGGTGCTAGAGATAAGCAGATCCGGGCTGGATATAGATATGATAGATATGACCTACCTGCTACATACTCCATGACCATACACAGATGATGGGTAGTTGGAAAGGAGCAGAACATGGAGGCCACAAAGGGACAATCAGAGAATGTTAGAATGTCCCTCTCTAGAAAGGCACGTTCCAGGCTTATTGGGTCTCTTAAGTTCCGCTTGTCCAGTTTCTTCATAGCGAATGTCTGGTTTGTGTCTTTGTGGCGCACTAAGTGGATGGCCCTGGAGAGGAAGAAAATCCATGATTTATAATGAATTCTTACTAATGTTCTGTTTATAGACATCTTCAAATGATCTCCTTTACTAATGATTAATACTAGATGTACGGCCAACACTAGAAATCCGTGTAATAATACATTCAATAACACTACATAAATGATAAATTAGAGTGGAATAAACTTCTACTCAAATTATGCAAAAATCCTCATTTGTCAAAATGGCGAATTTGTTTTTTTTTGTAATTTGCTTTCTCACACGATCAGTAAACTGGCAGGCGCTGGACACTATTTTTTAAACCTTAAAAGGCCATCAAAATGTTAAAGAATAAATAAATTCTTATACTCATCTCACAGCCCCTCCAACTCAACCGACTGGTCTTTGCTGCATCTTCAAATCTCTTCTGCTAGTGCTGACATCTGAAAGTCTCTCAGGCTGGGTCGGAACTTCCAGCACTGATGATGTCCAGGAGAACTCTGCGCGTGAAAGGTCACGTCATAACGTTGAGACCCTTCATGTGCTTGTATAAAACTCTCCTGGGCCTCCTTAAAGCCAGAAGTTCTGGTCTAGCCTGAGTGGCAGCAATCTGATGATGCGGTGAGAGTCAGACAGGTGATGGTGAGGAGTGAAGGGGTCGGAGAGGTGAGCAGTAAGGTGAGTAGGTGTGTTTTTCATTGTTTACATCTTATTTTTATTAGGCTGTGGGGTCTGGAGAGATCTCAGAGCATGATAAGGAACATTACATTTGAGGAAAATAATTTCTCAATGAATCGCAAGGAAAGTCTGCATGATAAGGCGAATTTTAATTTTGCCAGATCCACTCAATCCTAGTGCAAAGTGATTGGCCTCTCTGTGGTGATATTGTACTGTCAGGGCACAGAGACAGAGGCATTGTCATAAGGAAACCTGGGAAATGAATATTATGCCAAAATTTAGCTCACCCAAAAGCTCCACTGCTGATCAGTTTGATCGGTTTGTAGTCGGACTTGCAAGGATTTCTCCCTGAGTTCAATGATCCGATTAAGGCCTAGAAATAATAAGAGATGACATTAAGACAAAGAGGCTGCAAGAAAATAAAAGCTCCAGTTGCAGGAACATCTCCCTTCTATATTATGTCCCTGCTGATTACACTGCAGCAAATGTAAAGGACGTGATAGAAGTCTGACCCTTTGCAGACACTATTATATTATAAGAGGTTCATACACACACACACACACAGATATATATACATATATATATATATACTGTATATACGGGGTATAATATTATATGTGTAATTCATTCACCGTTATCTGATGATATACAGACATCTCTGATACTTACACTGGCAGATTCGTGGATCTCTGGTGTCTCACATATTCCACCATCAGTAATTGCCGGCACAGTTATTTCTAAAATAATGATAAAATAATGAAGAGATGTCATGTATCAGTCTATAACAGTACTTAATATATAACACATCCAAATAAACAAAGGAAATGACAAGACCTCTGTAAATGATATAAAACTAGGTATATGGTATTCTGTACATACTGTATATATTTATGGCACATTCATAGATAGATATACTGCATCATACATGTGCGATTGTTCAGGATCTGATTAATTCTTGAATTATAATAATTGGGGAACTATGAGCCACCTTGTACATTTTGGAGCTGAGAAGAGCACAGGGGAGAGAAGCAGAATTACATGAGCCCTCTCCACTATAGTCTATAGGGGGTTCAGGAGCCGTTACCGGCCTCATACAGAGGATAAAGAATAAATCTACAGATTCAGTTTTTTTATAATATCTCGATATTTGAATGCAAAATATTAGATGATCGGCTTACCTTCCATCAGATCACTTTTTAGCTCTAGCTGACTAATATTAGGGTCAGGCATATTCACGTTTTGCCCCTCTTCGGAGTAACCTTCGGATGTTTTCTGATGGTTATAATATATACTATTAGTATAATATTTCACAAATACTAAATTGCTGTATACATAAGGCAGAAAGGACTAAACCTGGATTTACTGGATAATTTCAATATTGAGCGGACTATTCACAGCCGATCCCTCCCGTAAATCCAAATTAAAAAATAAGGGACTTGTATCTACAACTGTTCTTTAATAACTTCTATTATCAGAACAGCAGCATTTACCAGAAGAAAATTGTGATGAAAAACAGATATAGAATACAAACTCCGTATCGCTGCGTACAGACTGTCATCACAGATGATGGAGCCACAGGAACAGGCTGTCATAATATCCTGTGCCTGCCTGGAGATGAAAGGGAGGCCTCCAACATCATAAATCTGACCTTCTGCTTTATAACTGGTAATCTGGAGAAGATCAGACAACAAGGACTTGTGATATAGAACATGCTGGACACTTACCAGGTGCTCCAGGGAGCGAGCCGGACTCTCCAGTACATACAGGACATTTTGGGCCAGTTGTTTAAAAAAGGCCAATTCTCCACTTTGGGATTTTTCTTCAGCCTATCAAAATGGAAATAAATAGAAAAAGAAAATCATGAGGGAAAGTGCAGAATCTAGGAGGCCATTTATGTCACCATTTTACTCCTATCTGCAGCTACAATTGCTACATATTTGGTATAGATTATATGTTATATTGGTGATGACCTACAAAATTCATATTTAAATAAACTTGTATTTCATCATTAATATTATTATTATTATTATTATTATTATTATTATTATATGGTTTATGCAGTTTGTCTGTTATTTACCTGTTGTACTAATGTCCTGATGTTCTGCTGTACATGCTCAAGATATTCTAAGGTATAGGTGGTAAGAATCCCCTGGAGTAGTGCCAACTCCTCAAGTTTATCTGGAGCAATTCCAGACATTTCAATCAAAATACTTAGTCAGTATATCTCTAGCTATGGAGGTAAATTCTGACAACAATGACACTGTGGGTGTCACTGTGATGCTAGAGCTACAGTAAATACAATTGTATGAGTAGTGGTAGTGAATTATGATGTCACCATAGCAGTAATGCCGTGATGGAATGTTGTGATGGAATCTTAACAGAGTATCTCAACTTAAAAGAAAGTTGCCTAGCAATAGTTAAGGTGACAACTCCATATTCTAAGCATCAGAACCAGATGCTGGAATGTAAGAAAGAGCTATGGGTACTTTACTCTTCTGATCAGTGAGGGAACTTTTGTGTTCTAAGGTAAATTATTAATATCTACTATACACAATAAAAATTGTAATTACATATCTATGGTATTTCTGATAAATACTAATTCAGGTTCTAAAAGAAGCATCTTTACTGAGAGACCAGGGCTGGATTGGGAATGAAATCAAGCCCTGGCATTTGAATCAATCTGGCCCAAGCTACACCTTTACACCCACTTCCCAAGATGGGGATCTCTATTACAAATATGACCCTGCCTGACATTGGTGAAAAACTAAATGTTATTACTGTTAATCATACTATTGTATATGGGTGACCAACTAAGCCTCTTTTTAATAGTATCAATAATAATGATAATAATAATAATAATGACATTTGAGCCTCCTAATGATGATAATGATGATAATAATAATAATAATAATAATAATAAATTGTGCAGAATGTCTGCTATTTACCTGTTGTACTAATGTCTTGATGTTCTGCTGTAAATGCTCAAGATACTCTAAAGTAATACGACCTTGGTGATATTTGGTCAGGCAGTTCCTTACAAGCTTCATAACCAGCCGGTAAGTGAAGCTGAGGATGCCATCGGGTAGTGGTAGCACAAAGTCAGGGGTATAGGTGGTAAGAATCCCCTGGAGTAGTGCCAACTCCTGAAATTTGACTGGAAAAATTCCAGACATTTCAATCAAATCCAAGCGCAATCAGTATATCACTAGCTAAGTAGCTAAACACTGACAACAATGACACCGGGGTATCACTGTGACACGGGGCCTGTAAACACTTGTATAAGTAGTGGTGGTTATTTATGATGTCATAATAGCAGTGATGTCATGATGGAATCTTGTGATGGAATCTTAAAGGGGCATCTCACCTTATAAGGAAGTTGCCTAGCAACAGTTAAAGCAACAGCACCATAGACTGAGCATCAGAACCAGATGCTGGAATGTAAAAAGATATTTTTATGTTCTAAGATAAATTATTATATCTGTTATACACAATAAAAATCATAATTACGTATTTATAAGAAATCTGGATTCAAGTGTTAAGGAAGTATCTTTACTGATGGATCAAGCCTGGACTGGCAATGAAATCCCTCCCTAGCATTTAAATTACATTAGCCAATTCTATACCTGTATACCTACTTCCCAACATGGGGATCTTTATTACAAATATGACCCTGAATTAATTTAACTTTTTTATTGTACTGCACAGTGAGCTCCCCAATAAATCTAAATAAAAAGCTATTGAAGATTTTTTTTTTATTGTCACATATATCGTACCAAAAAGTACTCAGAAAAAAACAAACTGTACTCTGTACTTTACTCACCCTCCTAGGGCCCAGCTCTGAGTCTCCTGCAGAACTCAATGATTGGCTGCAGCACTGTCAATGTGATGCCAGCACTGCAGACAGTAAAAGGCACATGGAGCAGCTATGGAGATTCTTGACAAACGAGAGGGTGAGTAAAGCGGAGTATATATTTTGTAAAACAAACTAAACCTGGGGGACTGGCGTTTTCCTAAAGCGGAAAACCACTTTTCATGGTATGTACCCAAAATAAAAAAAAAACAAGACGTCATGCAGTTCTGTCTCAGAAGTTATAGGTTCCGGGAAATGGGGTGAAAAAATGTTAGTTAAAAAAAAAAAAAGTATATACATTCTGTACTATTGTGATTGTATTTAACTGCCAAATAAAGATAATAATAATAATAATATTTTTTATTTCTATAGTGCCAACATATTCTTCTGTACTTTATATTTTAGAGGGGACTTGTATAGACAATAAAAGATATTAGAATAACACATAACTCGGATACCAAAAGGAGCGAGGGCCCTTCTCACAAGCTACAATCTATGAGAAAGATTATGTCAGTTATATCTAATGGTAAACTGTGTAAATAAATGAATAAATACAATCCAGAATTGCAGCGTTATTTGATAATTGTACCTCCCGAATAATATAATAAAAGGCAATATGTTCTACGCTGGTACTATTAAAAATGACAGCTTTTCATGCCAAACATAAGTCCTCAGCTCCATTGACAGAAATTTGTAAACCTTAGGGTTCTCAGAAATTGGCAACACAATAACTTATGATTTATTTTTCATTGCACTTATTGTACAAAAGTAATAAAACTGAATAAAACTATATAAATTTTCTAATTTAAAAAAAGTATAAAAATGTTAAAAAGTAAAGAAAAAAAACACAAGCAGTATCATTATTTTGTTTCTATTCTTTCCCATAAAGAGATAATAAAAAAAAATGTTAATCAACCAAAATGGTGCCACTGACAAATACAGCTCATCCTGAAAAAAACATGCCCCCATAAGGCTATGTCAATAAAAAAATAAAAAGGGAACGCTTTGTATCTGTACTTAGACACATACTGGCTGGTACGTGCAGCTTTATTTTAAAATCCCCTATTTATTATCATGATGGCGGGACTGTACAATACAAGCACTTTCTACCTATTGTGTCCCTCCTATTTCTTTATGGATTGCAGCTTGTGAGCAGGGCCTTCACCCCTCCTGTAACTGTTGAACTATGTGTTACTCTATAATGCCTTTATTGTCTGTACTTGTCCCCGCTTTACTGTAAAGTGCTGCGGACAAGGTTGGCGCTATATACCGTATTTTTTGGACTATAAGATGCACTGGACCATAAGACGCACCTAGGTTTTAGAGAAGGAAAATAGAAATAAAAATAAGCAAAAACTGTGGTCATGATGCCCTGGTAAGGGGGAGGGGGATCTGCTGCTGACAATGTTATAGGAGTAATGTCCCCCAATTCTGTTAATATCCCCATCCTGGTATATATGGCCCCCTCCTTCCTGTTATACGTGACCCTCATCCCCATCCTGATTTGCATGGCACCCCTCATCCCCATCCTGGTATGCATGGCCCCCTCTTCCCTCTTCCTGGAATGTATTGCACCCTTCATCCCTCATTCTGGTATGTATGGCCCTCCTCATTCCTCTTCCTGGTATTCATGGCACCCCTCATCCCTTTTCCTGGTATGTATGGTACCCCTCATCCTGATATGTATGGCGCCCTTCATCCCTCATCCTGGCATGTATGCTACCCTTCATCCTGGCATGTAGGAACCCCCTCATCCCTCTTCCTGGTATGCAAGGCACCCTTCATCCCTCATCCTGCTATGTATGGACCCCCCTCATCCCTCTTCCTGGTATGAATGGCACCCCTCATCCCTCTTCCTGGTATGTATGGCTCCCTTCATCCCTCTTCCTGGTATGTATGGCCCTCCTCATCCCTCTTCCTGGTATTCATGGCACCCCTCATCCCTTTTCCTGGTATGTATGGTACCCCTCATCCTGATATGTATGGCGCCCTTCATCTCTCATCCTGGTATGTATGCTACCCTTCATCCTGGCATGTATGAACCCCCTCATCCCTCTTCCTGGTATGCTTGGCACCCTTCATCCTAGTATGTATGGCCCCCCTCATCCCTCTTCCTGGTATGCTTGGCACCCCTCCATCCTGGCATGCTTGGCACCCCCTGATCCCTTTCACGCTGCACACAAAAAAAGAAACAAATATACTCACCTCCTCTCTCCTCCAACGCTGCGTCCTGCTCTGCTGCCAACAGGGATCTCACTATGTGAGCCGTGCATGGCGTAACTGCCATGCGCCCTCACACTGTGAGATGCTGTGCCGTAATAGTCACTGCTCCCCATGCCGGGACTGTGTGCATGGGGAGTAGTGACCATTCACTCTCCTTACTAGCGCGCAGCGTGGCTCCTGCAGCGGCTCTGCGGTCACATGTGCCCGCTATTAAAGACCATGAATATTCACTACAACCATGGGAGTGGGTTGTAGTGAATATTCATGGGCTCTAATAGTGGGCACACAGAACGCAGAGCCGCTGCAGGAGCCATGCTGCGGGTATAGTGTACGTGCTATTAAGGAGGTTGAATGGTCACAGTCCCTGCGTGGGGAGCAGTGACTATTCCGGCACAACATCTTACAGGGTGAGGGTGCATGGCAGTTACGCCATGCGGGGCTCACACAGTGAGATCCCTGTCGGCAACAGAGCAGGGTGCAGCACTGGAGGGGAGAGGAGATGAGTATAATTGTTCATTTTTTTGGCATGCAGCGTGATGGGGATCAGAGGGTGCCAAGCATACCAGGATGGAGGGGTGCCAAGCATACCAGGAAGAGGGATGAGGGGGGCCATGCAAACCAGGATGAGGGTTGAAGGGTGCAATACATACCAGGATGAGGGATGAAGGGTGCCATACATACCAGGAGCCACGCTGCAAGTACAGTGTGCACGCTATTAAGGAAAATGAATATTCACTGGGCATGGGGAGAAGTGAATATTAATTTTCTTTAGCAGCGGGCACAGTGTAGGATGCAGTAGTGGGCTACTGCCTCCTGTGCCACGCTCCTCCGCCGCTGCAGCTCCCCCTACACCCTCCACCACCCACAGCCACAGTATATATATATATATATATATATATATATATATACCATGTCCTTAAAGGGTTAATTTAACCATTATGGCATGCAAAAAGCTGTAGTTTTTCTAAACTTTGTGAGCCATTAGGGGCATGTTCAGATATTACTTGTTTCTGCAGAAGGGAACATGGTTTACAGTTTAAAAATATAGATATCAGGCCAGATGTTATATATCTGGTTTGATATCAGGATTAGAGCGTGTACACATGGCATTCTGTCTGTTGCCTTAAGTCTAGGCCAGCTTTTAACAAAAGCAGAGCATGCTGCTGCAGATTGAAATATCTTTGTCATCCTCAGGGTATGTGCGCACAGATTTTTGTTGAGGATTTTTTTAGCACTTAAAAAATGGCAGAAAAATAGGTGAAAAAATGAAAACCTCCACACAAAAAAATGCATTTTTATTACACAATTCGCTATTTTTGACCTTTTCTAAAAACTCTGTGGCATGTGAACAGTGTTTACTAAAATCCTATTAACATGCATTACATTGCAATTTTCCCTGAATTTAAAGAGAATCAGTCAGCAGGTTTTTGATATGTAATCTGAGGACAGAATAAGGTAGGGGTTAAAACATTGAATTCAACGATGTGTCATTTATCTGTCTGTGTGCTACTGTTTACTTACAAAGGTTTTATCAGTAGGACATTATCATTGCTGTGAGTAACTGCCCATTCCATGTTTTCCTCCTCCGCCCCCTCCTGTAATAAGCAGCTCACTGTCAATAGATAATGTACATAAAGAGCCTGTTGTAAGCGGGGTTAGCTTTCCCAGCTCTGCAGCATTCTACATCTAAGAACTCTGATAATGTCACAACTGCTGCACCCAGTAAACTAAGTGATACATCGTTGGAATCAGGGTCTCTTTTCCTACTTTTTGCTGCTCTCAGATCAGGTAGCAAAAACTTGGTGACAGATTGCCTTTAAAGATGACATTTGACTGGATTTTTTAATTTACCCCCAGTACCTTCTTCAATTGGTTCTGCTTTACCGATTCTGGAAAAGTTTTTTTTTCCTTTGCCTCTCTGTTCCAAAGTAATGCCCTTTGGAAATAATGGTACAAATTTTTCCTTCAACCATCTGGGTGTGTACCACAGACAAAAATGAAAAGGGGAGAGGGGTTGGGAAGGCAGAAAAAAATCAGGGAGAAATAAAATAAAAATATAGAGCTCCAAAATGTTCACAAATATCTTACTTGTTCAGTTTCTATCAACCAGGTGGGACAAAGTCACTGGCAAGGTACTGGAGAGGACATATGTATCACGGAGGTTGTCAGCTTCAGTGATAGGAACCTAGAAAAATCCTGACCGCACGGTAAGAGGAATCTTTTTTTTTTTTCTGTGTGTGGATGCTTAATTGGATGGGGGCCAGGATGGGTATATGGGGGGGGCAGGCTGGAGACGTGGGGGCCAGGGTGGATATATTGGGGCCAGACTGAACACATGGGGGCCAGGATGGATATATGGGGGGGGCAGGCTGGACAAATGGTGCCTGGATGGATATATGGGGAGGTAGGCTGGACACATGGGGGCCTGGATGGATATATGGGGGGGGCAGGCTAGACACATGGGGGCCAGGATGGATATATGGGGGGCACGCTGGACACATGGGGGCCTGGATGGATATATGTGGGGCAGGCTGGACACATGGGGACAGGATGGGTATATGGGGGGGGGCAGTCTGGACACATGTGGGCCTGGATGGATATATAAGAGGGCAGGCTGGACACATGGGGGCCTGAATGGATAAATGGGGGTCAGGCTAGACACATGGGGGCCTGGATGGATATATGGGGGGGGGCAGGCTGGACACATGGGGGCCTGGATGGATGTATGGAGGGAGGCAGGCTGGACACATGGGGACCAAGATAAATATATGGAGGCCAGGACAAGGGACACATGGGGGCCAAAAGGGATATTTCGGGGGTGGCAGGATGGATATATGGGGGGCAGGATAGATATATGGGGGGTGGCAGGCTGGATATATGAGGGGGTCAGAAAGGATATATGTGGGGGGGCCTGGATGGATATATGGGGGAGAAGGAGAGTCTGGACACATGGGGGACAGGATGGATATATGGGGGGGCAAGCTGGACAAGGGACATGGGGGGCAATGCTGGACAAGGGACCTTGGGGGCCAAGCTGAACAAGAGACTCAATTACTGTTTGGGGGCCAGATTTAAGAACATACATTATTAGTTTATGGTGGCAAGTGGGGAACATTATTACTTTTTGGTCCAATTAGGGGCATTATTACTTCTGTAATATAATTTATTTTTTAGTAAATAGTTTTCCATGGGGGAAAAAAAGGGGGGGTTCTGTTACTGTGCAGGGCGGAACTATGTCGCTTTTTTTCTTCATCTGGCATAGTGTAGAAGTCAGGGAAAAAGTGGGGAATGTGATCTAGAAGCGATCAGTTATCAATAACTGTGTGTTATTTTCTGCAGAGACGAGTACTGGCTGGAAGAAGTGATGGCGGTCTGTGTCAGATGAAGAAGAAAAGCGAAGATGAAGGACTTCACCAAGAGACGTCACTGGTGAGTCAGTGTATTACATGTACACTTATACTATACACTATATATTATATACAAAGCTCCAGTGTATCTCACTGGTGACCACTGTATTGCCTATACACTATATACAGAACTCCTATGTATAATGTCACTGGTGATCACTGTTTTACAGTACAAAAGTTTGGACACACCTTCTCATTTAAAGATTTTTCTGTATTTTCATGACTATGAAAATTGTACATTCACACTGAAGGCATCAAAACTATGAATTAGCACATGTGGAATTATATACTTAACAAAAAAGTGTGAAACAACTTAAAATATGTCTCATATTCTAGGTTCTTCAAAGTTGCCACATTTTGCTTTGATGACTGCTTTGCACACTCTTGGCATTCTCTTGATGAGCTTCAAGAGGTAGTCACCGGAAATGGCTTTCACTTCACAGGTGTGCCCTGTCAGGTTTAATAAGTGGGATTTCTTGCCTTATAAATGGGGTTGGGACCATCAGTTGTGTTGTGCAGAAGTCAGGTGGATACACAGCTGATAGTCCTACTGAATAGACTGTTAGAATTTGTATTATGGCAAGAAAAAAGCACCTAAGTAAAGAAAAATGAGTGGCCATCATTACTTTAAGAAATGAAGGTCAGTCAGTCTGAAAAATTGGACAAACTTTGAAAGTGTCCCCAAGTGCATTGCAAAAACCATCAAGCGCTACAAAGAAGTTGGCTCACATGAAGACCGCCCCAGGAAAGGAAGACCAAGAGTCACCTCTGCTTCTGAGGTTAAGTTTATCCGAGTCACCAGCCTCAGAAATCGCAGGTTAACAGCAGGTCAGATTAGAGACCAGGTCAATGCCACACACAGTTCTAGCAGCAGACACATCTCTATAACAACTGTTAAGAGGAGGCTTTGTGCAGCAGGCCTTCATGGTAAAATAGCTGCTAGGAAACCAATGCTAAGGACAGACAACAAGCAGAAGAGACAAATTTGGGCTAAAGAACACAAGGAATGGACATTAGACCAGTGGAAATCTGTGCTTTGGTCTGATGAGTCCAAATTTGAGATCTTTGGTTCCAACCACCATGTCTTTGTGCGATGCAGAAAAGGTGAACGGATGGACTCTACATGCCTGGTTCCCACCGTGAAGCATGGAGGAGGAGGTGTGATGGTGTGGGGGTGCTTTGCTGGTGACACTGTTGGAGATTTATTCAAAATTGAAGGCATACTGAACCAGCATGGCTACCACAACATCTTGCAGCGGCATGCTATTCCATCCGGTTTGCATTTAGTTGGACCATCATTTATTTTTCAACAAACTATACTGGTAACCTTTGATATTAACAGTCTATATACTTCTATACAACACTCCAAGGGCATTGCAGCAACCAAAATATTACTTGAGCAATCAGACAAGGATCCACGGACCATTATGTTCCTTTTGGATCTACTTGAATTGGTTCTGACGGAAAAAAAATTTCTTTTCGAAGATTCATACTATTTACAAATCCAAGGGACCGCTATGGGCTCACATGTCGCACCTCCTTATGCCAACTGCTTTATGTCGAATTTTGAAGATCGTTATGTGTATACCAATGACCTCTATCGTACCCACTGCCTATTATGGCGTAGGTACATAGACGATATATTTTGTTTATGGAATGGCACCATTGATACACTGATACTGTTTCACACACAATTGAATGACATATGGCCAGAACTCACCTTCACTATTACATATGATCAGCAAGAAATTAATTTCCTAGACACCATGGTTAAACGGAATACAGAGGGGGACTTATCAATTGATCTCTATGTAAAGCAAACGGATGGGGATAACCTACTTTTATATCAGAGCTGTCATCCAAGGGCGGTTAAAAGATCTATCCCCATATCACAATTCCAAAGGGTGAGGAAAATCGTCTCAGATTCGGAAGTCCGTACGAAGCGTTTAGGAGAGATGGAAACCAAATTTAGACAGAGGGGTTACCCACAAAATCTTCTCAACCAATGCCGTAATTCTGAGGATCCATCACCCAATAGAAATACACTGAACAGGATTCAGTTTGTTCACACCTTTCATCTGTTCACTTATAGGTTGCACCAAAAAATTCGCAAACACTGGCCTATGTTACAAAAAAGTTATCCTGATATTCCAGAGTTTAAGAATCTATTCTTACCTTGTTTTAGGAGACCTACTAATCTTAGGGACAAATTAGTCCGAGCCGATGAGGGAACAGCCCTTAAGAAACTCAAGCAAACTTTTCTAGGCACACAAAAGAAAGGTACTTTTCCGTGCCTACAGTGTACACAATGTGCAAATGTCCTAAAAGGTGACAAAATTTCACACCCCAATACAGGAGCTGACATTCCCATACATGATTTCGTTACCTGTGACTCAAAATTCGTTGTCTATGAGATAAAATGCCCGTGCGGCAAGATATACGTGGGTGAAACTACTCAATCTATTAAAGATCGTATATCTCACCACAAGTCGGACATCCGTTATCGCAGACATAATCTACCAATACCCTATCATTTTCTTTCATCAGGTCACACAATAGCACAGCTGAGATTCCTTGTTCTAGAACAAGTACCTCCCAATAGAAGAGGAGGAAACAGAATAAGACAGTTAAAAATCAGAGAGGCATTCTGGATACACTATTTACAGAGCCTTGAACCTAATGGGCTTAATAGAGAGTATGATGTCATGAGTTTTCTGTGAAATTTCTAATTACACCATTTTTTTCTATTTTAGCAACGATCTTGAACTCGTCACATCTAAGGGTATGGACATGTGTGTCACCCTGGCCTTTATGCCACAAAATGTATTAAAGCTGTGTCTGAGAGCAAGGGGGAGGTTCTCTGGTCAGGGGAACATTAGCATGCAATGCCTCCTGTCTCAGGCCAGTAGGGGGAGCAGGCTGCCCCTATAAAAGCTGGTACTGAGGGCAGGGTTAGAGAGAACTGGATGGCCTGTCTCAGCATTGAGACTTGTCCCAGAGCAGAACAGGGACAGACAGTTGCACTGCACCTAAGAGGAAGTGTGGCAGGAGGAGAGCCACAAGCCAGAGACAAGAGGCGAAGAGAGCCTGTCTTGGCAAATCAGAGACTGACCTTACCAGACTTTGGTGTCTGAGGCTGGAAGGATTCCACATCCCCCAGCAGAGAACCAGTCCGCAAGGGACTGTACATTCCTTGGCCTAAGAAGCCTGGAGGCCCTGCCACAACCGAAGGGACCAGTAAAGCCGTACAAGGCTGGGAGCAGAAAGGAACCCACGTCGCAGGCCATACAGGCGAGAATACACGGAAAGCTCGGAAACGTGGGCTGTTACCCTATAAGGAGGAGATAGCCAGAAGGAGCGCAGAAAGCACGGTAGGCCTACACCCTCACCCTGACCAGGGCCAATTTCCCCATTGCTCTCAGACATCCAGGTCCCCTCCTAGCTGGGACTGTTTATGGGTCAGTTTACCTGTTTCAGTAAAGACGCTGGACTGCAACCTGTTGTCTGTGTGCTCCTTGTTCCTCCAGCACTATCAGCCCTGGGACTCTCACTACCATTACTCCCACCATCCACTATACTGCCCTGGGGCCGCACTCTTCCCGTGGGGAGTCACACCATCCCTAGCTGCACACCTCATCAGCCCCAGCGGTCTGCATGCAGCGGCGGTTCCTAATAACCGCAATCCACGGGTGGCGTAGTTGGACATTATCAATAGTGCATAGCAGACTACCACTGGCCTGACCACCCTGAGCCACGGAACCGGGTTGCCACTACTACCCCCATCGTTTCCTATTGCCCGGATCCGAGTGCCCCACGGCCCAGGGGGCGAGTCAGCTTTGGCGTAGTCGGCAAGATTGCAACCAACCCCCCACAAACGGGTATTGCGTGCCTGAAAAAGACTTGTACCTTACCTGTGGCGAAGTTTCCCGCCGTCCGGAGTCGTTTCCCGCCATCTGGAGCCGATTCCCGCCATCGGACGCCATCTTGGACCGTTTCCCGCCGTCTTCTGCCGTCTTCCCGCCATCCGCAGCTGTTTCTCGCCATCGGACGCCATCTTCAGGACGCCGCGCGGGAAGAAGAGGGGCGTGGACGTCAAAACCGCGCGAGATCCGAAGCTCCGCCCCATGCACCGACGCTGCGCAAGGTCCTGGAAGGGAGAGAGAGCGACGCTGACGTCATCAGGACGCGACGCCAGGTCCTCGTCCATAGCAGCAGCAGCGGAGCCGTGGCCTACAGAAGAGGATCGTCGGAAGGTAGGCCACGCTTGACTAGGGGGGAGGAAGATGTCGGACACAGAGGCGCCCACTAACACCAACGCAGCTGCAGCAGCGGTGATGCCCTTTTCCCTGCCCTACATCCCTGAAGCGGCCTGGCTGCCCAAATACTCAGGGGAGCCTCATGCCCTAACTGACTTCAAGGAAAGGCTATACAGTTTGTTCCACGTTTACCCCCTGACAGAGGAACAGAAGGTCAGCATATTGACAGGGCAGTTAACTGGCGCAGCCCAAAGGGAGGTAAAATCATGGCCCACTGAGGAGAAAAGGACTGTGAAGGGTATTCTGGCCCGGCTGCGGGGTACCTTTGACACGCGTACCTCCGCTGAGATTAAAATGAGGTTCTATGGATGTAAGCAGCGGGCACAGGACAGCATCAGAGACTATGCCCTAAATCTGCAGGAAGCCTTGAGGGCTATTCAACAAACTGACCCTGGCAGTGTGCAGGAAACGGATAAGCTGCTAACAGAACAATTCATAGAAGGTCTGCTGTCTAGCGCCCACAGGGCCCAACTGCGCCTCATGTTCTTTCAGAACCCCGACCTGACCTTTGCCCAATTTAAGGACAGGGCCATAAGGGTGCTCCGTGAATCTGCAACCAGTGGCGCTATAAACCCCCAGCGCCCTGCTCTCACCTACCACCTGGAGGCGGCGCCCTCCTCTATGGACCCCGTGGGGGCTGATGCACAGGCCCTGAACCAAGCCCCGTCGAAAGACCTGCACCACCAAGTCCAGGAGCTGACCAGGAGCGTCGCGGCGTTGACCAGGACCGTCCAGGCGTTGCAAGTGGACCCGTCAAGACCCATCGAGCTGGCTTCAAGTCCGGAGGATGTCCCGTGGCGTCGACAGAGGAGGATCCCGTCATTCCGAGGGAGGCCCACAGACCGCTACGCAGAGGATGGACAGCCCATTTGCCGTCGATGCAACCAGCCCGGACACATTTCCAGGTACTGTAATTTAAACGGGTCCAACCTGGGGCAGAGGGCCAACCCCCAGGCATAAGATCACCAGGCCCTTATAATTTTCGTGATAAGTACGTTGGGGGGCGCCCGGTTTTACCCGTGGTGCTGGACGGTATCCCCATGAGCGCCTTGCTGGATACTGGGTCACAAGTAACCACTATCCCTTATGTACTTTTTAAGCAGTATTGGACTGATGCTGAAATCACATGGTATCCAGACAGTAATTTGAGCATCATCGCCAGTAATGGCTTACCCGTGCCGCAGATGGGGTTCAAGGAGATGACCATTAAAATTGGTAAAGTTGAACTGCCGGCACAGGGAGTAATTATTGTGGACATTGACCGTCGTGAAAGTCACCCTAAAATAACTGTGGGTACTAATGTAATTGAAAATTGTCTTTCAGAGGTAATTGTAATTCTACAACAGGTGGCGGTAAATGCTAGTTCCAGCCAACAGAGAGTCCTCAACAAGGAGATAAAAGCCCTGATGAGACGGCAGCAGGTAGAACTGTCTGGTGGTGAGATCGGTAGTGTAAGACTGAGTGACCCATTCCCCATTTCCATGCCTCCCAAAAGTGAAATGATGATCTGGTGTCGGACTGCAATCGGGTTGAGAGGTAGAGACTACCAAGCCATGGTAGAACCCGTGTACTCAGACAGCAGGCCCACCATTTTGACAGCCCGGGGGGTGGTTGATGTCCGTCATGGGAGGGTGCCCGTCCGCATCCTCAACATTGGGGAGAGGGAAGTACACTTACCCAGGTACGCTACACTCGCCAAACTGTTTGTTGTCGAACACAAAGCTATCAGGGCCGTGGAACCCTTGCCTCCATCTCCTCAGGCGGAGGGTAATGGCTCCCAGAAACAAAAGGAGGACTGGTGCCAGAAACTCCATGTGGGTGCTGACTCCACTCCCCTGCACCAAAAACAAGGAGTCTACCGGGTGGTTCAGGAGTACGAGAGAGTCTTTAGTAAGCACCCGCTAGACTTCGGCCGAGTAAAGGGGATAGAACACCACATCCCCACAGGGAGCCACCCACCGATAAAAGAAAGACACAGACCTGTACCCCCTGCACATTATCAGAATGCAAAGGGCAAGCTAAGAGAGATGAAAGAAGCTGGGGTCATTAGAGACAGCTGTAGCCCCTGGGCAGCCCCCTTGGTTCTGGTGAAAAAGAAAGACGGCACCATGAGAATGTGCGTCGACTATAGACAAATCAACCGTATCACCCACAAAGACGCATATCCGCTGCCTAGAATAGAGGAGTCTTTAGCCGCACTAAAATCCGCTAACTTCTTTTCTACTTTGGACCTTACTAGTGGGTACTGGCAGGTTCCTGTGGCAGAGGCTGACAAGGAGAAGACCGCCTTCACCACCCCGATGGGACTGGGTGAGTTCAACTGTATGCCCTTCGGGCTCTGCAACGCACCAGGGACCTTCCAGAGGCTGATGGAATGCTGTCTAGGGCACCGAAACTTCGAGACGGTCCTCCTTTACCTGGACGACGTGATCGTCTATTCGAAAACCTACGAGGACCATCTAAAGCACCTGGCCGAGGTGTTCGAAGCCCTGGCAGGCTACGGCCTGAAGGTGAAACCATCGAAGTGTCACCTGCTGAAACCAAAGGTCCAGTACCTAGGGCACGTGGTAAGCGCGGAAGGAGTGGCCCCCGACCCTGACAAGGTCACGGCAATCAAGAGCTGGCCAAGCCCCTCGAACATCAAAGAGGTGAGACAGTTTCTCGGGTTGGTAGGCTACTACCGAAGGTTCATCCCCGGGTTCACTAAGATGGCAGCTCCTATGCAGGACCTCCTGATCGGACAGTCTAAGTCCCGAAGTCAAAAGCCACCCTTCAAGTGGGATAAACCGGAAGAGGAGTCCTTCCGCCAGCTAAAGATGGCCCTCACGGGGGATGAGATCCTGGCCTACCCTGATTACGGCCAGCCTTTCATTCTCCACACAGACGCCAGTAATGTGGGACTGGGAGCCGTACTGTCCCAAAACCAACAGGGCAGAGAACGGGTGATCGCATAAGCCAGTCGGAAGCTGAGGCCCACCGAGAGGAACCCGAAGAATTACAGCTCCTTCAAGCTAGAATTCTTGGCAGTGGTGTGGGCCGTGACGGAACGCTTCAAGCATTACCTGGCCTCCGCAAAGTTCACCATGTACACGGACAATAACCCGTTGACACACCTGGACAATGCAAGACTGGGTGCCCTAGAACAGCAGTGGATGGCCCATCTCTCCAACTATGACTTCGTGATCAAGTACCGGGCCGGCAAAACCAATGCCAACGCTGACGCCCTATCGAGGATGCCTCACTTACCTGAAGGTGACGAAGACCCAGAAGAGCTGGAGGATGTAGAACTCCCCGCGTTTCACCAGTATGGAGCCGCTCAATACTCCCACCGCGTGGAGGAGGAGGATCTAACAACCGTGATGATCAATCCCCTACCTCACCACAGCTGGGCCGAGACCCAAGATAGTGACCCTGCCATCCGCCTGGTGAAAGATCTGCTGACCCAGGAAGACGCCCACATGGATCCGGATGCCCCAGAGGAAGCCAAGCAGCTATGGAAAGAGAAGAGCAAGCTGTTCCTCTACGAAGGCAAGTTGTGCAGAAGGATTGTCAACCACCGGACGCACGAGTTGACCTGGCAAGTCGTGGTCCCAAGGCGGGATGCAGCTATGGTCCTGGGAGCTTACCATGACAGAGCGGGGCACTTCGGTTGGAAGAAACTGGAGTTCCTGCTAAGAGGAAGATTCTTTTGGGTCGGCATGAGAGGAGCTGTAGAAAAATGCTGCAGAGACTGTGGCCCTTGTCACCTAAGGAGGAAGGACCGCACCAGCCAGAAGACACCCTTGAGGCCCATCGTCACCACGCAGCCTCTTGAGCTGGTAGCTCTGGACCATGTCAAATTGGCTCCAAGCCGGTCTGGATACATCTATGCCCTGACAATCGTGGACCACTATTCCCGTTTTCCAGTGGTGGTCCCGGTAAAGGATTTGACAGCCCAAACAGCGGCCAGAGCCTTCCAGCAATATTTCTGCCGTCCACACGGGTATCCAGAACAGGTCCTGACAGACCAGGGTCCAGCGTTCGAGGCTGAAATCTTACAGGAGTTCTGCAACCTCTATGGCTGTAAGAAAATTCGTACAACGCCTTACCATCCACAAACCAACGGGATGTGTGAGAAGATGAACAATATAGTTATCAATCTCCTGAAGACGTTGCCCCTGGAGGAACGCAGCCTGTGGCCAGAAAAACTGCCGGACCTGATAGACCTATACAACAATATCCCGGTGAATGCTACAAACTGCACCCCGGCTTACCTGATGCGAGCTAGACCAGGTAAGCTGCCCGTAGACCTGGAGATGGGAGTCCTAATACCTGAGGACACCTCCCCGGATGCGGACTGGGATACGGAAAGGCAACTGCAGTACAAGAAGGTACAGGAGAGTGTGGAGAAGAGCCTGGCCCAGGTGAGAGAGAGGCAAGAAAAACTCTTCAATCAACACGCCCCTGCTGGTCCCCTAGAACCTGGTGAGCAAGTCCTAAAGCGAAAAAGAAGGCTACATAAGTTGGACGACCAGTGGGAAAGGGAACCCTACACCGTGCTGCAGTCTGATCACGACAACCCGAAGGTGTGCGTGATCACCAAGGAGGGAGGAGAGACCACTAGCACCGTCTCCAGAGACCACCTCAAAAGATGCCCCGAGCAACTCCGTAGTGCAGAAGAGGATCAGAGTGACCTTGAACCCGCAGAGGACAAGGAAGAAATGATCAACACCGTTCTCGGAGAGTTCCCTCAGTCCTGGACTCGCATAAACGATGCCATAGTGGTACCCGTCCTGCATTTCCTGCAACCGGCACAGCAACAACCAACACCAGAGCCGGAAGGTGAAGAGGAGCAAGCGGTTCCAGAGGCAGAAGAGCCTGTACCAGCAGCCCAGGAGAGTCAACCCTCTGCTGACAGTGAGCCTGCCATGCCTGCGGTAAGCCAAAGAACCCGCAGACAGCTGCCTGCCCTACCTGTACACCCAGCTGGTAGCTGTAACCCTAACGCTAGTGGGGAAAGCCAGGTTGGTCCACCACCAGACAGTGGGTTAAGGAGGTCAACCAGGAGCACAAAGGGACAGATACCCGCTCGCTGGAGTATATAGAGTGTACTAAAATTGTAAATAACAATGTTGCCAAATGTTGAATCGTTTGCAAAGTTACATGCATGTTTGGTAATACTCTGTTTCAGTTTCTTGCAGCTACCGTAAGGACTCAAGGTTATGGACTTTTTATAACCGGGACCTTGTATGGACTGCGTTCGGAGCCTAACCCAGGAGTGAACTAAGACTGTAAAGGACTTGGGGTAGGACAGACCCCCACCTGGTTAAGGCTCCCCGTTGTGTTGGTGATATGGACACCCGGTCACAGACCACACTGTGACCTTAAGAACTCAATCTGTGCGTCGTTTGTCTATTAATGTTTTATGGTTATGCATGTTATTCTTTATTTACTGTTTAGTCCCGGAGTACTAAATTTTACTAGGGGGGAATGTGTCACCCTGGCCTGGATGCCACAAAATGTATTAAAGCTGTGTCTGAGAGCAAGGGGGAGGTTCTCTGGTCAGGGGAACATTAGCATGCAATGCCTCCTGTCTCAGGCCAGTAGGAGGAGCAGGCTGCCCCTATAAAAGCTGGTACTGAGGGCAGGGTTAGAGAGAACTGGATGGCCTGTCTCAGCATTGAGACTTGTCCCAGAGCAGAACAGGGACAGACAGTTGCACTGCACCTAAGAGGAAGTGTGGCAGGAGGAGAGCCACAAGCCAGAGACAAGAGGCGAAGAGAGCCTGTCTTGGCAAATCAGAGACTGACCTTACCAGACTTTGGTGTCTGAGGCTGGAAGGATTCCACATCCCCCAGCAGAGAACCAGTCCGCAAGGGACTGTACATTCCTTGGCCTAAGAAGCCTGAAGGCCCTGCCACAACCGAAGGGACCAGTAAAGCCGTACAAGGCTGGGAGCAGAAAGGAACCCACGTCGCAGGCCATACAGGCGAGAATACACGGAAAGCTCGGAAACGTGGGCTGTTACCCTATAAGGAGGAGATAGCCAGAAGGAGCGCAGAAAGCACGGTAGGCCTACACCCTCACCCTGACCAGGGCCAATTTCCCCATTGCTCTCAGACATCCAGGTCCCCTCCTAGCTGGGACTGTTTATGGGTCAGTTTACCTGTTTCAGTAAAGACCCTGGACTGCAACCTGTTGTCTGTGTGCTCCTTGTTCCTCCAGCACTATCAGCCCTGGGACTCTCACTACCATTACTCCCACCATCCACTATACTGCCCTGGGGCCGCACTCTTCCCGTGGGGAGTCACACCATCCCTAGCTGCACACCTCATCAGCCCCAGCGGTCTGCATGCAGCGGCGGTTCCTAATAACCGCAATCCACGGGTGGCGTAGTCGGACATTATCAATAGTGCATAGCAGACTACCACTGGCCTGACCACCCTGAGCCACGGAACCGGGTTGCCACTACTACCCCCATCGTTTCCTATTGCCCGGATCCGAGTGCCCCACGGCCCAGGGGGCGAGTCACATGTAGTGAGCCATTATATATCCACTCCAAGTTCCCATTTTTTCTTTTAACTATTTTTTCCTCTAATTCATTTTTTATTTTTTGTTCTTTGTTTTTATTTTAGATTTTGTGTTTTTTGTTTTATATTTTATTTTTATTTTTTATTTTTATTTTTTATTTTTATTTTTATTTTTATTTTTTGTTTTTTTATTTTTTTATTTTTATTTTTTATTTATTTATTTTTTATCTTTATTTTTTTTATTTTTTTTTGTTTTTTCATTTTTCTTTTGTTCTTTTTTTATTCATTATTTATTATTTTTTATTTTGTCTCTTTCCTGTATAATCCCATTTTTCAATATTAATCCATTTTGATATATAACAATTAACTTAATTTTCTTTTTCCTTATTTACAGTTACCCTTTGGACAACTTAATTTCTAAGGTCTGCACCTCAATCAGGCTTTACAAGCGTACTTTCTTACCTTTGCGTTCCACCACTGCGTTTCACCTATGTCACTTTCTGGTCTTCGGCGTTCCAAAGAGCGTTCCACCATCGTCACTTCCTGGTTACTACTGTCTGCGCTCCACTAGTGCGTTCCAGTGACGCACTTCCGCTTGTTACGGCTAGCGGACACAGCTGCACCGCCTCTTTTCATTACACTTCCGTATTACTCACAACATTATTCGCTCCCTAGCTATATATACCTCAGGCACACCGCCACATGCAGCGCACCTGTTCCACCCGGCATGACTGATCGTTACACTGGGCGCTATTTCACCAGGCATCACCACACACTAGCAATCCAGTAAGCTTGTCCCACATCATGTACACATGGTTCATTATCTGTAACCACCCTTTTAACAGTTCCATACCCTTTGTTATAAATGAATTTTTCTATATAAATACTTATGAATGGATTTTTCTTCTCTAACATAGTCCTAGACACTAAATTAACTTATTATGCTTATTTCCATCTCTTCCTTACCTTCACTATCTTTTTTGAGAGGTACATTTCATTATACTCTCAGGCTCATTCTATTTTTGACTTACAAGTATGTTGATTTTTGTCCAAATCTTTTTCTTATTTGTTCTTTTAACATTTTGGGCCATTAGTTTCCCGAAATTTTTTTTCTCCCCTATTTTTCTGCTCTTTATTTGTCATTTTTTACTCTTTTTGAGACTTGATCATTTCGCCATATTTTCATCACATACATTATATTGTGCCACTATGATGTAATTGACTGATCGATTTACATTATGTTATTTCATGTCTCTCTCCAGTAAAAATAATATATTTTTGTTAAAATTTATAATTTTGCTAAAATCTTTACTTCTATGTGATTTTCACGTGTTTTTGAATTGTTCTGTTTCCATCTATGCATTAGTGTCTGATGAAGGTCGCAGTTTGACGACCGAAACGTTACATTGTATGGATTCCATTTCTTGAAAATTACTGAAGGAGCAGTGAATATTCCATTAAAAAGTTTATTTCATATTACCATATGAGTGCCGGATTATATTTTTATATTGAGCTAGGAGTGGTATCTTTTCTGAGCACCAAATTTAATCCGGAGTGACGTGTATCTGAATCTGCAGCAAAGACTATGGGAGACCCACTCCCCAATAATGGGAATAATGTTTGTAATATGCTGTACTGCATGGCTCTTGTAAGGGGCATTGCAAGTTCCTCCGTCCTAATTTTTGGCAGCTTTTACTTGGAAGGTATAAGCAAAGACTATGGGAGACCCACTCCCCAATAATGGGAATAATGTTTGTAATATGCTGTACTGCATGGCTCTTGTAAGGGGCATTGCAAGTTCCTCCGTCCTAATTTTTGGCAGCTTTTGCTTGGAAGGCATAAGCAAAGACTATGGGAAACCCACTCCCCACTAATGGGAAAAATGTTTGGAATATGCTGTACTGCATGGCTCTTGTAATGGGCATTGCAAGTTCCTCCGTCCTAAATTTTGGCAGCTTTTGCTTGGAAGGCATAAGCAAAGACTATGGGAGACCCACTCCCCAATAATGGGAATAATGTTTGTAATATGCTGTACTGCATGGCTCTTGTAAGGGGCATTGCAAGTTTCTCCATCCTAATTTTTGGCAGCTTTAGCTTGGAAGGCATAAGCAAAGACTATGGGATACCCACTCCCCAATAATGGGAATAATGTTTTTAAGATGCTGTACTGTATGACTCTTGTAAGGGGCATTAAAACCATCTTGTTAAGCTACTGCGACCTCCACCACTTTTCCAAGGGGCATTAAAACCGTCTTGTTAAGCTACTGCGACCTCCACGACTCTTCCAACGGGCATTGCAGCCTGGGGGTGAGTGGGTGGCAGGTTGGCAGCTGGGGACCGTTTATGGACACCCGGCCGCCCCTAGGCGGCTGGGGACCGTGTGTGGACACCCGGCCGCGAGGCAGGCTGGGGACTGAGTATGGATACCAGGCCACCGACGCAGCCATGACATGGTGGCCGGCGTCTGCCTCCACATGCCTAAAAGGCCCAATTTCAAGTGCAATCAAGCTAGCAGTATGGTATTGCAGCCTGGGGGTGGGTGGGTGGCAGGTTGCACACTTACTCTTGCATTCCAAGAAAATAAAGCAGATGCTAACTTCTATCATCATCATGCTTCTCGCCTTGGCACTCTCAAATCCCGTGATGGAGAAGCCAGGGCCCACCGGAGGAGTCTGGTTCTCTGGTGGGCTCGTCCAATGCTGCCCTAAAGCAGGCCAGGCTAAGAAAAGTGTGTGGGAAGGTAACAGGAGAAATAGGGGCAGCTGGGGAACGTTCATGGACACCCAGCCGCCCCCAGGCGGCTGGGGACCGAGTGTGGACACCCGGCCGCGGGGCGGCTGGGGACCGAGAATGGACACCTGGCCACCCCCTGGCGGCTGGGGACCGAGCGTGGACACCCGGGCCGCCGGGCGGCTGTGGACTGAGTATGAATACCTCGCTGCCGAAGCAGCCATGAGGTAATGGCCAGCTTCGAGCTCCTCCAAACTAAAAGGCCCCATTTCAAGTGAAAGCTAGCAGTATGGTATTGCAGCCAGCGGGTGGGTGGGTGGATGGTTGGCTGCATATTTGCGCTTGCATTGCAAAGAATGGGGGAGGTACAATTGAACACTGCCCTAGGACAAGGACTTGCACAGGGATAGTTGCAAGTCTGCATCTTCTGATGCGGCAAGGATCACTTCTGATGGGCACACTTTTAGGCAGTGACCTGGGTGTCAGAGATGCTTCCAGTGGTTTTCCCTATGCTGTTCCCATGTCTTTTCAGCACTGTATGCATGTGTCACACAGCACATGGCCAGATAAGATTGTAAAATGTTAAAATGACATTTCCCGGAGAATGCATTTGTCACGGTTGAAAGCAATACAAAAGTGCAAAAACGCATAAAAAATGCTACTTGTGAACATAGCCCATGGTGTGGAGGAGTATTTTTGCTTTTGGTTATTTATTTTACCTTATACACAAGTCTTTACCCTGGAAAGGAACTTCCTTAACATATTTCACAGGAAAGCAGTTTCAGTTTCGTTTTTGAATGTTTTATTGTGAGCCCGTAAAAATGGCTTAATACCTCTGACCACGTTGTTGACAGCAGTGACCTGGGGGTCAGAAATGCTTCCTGGGGCGATCCCCATGCTGTCCCCATGGCATTTGAGCACTGTCACTATCGTTTTGGGCACTTGTTAGGCTTTTAAAAGACTGCCGGGGGTGCCGCCGCAAAAATGCTCGGGTCTCCCATAGACTAACATTGGGGTCGTTGCTCGGGTCGAGCACCCGAGTATCACGGTGAGCTCGGCCCGAGCTTCGAGCATCCGAGCATTTTACTGCTCACTCAACACTAGTAAAAACGTCTATTTTGTTAATAATGTATAATATAAATTATTTTCATGCATAAATTGCTGAATATTTACTATTATTTGTTGCAGTAAATTTGTTATTACTAATTAGAATAGTTGCAAGTTTGGCTTACTGAGATTTAACCTGTCAGTTTCCACTGTGAGGAGCATAGTAAGGAAATGGAAGAACACAGGGACAGTTCTTGTTAAGGCCAGAAGTGGCAGGCCAAGAAAAACATCAGAAAGGCAGAGAAGAAGAATGGTGAGATCAGTCAAGGACAATCCTCAGACCACCTCCAGAGAGCTGCAGCATCAACTTGCTGCAGATGGTGTCACTGTGCATCGGTCAACTATACAACGCACTTTGCACAAGGAGAAGCTGTATGGGAGAGTGATGCGAAAGAAGCCGTTTCTGCAAGCACGCCACAAACAGAGTCGGCTGAGGTATGCAAAAGTACATTTGGAGAAGCCAATTTCTTTTTGGAAGAAGGTCCTGTGGACTGATGAAACCAAGATTGAGTTGTTTGGTCATACAAAAAGGCGTTATGCATGGCGGCAAAAAAACACAGCATTCCAAGAAAAACACTTGCTACCCACAGTAAAATTTGGTGGAGGTTCCATCAAGCTTTGGGGCTGTGTGGCCAATGCCGGCACCGGGAATCTTGTTAAAGTTGAGGGACGCATGGATTCCACTCAGTATCAGCAGATTCTTGACAATAATGTTCAAGAATCAGTGACAAAGTTGAAGTTACGCGGGGGATGGATCTTTCAGCAAGACAATGATCCAAAACACCGCTCCAAATCTACTCAGTTATTCATGCAGAGGAACAATTACAATGTTCTGGAATGGCCATCCCAGTCCCCAGACCTGAATATCATTAAACATCTGTGGGATCATTTGAAGAGGGCTGTCCATGCTCGGCGACCATCAAACTTAACTGAACTGGAATTGTTTTGTAAAGAGGAATGGTCAAAAATACCTTCATCCAGGATCCAGGAACTCATTAAAAGCTACAGGAAGCGACTAGAGGCTGTTATTTTTGCAAAAGGAGGATCTACTAAATATTAATGTCACTTTTCTGGTGAGGTGCCCATACTTATGCACCTGTCACATTTTGTTTGAATGCAGATTGCACATTTTCTGTTAGTACAATAAACCTCATTTCAAGGCAGAAACATTACTGTGTCCAACAGTTATTACATATATCAAACTGAAATAGCTGTTGCAAAAACACCAATTTTTATAAAACATTAAGCTTAAGATTAATAGGGGTGCCCAAACTTTTTCATATAACTGTAAGTAAAGCCACATTTAGGTATAAGCGTTTAAGTGTCTGGAAACTCTATGGATCAGAACTTGTTTTTACCTTTATTGACTGTCATTCATAGATGTAACAGGATCACTCATCCTCTTCTTCACTTTTGGCCCGAGGTTTAGAGGATTAATCGAAGAAATGAAACGGATATTCTTCTGTTTGTATCCCCTCGTACTAGACATATATGATGTATAGTACTGATATACCATAAATTTCAGTAATATTCCATTAAATGCAAAGGGACATTAATCAATATGATTTTTTTTTTATTAAGAATTTCATGGAAGGATGAAGAGATGTTTTTGGAGGGGCCTTCTTCTTCTGCAGATGTTTCTTGCTGGTCAGAAGGCCACAGGCAGATGGTACAAATCCTTCCATAGAGGTGCAGCTTTGATGGTGGACGTGCTGCACTCTCTTCAGGGTGCTAGACGTGGGGTCTTTCTGCCCTCGAGATGTTTATGCTGCCCCTCTGACAGGCTGCAAATATACAGCTTTCTCTGATGGAGTGAGCAGCCCTGGATAATCCTCGCCGGCAGGATGATATCAGCCGACGGAAGATGGAACCTATGAGAGGAGACATAACTAATGTAAGTAATGGGACTCCATATTAGAGGATACTACTGTGGTGTCACTGTGGCAGGACGGTAGAGGAGTCTTATCCTTACAGAGGTGCGCAATAATTGTCAGTCATTGTACATGTGACAATCCCACCACTGACAAAGAACATCTGCTCTACATGACTTCTTCTCACTGACTGACATCACACAACATGGAGCTTGTGGTCACACTTACCTCTTCTAATTCTCCCCTCTTCTACTTTTTCTGCTTCTTCTTGTTTTCTCAATGCAGATCTTCTTCTCCCCTGAACTGGAAGTTCTAATCAAGAATCAAGAAAAAGATGTAGATTATAAACACCTAAAAGATTAGTTTTGTAGTTGATTATTACACCATAATAGAGAGAATATGTCATATATACATAACATAACCTGAGGGTCTGAGAATTAGATTGCCTTGTGAACTGATTGATATAAAACCTGTCATGTGTTGTCTCCCTAAGGTACAATCTCCTTACTACCATCACATTACTTGCAGGATGCCACAGTGTTGCCTTATAATCAGTGTAACATTAAGGGCATAAGGAGGATCAGTATAGGCCCATATGGAGCCATGGGTGCAGTAATCAATATCAGTTTGGCAGAAGACTGAGTGGCTCCGAGTCCTTATAACTTAATGCATTACATGAAAGAGTGAGGATTTGTAGACAGTGAAGTGCTGGACTGTTCATTGTTTTATAGGAAGTAATTTTCTGAGCCTTTATGTGCACGTTCACATTGCACTTTTTGATCTGAGGCTGTAATAGGATGGCCCATAGACCTGTACATACCTGACAATGGGGATGACTGGCTGTCTTTAGCAGTGAAACACTGCATGTCACCATCAGATTCAGGAGAAGAAAATTCTTTCTGCCTGTTTCGAAGAAGAGAAAATATAAATTACAAATGAAAACAATACAAAAGGGAAGAACATCTGTGTTCAAGGCCTGTTAGGACATTAGGATAACATAGAGGGGATGTAATGCTCAGGATTCCCTTTTACCAGCAAGAATGAAGAATCAAAAGTAATGTTGGCCTGTAATGAACTGGAAATGAATGGCTGGTCTCAATGATCCCTTTTTATCACCAGCATTCCCACAAGTCAGAATCACGGTTCTCAGCATTCATGGGGTGATGGAAGCTGGATTTAGTATTGAGTTACACTTGTCTTGCATGTGGTGTTCTGAACATAAATCAAAATTGAATCCCATAATAGTAATTTACTCACATGTCTGAGTGTTTTGCATTTTCTAGGGGACACCCTGGAGGTGACTTGGGTTCTTCATTGTTCATCATCTTAGTACTGATGGAACAGAGCTAAAGCATAGAGAAAAATAAAATATATGTACATTTCTAAACTTTATTTTAATTAAAGGTTTTATGAATCTTATCGGTCACATTCTTACTTTAGAAAGCCTATGAGAAGATGATAGAAACTTTTTGCTTTCTGGCCAGTCATTGTCCTCACTTGAGTCCTCCTCATCTGAATCACTATGTTGGAATCTGCTACGTCGAGCTGCAAAGTACAAGTGTTATTAAAGATTACTAGTACAAGACCTGGATAGTCACAATTTTATCAAAATAATTATGGAAACTGATTGTCACAAAATGAAAGACAAGACAAACAGCAGCTTTCTGAAGATAATATCTCATTCTACTTACTGTCAAAGTAGCAGGTGTCTTCATCTGACTTAAGATCAGGAATGAACCATGGCTCCTTACTTAGAAGATTGTTGAAGTCTAAGCTTTTCAGAAATGGATGAATCTTGATCTCATTTGCTCCCCCTAGAAAGGAAGACAATAGAAAGTGATACAGACATTGTCAGAGAGATGGCTCCATATCTGTACAGTTTGTGTTAAGCTGAACTGAAGATGTAACAGAACCAAAGTGAAGAGAATATACTGAAAGTCATAGCATGAAGAATGGAGAATGTGCAAGCTGGTAGAGAACCTCAGTGCTGATCCTCATGGACATAATCAATTTTCTTGTCACAGAGGTGTAATAAGCTATTATTATTTGTATGTACATTACCTGTCCCAAGTCTATATGCTGGATCTTTTCTAAGCAGCTCAGTGATGAAATCTTGAGCAGTGGATGGAGGAGCAGAATTATTAAATTTCCAAGTTATGTCATCTGTTATATAAAAAGCAAATATCACAGAAAATTAAACCTCTTCAATTACTTTATTAAAATTAAAATATTTTCATGAACACAAGTGACTAAACCCCAGAGTCAATCTAATCAAATAACAATGACATCACATATCATTCAGATATTTTTACTTACCCCATACAATACGGCTCAAAGTCTCATATTTGGAACGCCCACGAAATGGTACACGTCCTACAAGAAATTTATGTAGGATTATTCCAATTGACCACCAGTCAGCTGGCCTTCCATAGCCTTTCTGTAAGATAACTTCAGGTGCTATGTAACTAGGGGAGCCAAAAATCTGGAAACCAACAGAGAAATGAGAGGACGATCAGTGAAAGTAATTGTGACAAATAGCATCAGTGGAAACATTTTCTAATTGAGAAAATATAAGAGAAGGAGAAATATATGAGATCAGTAAAGAACAAGCTCCTGCCTACCTCATTATCATAGAACTCTCTGGTGATGTCCTCAGTTGGAGCCCTGTAGATCTCTGATGTTGGTCTCATGAGGCAGAGTTTGGAAAGCCCAAAATCGGTGACTTTAATATGACCAGTTGATGTTATCAGGAGACTGTGGGAAAAAAAGATAGTATAAGCCCCAAATAATAACCCATAGACTTTATGACAATTTCTAACTTTTTTCTTCTTTACTATACATCAAGGGTCACTTACTTGGAAGGCTTCAGGTCTCTGTGCATTACACCGTAGTTATGCAGGTATTCCACAGCTAAAACTGTTTCTGCAATGTACATACGGGCCATGGGGACAGGTAAAGGCTGCCCATAGTTGTCCATACGACTGCCACAGTCTCCTCCTACAGCAGAAAGAAAATATGACAAGAGAAGGTTTGTTACAATGTAAATTGCACATAATGTTTGGGAATAAGAAATAAGTGGAGACATTGGGGCAGGATGTCATACATACAGATATACTGTATATCAATGCAAAACACCCTCAATTGGATCATACCCGAATAGTAACTAGGACCTGGCTGGACTGATGATCTGTCCCACCGGGCAGATTCTCGTTGGGCCGCTGATACAGTGGGCCGTCTCGCCTACCTCCTTATTATTTGTCTGGTCTCGTTCCGCTGACAGATTGTTGACACCTTCTATGAATTCTATATTTATTTAGCTTATTAATTGTAAGATACATAGTATAACTTATACTGTCCCTTTGTTGTAGGAGTTACCTTGTTATTTTTAACTATGTATTCCATGTGGCTAATAAAGATTCATGTTTTTATATTGGACATTGTTTCATTACACTTGTTTGTGCAGCTTTTGCACATTTGTGGTTTTGCTTTACATACTGTATAATGTAGAGCGTATACTGTATACTGCAGAGTGACCCTATACAGAAAGACAGAGCCGGGCTTCATCTACAAGCCTCTTATTACTTTCTCTGTGACATGCTCATCTACACAAACTGTTATAACCAAGTCAAATCCTCCTTTCATCCATAGTGTAAATTTCTGCCATGCTCAGCGAGGACATATCCCGGAGACTTCACAGAGATAATAATTTTTCGGGCATCTTGGTAACAGAGAGGTGCTAGAGATAAGCAGATCCGGGCTGGATATAGATATGATAGATATGACCTACCTGCTACATACTCCATGACCATACACAGATGATGGGTAGTTGGAAAGGAGCAGAACATAGAGGCCACAAAGGGACAATCAGAGAATGTTAGGATGTCCCTCTCTAGAAAGGCACGTTCCAGGCTTATTGGATCTCTCAAGTTCTCCTTGTCCAGTTTCTTCATAGCGAATGTCTGGTTTGTGTCTTTGTGGCGCACTAAGTGGATGGCCCTGGAGAGGAAGAAAATCCATGATTTATAATGAATTCTTACTAATGTTCTGTTTATAGACATCTTCAAATGATCTCCTTTACTAATGGTTAATACTAGATGTACGGCCAACACTAGAAATCCGTGTAATAATACATTCAATAACACTACATAAATGATAAATTAGAGTGGAATAAACTTCTACTCAAATTATGCAAAAATCCTCATTTGTCAAAATGGCGAATTTGTTTTTTTTTGTAATTTGCTTTCTCACACGATCAGTAAACTGGCAGGCGCTGGACACTATTTTTTAAACCTTAAAAGGCCATCAAAATGTTAAAGAATAAATAAATTCTTATACTCATCTCACAGCCCCTCCAACTCAACCGACTGGTCTTTGCTGCATCTTCAAATCTCTTCTGCTAGTGCTGACATCTGAAAGTCTCTCAGGCTGGGTCGGAACTTCCAGCACTGATGATGTCCAGGAGAACTCTGCGCGTGAAAGGTCACGTCATAAAGTTGAGACCCTTCATGTGCTTGTATAAAACTCTCCTGGGCCTCCTTAAAGCCAGAAGTTCTGGTCTAGCCTGAGTGGCAGCAATCTGATGATGCGGTGAGAGTCAGACAGGTGATGGTGAGGAGTGAAGGGGTCGGAGAGGTGAGCAGTAAGGTGAGTAGGTGTGTTTTTCATTGTTTACATCTTATTTTTATTAGGCTGTGGGGTCTGGAGAGATCTCAGAGCATGATAAGGAACATTACATTTGAGGAAAATAATTTCTCCATGAATCGCAAGGAAAGTCTGCATGATAAGGCGAATTTTAATTTTGCCAGATCCACTCAATCCTAGTGCAAAGTGATGTGGCCTCTCTGTGGTGATATTGTACTGTCAGGGCACAGAGACAGTGGCATTGTCATAAGGAAACCTGGGAAATGAATATTATGCCAAAATTTAGCTCACCCAAAAGCTCCACTGCTGATCAGTTTGATCGGTTTGTAGTCGGACTTGCAAGGATTTCTCCCTGAGTTCAATGATCCGATTAAGGCCTAGAAATAATAAGAGATGACATTAAGACAAAGAAGCTGCAAGAAAATAAAAGCTCCAGTTGCAGGAACATCTCCCTTCTATATTATGTCCCTGCTGATTATACTGCAGCAAATGTAAAGGACGTGATAGAAGTCTGACCCTTTGCAGACACTATTATATTATAAGAGGTTCATACACACACACACACACACACACACACACATATATATACATATATATATATACTGTATATACGGGGTATAATATTATATGTGTAATTCATTGCCCGTTATCTGATGATATACAGACATCTCTGATACTTACACTGGCAGATTCGTGGATCTCTGGTGTCTCACATATTCCACCATCAGTAATTGCCGGCACAGTTATTTCTAAAATAATGATAAAATAATGAAGAGATGTCATGTATCAGTCTATAACAGTACTTAATATATAACACATCCAAATAAACAAAGGAAATGACAAGACCTCTGTAAATGATATAAAACTAGGTATATGGTATTCTGTACATACTGTATATATTTATGGCACATTCATAGATAGATATACTGCATCATACATGTGCGATTGTTCAGGATCTGATTAATTCTTGAATTATAATAATTGGGGAACTATGAGCCACCTTGTACATTTTGGAGCTGAGAAGAGCACAGGGGAGAGAAGCAGAATTACATGAGCCCTCTCCACTATAGTCTATAGGGGGTTCAGGAGCCGTTACCGGCCTCATACAGAGGATAAAGAATAAATCTACAGATTCTGTTTTTTTATAATATCTCGATATTTGAATGCAAAATATTAGATGATCGGCTTACCTTCCATCAGATCACTTTTTAGCTCTAGCTGACTAATATTAGGGTCAGGCATATTCACGTTTTGCCCCTCTTCGGAGTCACCTTCGGATGTTTTCTGATGGTTATAATATATACTATTAGTATAATATTTCACAAATACTAAATTGCTGTATACATAAGGCAGGAAGGACTAAACCTGGATTTACTGGATAATTTCAATATTGAGCAGACTATTCACAGCCGATCCCTCCCGTAAATCCAAATTAAAAAATAAGGGACTTGTATCTACAACTGTTCTTTAATAACTTCTATTATCAGAACAGCAGCATTTACCAGAAGAAAATTGTGATGAAAAACAGATATAGAATACAAACTCCGTATCGCTGCGTACAGACTGTCATCACAGATGATGGAGCCACAGGAACAGGCTGTCATAATATCCTGTGCCTGCCTGGAGATGAAAGGGAGGCCTCCAACATCATAAATCTGACCTTCTGCTTTATAACTGGTAATCTGGAGAAGATCAGACACCAAGGACTTGTGATATAGAACATGCTGGACACTTACCAGGTGCTCCAGGGAGCGAGCCGGACTCTCCAGTACATACAGGACATTTTGGGCCAGTTGTTTAAAAAAGGCCAATTCTCCACTTTGGGATTTTTCTTCAGCCTATCAAAATGGAAATAAATAGAAAAAGAAAATCATGAGGGAAAGTGCAGAATCTAGGAGGCCATTTATGTCACCATTTTACTCCTATCTGCAGCTACAATTGCTACATATTTGGTATAGATTATATGTTATATTGGTGATGACCTACAAAATTCATATTTAAATAAACTTGTATTTCATCATTAATATTATTATTATTATTATTATATGGTTTATGCAGTTTGTCTGTTATTTACCTGTTGTACTAATGTCCTGATGTTCTGCTGTAAATGCTCAAGATATTCTAAGGTATAGGTGGTAAGAATCCCCTGGAGTAGTGCCAACTCCTCAAGTTTATCTGGAGCAATTCCAGACATTTCAATCAAAATACTTAGTCAGTATATCTCTAGCTATGGAGGTAAATTCTGACAACAATGACACTGTGGGTATCACTGTGATGCTAGAGCTACAGTAAATACAATTGTATGAGTAGTGGTAGTGAATTATGATGTCACCATAGCAGTAATGCCGTGATGGAATGTTGTGATGGAATCTTAACAGAGTATCTCAACTTAAAAGAAAGTTGCCTAGCAATAGTTAAGGTGACAACTCCATATTCTAAGCATCAGAACCAGATGCTGGAATGTAAGAAAGAGCTATGGGTACTTTACTCTTCTGATCAGTGAGGGAACTTTTGTGTTCTAAGGTAAATTATTAATATCTACTATACACAATAAAAATTGTAATTACGTATCTATGGTATTTATGAAAAATACTAATTCAGGTTCTAAAAGAAGCATCTTTACTGAGAGACCAGGGCTGGACTTGGAATGAAATCAAGCCCTGGCATTTGAATCAATCTGGCCCAAGCTACACCTTTACACCCACTTCCCAAGATGGGGATCTCTATTACAAATATGACCCTGCCTGACATTGGTGAAAAACGAAATGTTATTACTGTTAATCATACTATTGTATATGGGTGACCAACTAAGCCTCTTTTTAATAGTATCAATAATAATGATAATAATAATGACATTTGAGCCTCCTAATGATGATAATAATAATAATAATAATAATAATAATAATAATAATAAATTGTGCAGATTGTCTGCTATTTACCTGTTGTACTAATGTCTTGATGTTCTGCTGTAAATGCTCAAGATACTCTAAAGTAATACGACCTTGGTGATATTTGGTCAGGCAGTTCCTTACAAGCTTCATAACCAGCCGGTAAGTGAAGCTGAGGATGCCATCGGGTAGTGGTAGCACAAAGTCAGGGGTATAGGTGGTAAGAATCCCCTGGAGTAGTGCCAACTCCTGAAATTTGACTGGAAAAATTCCAGACATTTCAATCAAATCCAAGCGCAATCAGTATATCACTAGCTAAGTAGCTAAACACTGACAACAATGACACCGGGGTATCACTGTGACACGGGGCCTGTAAACACTTGTATAAGTAGTGGTGGTTATTTATGATGTCATAATAGCAGTGATGTCATGATGGAATCTTGTGATGGAATCTTAAAGGGGCATCTCACCTTATAAGGAAGTTGCCTAGCAACAGTTAAGGCAACAGCACCATAGACTGAGCATCAGAACCAGATGCTGGAATGTAAAAAGATATTTTTATGTTCTAAGATAAATTAATATATCTGTTATACACAATAAAAATCATAATTACGTATTTATAAGAAATCTGGATTCAAGTGTTAAGGAAGTATCTTTACTGATGGATCAAGCCTGGACTGGTAATGAAATCCCTCCCTAGCATTTGAATTACATTAGCCCATTCTATACCTGTATACCTACTTCCCAACATGGGGATCTTTATTACAAATATGACCCTGAATTAATTTAACTTTTTTATTGTACTACACAGTGAGCTCCCCAATAAATCTAAATAAAAAGCTATTGAAGATTTTTTCTTTTATTGTCACATATATCGTACCAAAAAGTAGTCAGAAAACCCTCGTCCTGGGGTTGCAATTTGATGTGAAAAAAACAAACTGTACTCTGTACTTTACTCACCCTCCTAGGGCCCAGCTCTGAGTCTCCTGCAGAACTCAATGATTGGCTGCAGCGCTGTCAATGTGATGTCAGCACTGCAGACAGTAAAAGGCACATGGAGCAGCTATGGAGATTCTTGACATACGAGAGGGTGAGTAAAGCGGAGTATATATTTTGTAAAACAAACTAAACCTGGGGGACTGGCGTTTTCCTAAAGCGGAAAACCACTTTTCATGGTATGTGCCCAAAATAAAAAAAAAACAAGACCTCATGCAGTTCTGTCTCAGAAGTTATAGGTTCCGGGAAATGGGGTGAAAAATTATTAATTAAAAAAAAAAAAGTATATACATTCTGTACTATTGTGATTGTATTTAACTGCCAAATAAAGATAATAATAATAATAATATTTTTTATTTCTATAGTGCCAACATATTCTTCTGTACTTTATATTTTAGAGGGGACTTGTATAGACAATAAAAGATATTAGAATAACACATAACTCGGATACCAAAAGGAGCGAGGGCCCTTCTCACAAGCTACAATCTATGAGAAAGATTATGTCAGTTATATCTAATGGTAAACTGTGTAAATAAATGAATAAATACAATCCAGAATTGCAGCTTTATTTGATAATTGTACCTCCCAAATAATATAATAAAAGGCAATATGTTCTACGCTGGTACTATTAAAAATGACAGCTTTTCATGCCAAACATAAGTCCTCAGCTCCATTGACAGAAATTTGTAAACCTTAGGGTTCTCATAAATTGGCAACACAATAACTTATGATATATTTTTCATTGCACTTATTGTACAAAAGTAATAAAACTGAATAAAACTATATAAATTTTCTAATTTAAAAAAAGTATAAAAATGTTAAAAAGTAAAAAAAATAACACAAGCAGTATCATTATTTTGTTTCTATTCTTTCCCATAAAGAGATAATAAAAAAAAATGTTAATCAACCAAAATGGTGCCACTGACAAATACAGCTCATCCTGAAAAAAACTTGCCCCCATAAGGCTATGTCAATAAAAAAATAAAAAGGGAACGCTTTGTATCTGTACTTAGACACATACTGGCTGGTACGTGCAGCTTTATTTTAAAAACCCCTATTTATTATCATGATGGCGGGACTGTACAATACAAGCACTTTCTACCTATTGTGTCCCTCCTATTTCTTTATGGATTGCAGCTTGTGAGCAGGGCCTTCACCCCTCCTGTAACTGTTGAACTATGTGTTACTCTATAATGCCTTTATTGTCTGTACTTGTCCCCGCTTTACTGTAAAGTGCTGCGGACAAGGTTGGCACTATATACCGTATTTTTTGGACTATAAGATGTACTGGACCATAAGACGCACCTAGGTTTTAGAGAAGGAAAATAGAAAAAAAAATAAGCAAAAACTGTGGTCATGATGCCCTGTTAAGGGGGAGGGGGATCTGCTGCTGACAATGTTATAGGAGTAATGTCCCCCAATTCTGTTAATATCCCCCATCCTGGTATATTTGGCCCCCTCCTTCCTGTTATACGTGACCCTCATCCCCATCCTGATTTGCATGGCACCCCTCATCCCCATCCTGGTATGCATGGCCCCCTCTTCCCTCTTCCTGGAATGTATTGCACCCTTTATTCTGGTATGTATGGTCCACTTCATCCCTCATCCTGTTATGTATGGACCCCCCTCATCCCTCTTCCTGGTATGAATGGCACCCCTCATCCCTCTTCCTGGTATGTATGGCTCCCTTCATCCCTCATCCTGGTATGTATGGCCCTCCTCATCCCTCTTTCTGGTATGCATGGCACCCCTCATCCCTTTTCCTGGTATGTATGGTACCCCTCATCCTGATATGTATGGCGCCCTTCATCCCTCATCCTGGTATGTATGCTACCCTTCATCCTGGCATGTATGGACCCCCTCATCCCTCTTCCTGGTATGTAAGGCACCCTTCATCCCTCATCCTGCTATGTATGGGCCCCCTCATCCTCATCCTGGTATGTATGGGCCCCCTCATCCCTAATCCTGGTATATATGGCCCCCTCATCCCTCTTCCTGGTATGCTTGGCACCCTTCATCCTAGTATGTATGGCCCCCCTCATCCCTCTTCCTGGTATGCTTGGCACCCCTCCATCCTGGCATGCTTGGCACCCCCTGATCCCTATCATGCTGCACACAAAAAAAGAAACAAATATACTCACCTCCTCTCTCCTCCAACGCTGCGTCCTGCTCTGCTGCCAACAGGGATCTCACTATGTGAGCCGTGCATGGCGTAACTGCCATGCGCCCTCACACTGTGAAATGCTGTGCCGTAATAGTCACTGCTCCCCATGCCGGGACTGTGTGCATGGGGAGTAGTGACCATTCACTCTCCTTACTAGTGCGCAGCGTGGCTCCTGCAGCGGCTCTGCGGTCACATGTGCCCGCTATTAAAGACCATGAATATTCACTACAACCCATGGGAGTGGGTTGTAGTGAATATTCATGGGCTCTAATAGCGGGCACACAGAACGCAGAGCCGCTGCAGGAGCCGTGCTGCGGGTACAGTGTACGTGCTATTAAGGAGGTTGAATGGTCACAGTCCCGGCGTGGGGAGCAGTGACTATTCCGGCACAACATCTTACACGGTGAGGGTGCATGGCAGTTACGCCATGCGGGGCTCACACAGTGAGATCCCTGTCGGCAACAGAGCAGGGTGCAGCACTGGAGGGGAGAGGAGATGAGTATAATTGTTTATTTTTTTGGCATGCAGTGTGATGGGGATCAGAGGGTGCCAATCATACCAGGATGGAGGGGTGCCAAGCATACCAGGAAGAGGGATGAGGGGGGCCATGCAAACCAGGATGAGGGTTGAAGGGTGCAATACATAACAGGATGAGGGATGAAGGGTGCCATACATGCCAGGAGCCACGCTGCAAGTACAGTGTGCACACTATTAAGGAAAATGAATATTCACTGGGCATGGGGAGAAGTGAATATTCATTTTCTTTAGCAGCGGGCACAGTGTAGGATTCAGTAGTGGGCTACTGCCTCCTGTGCCCCGCTCCTCCGCCGCTGCAGCTCCCCCTACACCCTCCACCACCCACAGCCACAGTATATATATATATATATATATATATATATATATATATATATATATCGGACTATAAGACGCACCCCCCCACTTTTCTCCAAAATTTTGGAAGAAAAAAGTGCGTCTTATTGTCCGAAAAATATGGTAATTCAAAAATTATTATATTATTGTAAAAAGGTTTGTAAATGTGGATGAGAAAAAAAAATCAATTTCTTTTAAAGACAAAAAAATACCATGTCCTTAAAGGGTTAATTTAACCATTATGGCATGCAAAAAGCTGTAGTTTTTCTAAACTTTGTGAGCCATTAGGGGCATGTTCAGATATTACTTGTTTCTGCAGAAGGGAACATGGTTTACAGTTTAAAAATATAGATATCAGGCCAGATGTTATATATCTGGTTTGATATCAGGATTAGAGCGTGTACACATGGCATTCTGTCTGTTGCCTTAAGTCTAGGCCAGCTTTAAACAAAAGCAGAGCATGCTGCTGCAGATTGAAATATCCTTGTCATCCTCAGGGTATGTGCGCACAGATTTTTGTTGAGGATTTTTTTAGCACTTTAAAAAATGGCAGAAAAATAGGTGAAAAAATGAAAACCTCCACACAAAAAATGCATTTTTATTACAGAATTCGTTATTTTTGACCTTTTCTAAAAACTCTGTGGCATGTGAACAGTGTTTGCTAAAATCCTATTAACATGCATTACATTGCAATTTTCCCTGAATTTAAAGAGAATCAGTCAGCAGGTTTTTGATATGTAATCTGAGGACAGAATAAGGTAGGGGTTAAAACATTGAATTCAACGATGTGTCATTTATCTGTCTGTGTGCTACTGTTTACTTACAAAGGTTTTATCAGTAGGACATTATCATTGCTGTGAGTAACTGCCCATTCCATGTTTTCCTCCTCCGCCCCCTCCTGTAATAAGCAGCTCATTGTCAATAGATAATGTACATAAAGAGCCTGTTGTAAGCGGGGTTAGCTTTCCCAGCTCTGCTGCATTCTACATCTAAGAACTCTGATAATGTCACAACTGCTGCACCCAGTAAACTAAGGGATACATCGTTGGAATCAGGGTCTCTTTTCCTACTTTTTGCTGCTCTCAGATCAGGTAGCAAAAACCTGGTGACAGATTGCCTTTAAAGATGACATTTGACTGGATTTTTTAATTTACCCCCAGTACCTTCTTCAATTGGTTCTGCTTTACCGATTCTGGAAAAGTTTTTTTTTTTCCTTTGCCTCTCTGTTCCAAAGTAATGCCCTTTGGAAATAATGGTACAAATTTTTCCTTCAACCATCTGAGTGTGTACCACAGACAAAAATGAAAAGGGGAGAGGGGTTGAGAAGGCAGAAAAAAATCAGGGAGAAATAAAATAAAAATATAGAGCTCCAAAATGTTCACAAATATCTTACTTGTTCAGTTTCTATCAACCAGGTGGGACAAAGTCACTGGCAAGGTACGGGAGAGGACATATGTATCACTGAGGTTGTCAGCTTCAGTGATAGGAACCTAGAAAAATCCTGACCGCACGGTAAGAGGAATCTTTTTTTTTTTTTTTTCTGTGTGTGGATGCTTAATTGGATGGGGGCCAGGATGGGTATATGGGAGGAGCAGGCTGGAGACGTGGGGGCCAGGGTGGATATATTGGGGCCAGACTGAACACATGGGGGCCAGGATGGATATATGGGGGGGCAGGCTGGACAAATGGGGGCCTGGATGGATATATGGGGAGGTAGGCTGGACACATGGGAGCCTGGATGGATATATGGGGGGGGCAGGCTAGACACATGGGCACCAGGATGGATATATGGGGGGCACGCTGGACACATGGGGGCCTGGATGGATATATGTGGGGCAGGCTGGACACATGGGGCCAGGATGGGTATATGGGGGGGGCAGACTGGACACATGTGGGCCTGGATGGATATATAAGAGGGCAGGCTGGACACATGGGGGCCTGAATGGATAAATGGGGGTCAGGCTAGACACATGGGGGCCTGGATGGATATATGGGGGGGCAGGCTGGACACATGGGGGCCTGGATGGATGTATGGAGGGAGGCAGGCTGGACACTTGGGAACCAAGATAAATATATGGAGGCCAGGACAAGGGACACATGGGGGCCAAAAGGGATATTTGGGGGGTGGCAGGATGGATATATGGGGGGCAGGATAGATATATGGGGGGTGGCAGGCTGGATATATGAGGGGGTCAGAAAGGATATATGTGGGGGGGCCTGGATGGATATATGGGGGAGAAGGCCAGTCTGGACACATGGGGGACAGGATGGATATATGGGGGGGCAAGCTGGACAAGGGACATGGGGGGCAATGCTGGACAAGGGACCTTGGGGGCCAAGCTGAACAAGAGACTCAATTACTGTTTGGGGGCCAGATTGAAGAACATACATTATTAGTTTATGGTGGCAAGTGGGGAGCATTATTACTTTTTGGTCCAATTAGGGGCATTATTACTTCTGTAATATAATTTATTTTTTAGTAATTAGTTTTCCATGGGGGGAAAAAAGGGGGGGGTTCTGTTACTGTGCAGGGCGGAACTATGTCGCTTTTTTTCTTCATCTGGCATAGTGTAGAAGTCAGGGAAAAAGTGGGGAATGTGATCTAGAAGCGATCACTTATCAATAACTGTGTGTTATTTTCTGCAGAGACAAGTACTGGCTGGAAGAAGTGATGGCGGTCTGTGCCAGATGAAGAAGAAAAGCGAAGATGAAGGACTTCACCAAGAGACGTCACTGGTGAGTCAGTGTATTACCTGTACACTTATACTATACACTATATATTATATACAAAGCTCCAGTGTATCTCACTGGTGACCACTGTATTGCCTATACACTATATACAGAACTCCTATGTATAATGTCACTGGTGATCACTGTTTTACAGTACAAACCAAAAGTTTGGACACACCTTCTCATTTAAAGATTTTTCTGTATTTTCATGACTATGAAAATTGTACATTCACACTGAAGGCATCAAAACTATGAATTAGCACATGTGGAATTATATACTTAACAAAAAAGTGTGAAACAACTTAAAATATGTCTCATATTCTAGGTTCTTCAAAGTTTTGCTTTGATGACTGCTTTGCACACTCTTGGCATTCTCTTGATGAGCTTCAAGAGGTAGTCACCGGAAATGGCTTTCACTTCACAGGTGTGCCCTGTCAGGTTTAATAAGTGGGATTTCTTGCCTTATAAATGGGGTTGGGACCATCAGTTGTGTTGTGCAGAAGTCAGGTGGATACACAGCTGATAGTCCTACTGAATAGACTGTTAGAATTTGTATTATGGCAAGAAAAAAGCAGCTAAGTAAAGAAAAACGAGTGGCCATCATTACTTTAAGAAATGAAGGTCAGTCAGTCTGAAAAATTGGACAAACTTTGAAAGTGTCCCCAAGTGCAGTTGCAAAAACCATCAAGCGCTACAAAGAAGCTGGCTCACATGAGGACCGCCCCAGGAAAGGAAGACCAAGAGTCACCTCTGCTTCTGAGGTTAAGTTTATCCGAGTCACCAGCCTCAGAAATCGCAGGTTAACAGCAGCTCAGATTAGAGACCAGGTCAATGCCACAGACAGTTCTAGCAGCAGACACATCTCTACAACAACTGTTAAGAGGAGACTTTGTGCAGCAGGCCTTCATGGTAAAATAGCTGCTAGGAAACCACTGCTAAGGACAGACAACAAGCAGAAGAGATAAGTTTGGGCTAAAGAACACAAGGAATGGACATTAGACCAGTGGAAATCTGTGCTTTGGTCTGATGAGTACAAATTTGAGATCTTTGGTTCCAACCACCATGTCTTTGTGCGATGCAGAAAAGGTGAACGGATGGACTCTACATGCCTGGTTCCCACCGTGAAGCATGGAGGAGGAGGTGTGGGGGTGCTTTGCTGGTGACACTGTTGGGGATTTATTCAAAATTGAAGGCATACTGAACCAGCATGGCTACCACAACATCTTGCAGCGGCATGCTATTCCATCCGGTTTGCGTTTAGTTGGACCATCATTTATTTTTCAACAAACTATACTGGTAACCTTTGATGTTAACAGTCTATATACTTCTATACAACACTCCAAGGGCATTGCAGCAACCAAAATATTACTTGAGCAATCAGACAAGGATCCACGGACCATTATGTTCCTTTTGGATCTACTTGAATTGGTTCTGACGGAAAAAAAATTTCTTTTCGAAGATTCAAACTATTTACAAATCCAAGGGACCGCTATGGGCTCACATGTCGCACCTCCTTATCCCAACTGCTTTATGTCGAATTTTGAAGATCGTTATGTGTATACCAATGACCTCTATCGTACCCACTGCCTATTATGGCGTAGGTACATAGACAATATATTTTGTTTATGGAATGGCACCATTGATACACTGATACTGTTTCACACACAATTGAATGACATATGGCCAGAACTCACCTTCACTATTACATATGATCAGCAAGAAATTAATTTCCTAGACACCATGGTTAAACGGAATACAGAGGGGGGCTTATCAATTGATCTCTATGTAAAGCAAACGGATGGGGATAACCTACTTTTATATCAGAGCTGTCATCCAAGGGCGGTTAAAAGATCTATCCCCATATCACAATTCCAAAGGGTGAGGAAAATCGTCTCAGATTCGGAAGTCCGTACGAAGCGTTTAGGAGAGATGGAAACCAAATTTAGACAGAGGGGTTACCCACAAAATCTTCTCAACCAATGCTGTAATTCTGAGGATCCATCACCCAATAGAAATACACTGAACAGGATTCCCTTTGTTCACACCTTTCATCCGTTCACTTATAGGTTGCACCAAAAAATTCGCAAACACTGGCCTATGTTACAAAAAAGTTATTCTGATATTCCAGAGTTTAAGAATCTATTCTTACCTTGTTTTAGGAGACCTACTAATTTTAGGGACAAATTAGTCCGAGCCGATGAGGGAATAGCCCTTAAGAAACTCAAACAACCTTTTCTAGGCACACAAAAGAAAGGTACTTTTCCGTGCCTACAGTGTGCACAATGTGCAAATGTCCTAAAAGGTGACAAAATTTCACACCCCAATACAGGAGCTGACATTCCCATACATGATTTCGTTACCTGCGACTCAAAATTCGTTGTCTATGCGATAAAATGCCCGTGCGGCAAGATATACGTGGGTGAAACTACTCAATCTATTAAAGATCGTATATCTCACGACAAGTCAGACATCCGTTATGGCAGACATAATCTACCAATACCCTATCATTTTCATTCATCAGGTCACACAATAGCACAGTTGAGATTCCTTGTTCTAGAACAAGTACCTCCCAATAGAAGAGGAGGAAACAGAATAAGACAGTTAAAAATCAGAGAGGCATTCTGGATACACTATTTACAGAGGCTTGAACCTAATGGGCTTAATAGAGAGTATGATGTCATGAGTTTTCTGTGAAATTTCTAATTACACCATTTTTTTCTATTTTAGCAACGATCTTGAACTCGTCACATCTAAGGGTATGCACATGTAGTGAGCCATTATATATCCACTCCAAGTTCCCATTTTTTCTTTTAACTATTTTTTCCTCTAATTCATTTTTTATTTTTTGTTCTTTGTTTTTATTTTAGATTTTGTGTTTTTTGTTTTATATTTTATTTTTAGTTTTTATTTTTATTTTTAGTTTTTATTTTTATTTTTTGTTTTTTTATTTTTTTATTTTTATTTTTTATTTATTTATTTTTTGTCTTTATTTTTTTTTATTTATTTTTTTTGTTTTGTTTTTTCATTTTTGTTTTTTTCTTTTTTTATTCATTATTTATTATTTTTTATTTTGTCTCTTTCCTGTATAATCCCATTTTTCAATATTAATCCATTTTGATATATAACAATTAACTTAATTTTCTTTTTCCTTATTTACAGTTACCCTTTGGACAACTTAATTTCTAAGGTCTGCACCTCAATCAGGCTTTACAAGCGTACTTTCTTACCTTTGCGTTCCACCACTGCGTTTCACCTATGTCACTTCCTGGTCTTCTGCGTTCCAAAGAGCGTTCCACCATCGTCACTTCCTGGTTACTACTGTCTGCGTTCCACTAGTGCGTTCCAGTGACGCACTTCCGCTTGTTACGGCTAGCGGACACAGCTGCACCGCCTCTTTTCATTACACTTCCGTATTACTCACAACATTATTCGCTCCCTAGCTATATATACCTAAGGCACACCGCCACATGCAGCGCACCTGTTCCACCCGGCATGACTGACCGTTACACTGGGCGCTATTTCACCAGGCATCACCACACACTAGCAATCCAGTAAGCTTGTCCCACATCATGTACACATGGTTCATTATCTGTAACCACCCTTTTAACAGTTCCATACCCTTTGTTATAAATGAATTTTTCTATATAAATACTTATGAATGGATTTTTCTTCTCTAACATAGTCCTAGACACTAAATTAACTTATTATGCTTATTTCCATCTCCTCCTTACCTTCACTATCTTTTTTGAGAGGTACATTTCATTATACTCTCAGGCTCATTCTATTTTTGACTTACGAGTATGTTGATTTTTGTCCAAATCTTTTTCTTATTTGTTCTTTTAACATTTTGGGCCATTAGTTTCCCGAAATTTTTTTCTCCCCTATTTTTCTGCTCTTTATTTATCATTTTTTACTCTTTTCGAGACTTGATCATTTCGCCATATTTTCATCACATACATTATATTGTGCCACTATGATGTAATTGACTGATCGATTTACATTATGTTATTTCATGTCTCTCTCCAGTAAAAATAATATATTTTTGTTAAAATGTATAATTTTGCTAAAATCTTTACTTCTATGTGATTTTCACGTGTTTTTGAATTGTTCTGTTTCCATCTATGCATTAGTGTCTGATGAAGGTCGCAGTTTGACGACCGAAACGTTACATTGTATGGATTCCATTTCTTGAAAATTACTGAAGGAACAGTGAATATTCCATTAAAAAGTTTATTTCATATTACCATATGAGTGCCGGATTATATTTTTATATTGAGCTAGGAGTGGTATCCTTTCTGAGCACCAAATTTAATCCGGAGTGACGTGTATCTGAATCTGCAGCAAAGACTATGGGACACCCACTCCCCAATAATGGGAATAATGTTTGTAATATGCTGTACTGCATGGCTCTTGTAAGGGGCATTGCAAGTTCCTGCATCCTAATTTTTGCCAGCTTTTACTTGGAAGGCATAAGCAAAGACTATGGGAGACCCACTCCCCAATAATGGGAATAATGTTTGTAATATGCTGTACTGCCTAGCTCTTGTAAGGGGCATTGCAAGTTCCTCCGTCCTAATTTTTGGCAGCTTTTGATTGGAAGGTATAAGCAAAGACTATGGGAGACCCACTCCCCAATAATGGGAATAATGTTTGGAATATGCTGTACTGCATGGCTCTTGTAAGGGGCATTGCAAGTTTATCCGTCCTAATTTTTGGCAGCTTTAGCTTGGAAGGCATAAGCAAAGACTATGGGATACCCACTCCACAATAATGGGAATAATGTTTTTATGATGCTGTACTGTATGACTTTTGTAAGGGGCATTAAAACCGTCTTGTTAAGCTACTGCGACCTCCACCACTTTTCCAAGGGGCATTCAAACCATCTTGTTAAGCTACTGTGACCTCCACCACTTTTCCAAGGGGCATTAAAACCGTCTTGTTAAGGTACTGTGACCTCCACGTCTCTTCCGAAGGGCATTAAAACCGTCTTGTTAAGCTATTGTGACTTCCACCACTTTTACAAGGGGCATTAAAACTGTTTTGTTAAGCTGCTGCGACCTCCACGACTCTTCCAACGGGCATTGCAGCCTGGGGGTGGGTGCGTGGCAGGTTGGCAGCTGGGGACCATTTATGGACACCCGGCCGCCGACGCAGCCATGACATGGTGGCCGGCGTCTGCCTCCACATGCCTAAAAGGCCCAATTTCAAGTGCAAGCAAGCTAGCAGTATGGTATTGCAGCTTGGGGGTGGGTGGGTGGCAGGCTGCACACTTACTCTTGCATTCCAAGAAAACAAAGCAGATGCTAACTTCTATCATCATCATGCTCCTCGCCTTGGCACTCTCAACTCCCCTGATGGAGAAGCCAGGGCCCACCGGAGGAGTCTGGTTCTCTGGTGGGCTCGTCCAATGCTGCCCTAAAGCAGGCCAGGCTAAGAAAAGTGTGTGGGAAGGTAACAGGAGAAATTGGGGCAGCTGGGGAACGTTTATGGACACCCGGCCGCCCCGAGGCGGCTGGGGATCGTGTGTGGACACCCGGCCGCGGGGCGGCTGGGGACCAAGTATGGACACCGGGCCGCCGGGCGGCTGGGGACTGAGTATGAATACCTCGCTGCCGAAGCAGCCATGAGGTAATGGCCAGCTTTGGCCTCCTCCAAACTAAAAGGCCCCATTTCAAGTGAAAGCTAGCAGTATGGTATTGCAGCCAGCGGGTGGGTGGGTGGGTGGTTGGTTGGCTGCATATTTGCGCTTGCATTGCAAGGAATGGGGGAGGTACAATTGAACACTGCCCTAGGACAAGGACTTGCACGGGGATAGTTGCAAGTCTGCATCTTCTGATGCGGCAATGATCACTTCTGATGGGCACACTTTTAGGCAATGACCTGGGTGTCAGAGATGCTTCCAGTGGTTTTCCCTATGCTGTTCCCATGTCTTTTCAGCACTGTATGCATGTGTCACACAGCACATGGCCAGATAAGATTGTAAAATGTTAAAATGACATTTCCCGGTGAATGCATTTGTCACGGTTGAAAGCAATACAAAAGTGCAAAAACGCATAAAAAATGCTACTTGTGAACATAGCCCGTGGTATGGAGGAGTATTTTTGCTTTTGGTTATTTATTTTACCTTATACACAAGTCTTTACCCTGGAAAGGAACTTCCTTAACATATTTCACAGGAAAGCAGTTTCAGTTTCGTTTTTGAATGTTTTATTGTGAGCCCGTAAAAGTGGCTTAATACCTCTGACCACGTAGTTGACAGCAGTGACCTGGGGGTCAGAAATGCTTCCTGGGGCGATCCCCATGCTGTCCCCATGTCAATTGAGCACTGTCACTATCGTTTTGGGCACTTGTTAGGCTTTTAAAAGACTGCCGGGGGTGCCGCCGCAAAAATGCTCGGGTCTCCCATAGACTAACATTGGGGTCGTTGCTCGGGTCGAGCACCCGGGCATCACGGTGAGCTCGGCCCGAGCTTCGAGCATCCGAGCATTTTACTGCACAGGGACAGTTCTTGTTAAGTCCAGAAGTGGAAGGCCAAGAAAAACATCAGAAAGGCAGAGAAGAAGAATGGTGAGATCAGTCAAGGACAATCCTCAGACCACCTCCAGAGAGCTGCAGCATCAACTTGCTGCAGATGGTGTCACTGTGCATCGGTCAACTATACAATGCACTTTGCACAAGGAGAAGCTGTATGGAGAGTGATGCGAAAGAAGCCGTTTCTGCAAGCACGCCACAAACAGAGTCGGCTGAGGTATGCAAAAGCACATTTGGAGAAGCCAATTTCTTTTTGGAAGAAGGTCCTGTGGACTGATGAAACCAAGATTGAGTTGTTTGGTCATACAAAAAGGCGTTATGCATGGCGGCAAAAAAACACAGCATTCCAAGAAAAACACTTGCTACCCACAGTAAAATTTGGTGGAGGTTCCATCAAGCTTTGGGGCTGTGTGGCCAATGCCGGCACCGGGAATCTTGTTAAAGTTGAGGGACGCATGGATTCCACTCAGTATCAGCAGATTCTTGACAATAATGTTCAAGAATCAGTGACAAAGTTGAAGTTACGCAGGGGATGGATCTTTCAGCAACACAATGATCCAAAACACCGCTCCAAATCTACTAAGTTATTCATGCAGAGGAACAATTACAATGTTCTGGAATGGCTATCCCAGTCCCCAGACCTGAATATCATTAAACATCTGTGGGATCATTTGAACAGGGCTGTCCATGCTCGGCGACCATCAAACTTAACTGAACTGGAATTGTTTTGTAAAGAGGAATGGTCAAAAATACCTTCATCCAGGATCCAGGAACTCATTAAAAGCTACAGGAAGCGACTAGAAGCTGTTATTTTTGCAAAAGGAGGATCTACTAAATATTAATGTCACTTTTCTGGTGAGGTGCCCATACTTATGCACCTGTCACATTTTGTTTGAATGCAGATTGCACATTTTCTGTTAGTACAATAAACCTCATTTCAAGGCAGAAACATTACTGTGTCCAACAGTTATTACGTATATCAAACTGAAATAGCTGTTGCAAAAACACCAATTTTTATAAAACATTAAGCTTAAGATTAATAGGGGTGCCCAAACTTTTTCATATAACTGTAAGTAAAGCCACATTTAGGTATAAGGGTTTAAGTGTCTGGAAAATCTATGGATCAGAACTTGTTTTTACCTGGATTGACTGTCATTCATAGATGTAACAGGATCACTCTTCTTCACTTTTGGCCCGAGGTTTAGAGGATTAATCGAAGAAATGAAACGGATATTCTTCTTTTTGTATCCCCTCGTACTAGACATATATGATGTATAGTACTGATATACCATAAATTTCAGTAATATTCCATTAAATGCAAAGGGACATTAATCAATATGATTTTTTTTTTAATTAAGAATATCATGGAAGGATGAAGAGATGTTTTTGGAGAGGCCTTCTTCTTCTGCAGATGTTTCTTGCTGGTCAGAAGGCCACAGGCAGATGGTACAAATCCTTCCATAGAGGTGCAGCTTTGATGGTGGACGTGCTGCACTCTCTTCAGGGTGCTAGACGTGGGGTCTTACTGCCCTCGAGATGTTTATGCTGCCCCTCTGACAGGCTGCAAATATACAGCTTTCTCTGATGGAGTGAGCAGCCCTGGATAATCCTCGCCGGCAGGATGATATCAGCCGACGGAAGATGGAACCTATGAGAGGAGACATAACTAATGTAAGTAATGGGACTCCATATTAGAGGATACTACTGTGGTGTCACTGTGGCAGGACGGTAGAGGAGTCTTATCCTTACAGAGGTGCGCAATAATTGTCAGTCATTGTACATGTGACAATCCCACCACTGACATAGAACATCTGCTCCACATGACTTCTTCTCACTGACTGACATCACACAACATGGAGCTTGTGGTCACACTTACCTCTTCTAATTCTCCCCTCTTCTACTTTTTCTGCTTCTTCTTGTTTTCTCAATGCAGATTTTCTTCTCCCCTGAACTGGAAGTTCTAATCAAAAATCAACAAAAAGATGTAGATTATAAACACCTAAAAGATTAGCTTTGTAGTTGATTATTACACCATAATAGAGAGAATATGTCATATATACATAACATAACCTGAGGGTCTGAGAATTAGATTGCCTTGTGAACTGATTGATATAAAACCTGTCATGTGTTGTCTCCCTAAGGTACAATCTCCTTACTACCATCACATTACTTGCAGGATGCCACAGTGTTGCCTTATAATCAGTGTAACATTAAGGGCATAAGGAGGATCAGTATAGGCCCATATGGAGCCATGGGTGCAGTAATCAATATCAGTTTGGCAGAAGACTGAGTGGCTCCGAGTCCTTATAACTTAATGCATTACATGAAAGAGTGAGGATTTGTAGACAGTGAAGTGCTGGACTGTTCATTGTTTTATAGGAAGTAATTTTCTGAGCCTTTATGTGCACGTTCACATTACACTTTTTGATCTGAGGCTGTAATAGGATGGCCAATAAACCTGTACATACCTGGGGATGACTGGCTGTCTTTAGCAGTGAAACACTGCATGTCACCATCAGATTCAGGAGAAGAAAATTCTTTCTGCCTGTTTCGAAGAAGAGAAAATATAAATTACAAATGAAAACAATACAAAAGGGAAGAACATCTGTGTTCAAGGCCTGTTAGGACATTAGGATAACATAGAGGGGATGTAATGCTCAGGATTCCCTTTTACCAGCAAGAATGAAGAATCAAAAGTAATGTTGGCCAGTAATGAACTGGAAATGAATGGCTGGTCTAAATGATCCCTTTTTATCACCAGCATTCCCACAAGTCAGAATCACGGTTCTCAGCAATCATGAGGTGAAGGAAGCTGGATTTAGTATTGAGTTACACTTGTCTTGCATGTGGTGTTCTGAACATAAATCAAAATTGAATCCCATAATAGTAATTTACTCACATGTCTGAGTGTTTTGCATTTTCTATGGGACACCCTGGAGGTGACTTGGGTTCTTCATTGTTCATCATCTTAGTACTGATGGAACAGAGCTAAAGCATAGAGAAAAATAAAATATATGTACATTTCTAAACTTTATTTTAATTAAAGGTTTTATGAATCTTATCGGTCACATTCTTACTTTAGAAAGCCTATGAGAAGATGATAGAAACTTTTTGCTTTCTGGCCAGTCATTGTCCTCACTTGAGTCCTCCTCATCTGAATCACTATGTTGGAATCTGCTACGTCGAGCTGCAAAGTACAAGTGTTATTAAAGATTACTAGTACAAGACCTGGATAGTCACAATTTTATCAAAATAATTATGGAAACTGATTGTCACAAAATGAAAGACAAGACAAACAGCAGCTTTCTGAAGATAATATCTCATTCTACTTACTGTCAAAGTAGCAGGTGTCCTCATCTGACTTAAGATCAGGAATGAACCATGGCTCCTTACTTAGAAGATTGTTGAAGTCTAAGCTTTTCAGAAATGGATGAATCTTGATCTCATTTGCTCCCCCTAGAAAGGAAGACAATAGAAAGTGATACAGACATTGTCAGAGAGATGGCTCCATATCTGTACAGTTTATGTTAAGCTGAACTGAAGATGTAACAGAACCAAAGTGAAGAGAATATACTGAAAGTCATAGCATGAAGAATGGAGAATGTGCAAGCTGGTAGAGTAGAGAACCTCAGTGCTGATCCTCATGGACATAATCATTTTTCTTGTCACAGAGGTGTAATAAGCTATTATTATTTGTATGTACATTACCTGTCCCAAGTCTATATGCTGGATCTTTTCTGAGCAGCTCAGTGATGAAATCTTGAGCAGTGGATGGAGGAGCAGAATTATTAAATTTCCAAGTTATGTCATCTGTTATATAAAAAGCAAATATCACAGAAAATTAAACCTCTTCAATTACTTTATTAAAATTAAAATATTTTTCATGAACACAAGTGACTAAACCCCAGAGTCAATCTAATCAAATAACAATGACATCACATATCATTCAGATATTTTTACTTACCCCATACAATACGGCTCAAAGTCTCATATTTGGAACGCCCACGAAATGGTACACGTCCTACAAGAAATTTATGTAGGATTATTCCAATTGACCACCAGTCAGCTGGCCTTCCATAGCCTTTCTGTAAGATAACTTCAGGTGCTATGTAACTAGGGGAGCCAAAAATCTGGAAACCAACAGAGAAATGAGAGGACGATCAGTGAAAGTAATTGTGACAAATAGCATCAGTGGAAACATTTTCTAATTGAGAAAATATAAGAGAAGGAGAAATATATGAGATCAGTAAAGAACAAGTTCCTGCCTACCTCATTATCATAGAACTCTCTGGTGATGTCCTCAGTTGGAGCCCTGTAGATCCCTGATGTTGGTCTCATGAGGCAGAGTTTGGAAAGCCCAAAATCGGTGACTTTAATATGACCAGTTGATGTTATCAAGAGACTGTGGGAAAAAAAGATAGTATAAGCCCCAAATAATAACCCATAGACTTTATGACAATTTCTAACTTTTTTCTTCTTTACTATACATCAAGGGTCACTTACTTGGAAGGCTTCAGGTCTCTGTGCATTACACCGTAGTTATGCAGGTATTCCACAGCTAAAACTGTTTCTGCAATGTACATACGGGCCATGGGGACAGGTAAAGGCTGCCCATAGTTGTCAATACGACTGCCACAGTCTCCTCCTACAGCAGAAAGAAAATATGACAAGAGAAGGTTTGTTACAATGTAAATTGCACATAATGTTTGGGAATAAGAAATAAGTGGAGACATTGGGGCAGGATGTCATACATACAGATATACTGTATATCAATGCAAAACACCCTCAATTGGATCATACCCGAATAGTAACTAGGACCTGGCCGGACTGATGATCTGTCCCACCGGGCAGATTCTCGTTGGGCCGCTGATACAGTGGGCCGTCTCGCCTATGACGCGCCCCTGGTCCTGTGTCGCGCTGCGTTGCGCACGCGGGAGCTTACCCGGAGCCGGATCTGTTGAGGGTTGTAGTCTCGTGGCGGTGATCCGGTCCGTGCCCAGGGAGTCAGACTAAGTGGCGCTGTTTTAGCGGTAGATGTTGGACGACTACGCCACCCGTTGAGTGCAGCCAGGGAGCTGCTGCTGCAGGGCAGACCGCTGAGGCCGGTGGTAGGATTGTGCAGCGTGATAGTATAACCCCCAACGGGAGGGGTATGGCCTCAGGGCAGCCGACGTGGATGATGGGGGTAGCAGGAACCACTCGGAGACGGTACTGTGTAGTTCAGGGTCTTTACTGGTGACAAAGATAGACCCTCCCGGAGTACTGGCTAGCGATTGGGGCCTGGTCAGTCCTTGAGCAGATGGGATCTCCCCTGGCCAGGCGGAGTTGTAGGCCTCCCAAACTAACGATACTCTTCTGGCTACCTTGCTAGAGGTGGGTATAAGTAGCCCACGTCCCTGAGTGTACCGTGTGGTGCTCACCCGTATGGCCGGTGACTCGGGGCCTTCGGGTTTCTGGGCCAGAGGACCTGCAATCCCCTGCCGGTCGGTTTCTGCTGCTGGATAGGAGTTAGTCCCCACAGCCTCGGACTCCGGGTCCGGTGATAACTTCTCAGTCAGGGCGAGCTCTGCAGCTGCCAGCCCCTGACTCCTTGTAACACTGCTCCCACAGAGCTCCTGTTGTTTCTTCCTATATTTGCTTCTTTTCTCTGCTTCTTCTCTACTCACTCACCCTGCTTCAGCCCTAGGTTTATATAGGGGAAGTTCTTCCCCTCCCAGGACTGGGCAGGAGGTGTGGCATGCATAGGATCCCTGACCAAGAGACCTCCCACCTGCTCTCAGACATAACATTGCTGTTACTGTGGAAAACCAGACCCCTGGGGTGCCACATTCCCCCCTAGTGAAATTTAGTACTCCGGGACTAAACATATTTTAGAAAAACATAACAAGATATAACAATAACAATAAAGAAACACATAAAGGTGGTCACGGCATGTCCGTAACCGGGTGCAGTCTTTGAAGAAAGCAAGGTGTCCATTTCACCAAAACAGGGAGACGTAACCAGGTAGGGGTCTGTCCTGCCCCGAGTCCTTAACAGTCTTTAGTCCGTCCTGGGTTACGCTCCAACTATGTACAAAGGATTCCCGGTAAATCCACCAAGGACTCCTAAAAATAGCTAGAAACACATAATTATACACAAGCAACAATAAACAGGTAACCACAAATAAAACAATTTATACACTTCAAATCCTCCAACGTGCGGGTAACTGGCCCCTAGTGGCCCTAGTGGACCTACGGAGCTGACTGTCTGGCCCTGAACTACAGGGTGTAGGAGCTGTTAAGGGTAAACTGGGCAGCGGTCTACAGGCCCTTTGGCTCACTAGGGATATGGCAGGCTCACTGCAAGCAGAGGGTTGATCCTCCTGGTCTGCTGGTGTGGGGTCTTCTGCCTCCTGGACCGGCTGTTCTTCCAGCTCTACCTGTTGCTACGTAGGTGCTTGGGATGCTGGTTGGAGGAAGGTGAGTACGGGTACCACAACTGCACCATTGACTTGAGTCCAAGACCGAGGGAAGTCTCCGAGCACAGTATTAACCATGTCTTCCCTTTCCTCTACGGGTCGAGGGTCTTCTTGTTCCTCTTCAGGGTTCCGTAGCTGTTCGGGACACTTCTTCAGGTGATCCCGGGATACAATGGTTGTGGTTTCCCCTCCGTCTTTACTGATGGTACAGACCTTTGGGTTGTCGTGGCTTGAGGGCAGTACGGTGTACGGGTCCTTCTCCCACTGGTCGTCCAACTTGTGGAGCCGTCTTTTTCTCTTCAAGACCTGCTCTCCGGGTACCAGGGGAACAGCGGGAGCATACTGGTTGTAAGTTTTCTCTTGTCTTTCCCTAGTCTGACAGCTGTGGGGTCTGGAGAGATCTCAGAGCATGATAAGGAACATTAAATTTGAGGAAAATAATTTATCCATGAATCGCAGGAAAGTCTGCATGATAAGGTGAATTTTAATTTTGCCAGATCCACTCAATCCTAGTGCAAAGTGATGTGGCCTCTCTGTGGTGATATTGTACTGTCAGGGCACAGAGACAGAGGCATTGTCATAAGGAAACCTGGGAAATGAATATTATGCCAAAATTTAGCTCACCCAAAAGCTCCACTGCTGATCAGTTTGATCGGTTTGTAGTCGGACTTGCAAGGATTTCTCCCTGAGTTCAATGATCCGATTAAGGCCTAGAAATAATAAGAGATGACATTAAGACAAAGAAGCTGCAAGAAAATAAAAGCTCCAGTTGCAGGAACATCTCCCTTCTATATTATGTCCCTGCTGATTATACTGCAGCAAATGTAAAGGACGTGATAGAAGTCTGACCCTTTGCAGACACTATTATATTATAAGAGGTTCATACACACACACACACACATATATATATATATATATATACTGTATATACGGGGTATAATATTATATGTGTAATTCATTGCCCGTTATCTGATGATATACAGACATCTCTGATACTTATGTAGCACCCTGAGGATTCGGCTGCTACAGGGGTATTGCACCTCAACCCAGAGGTGTGATATTCCACTCCCGGGTAAGGATGGAGTGTGGAACTGAGCTCGGTAGGCTGCATGCACTACATACATCCCATTTCCGAGGAACAGGCCGACGGTACTCCCACTTAGAAATGTGCAGGTACGACCGAGTCTGTTCCTGGCTGGAGTGGGAGGGGGGTGGTACATCCCAAGTAGTGTAGGGGCAGATAGGGGGAGCAGCCTGGGTAAAGTTAGGAGCTCATTGGGTGCTGGTCACCTGAGCTCACACATAGAGGGTGTATATAAGGTGGGCACCATCAAAGAACAGGGTCAGTCTGCTGTAGAGGAGGAGTGAGTCAGCCTTTTGCAAAGAGTCTGTTGGAGAGCAGAAGAGCAGAGCAGAGAAGCCCCAGAGAGAGAGAGAGGAGAAAGCAAGAAAGACCCAGAGGGGGAAACAGAAAAGGAACTCTGAGAACCCAAAGTCCATCAGCGGGTGAAGAGTTGGCATCAGGGTACCGGAACCCAAGCTGGTGGGGGCAAAAACACACCCCAGCCAGAGACCGGAGGCCGTGGGCAGCGTCTGCCACGGCCACCCACCACATCCACCCCGAAGGCATACCACGTGGAGGGTCAGGGAACCCAAGGCCAAGGGTCTCCCAACAGAAGGCCCGAGGGAGCTGGACCTGGGTGGATCACTAGTGGGGACGGCCAGAGAAAGGACAGAAGGAGAGCTCAGGGTCACGCTCCGGACTCGCTTGGGGGTTGGCTGGATCCAGGACCTGGTGGATGCAGCACGGCTCGGGAGGTCACTTGAAGCTGGAGTGACCAGAACATCAGCAGTGAGTAAATATCCTAAACTGCATAACCCGACTCTGTCTTCATTTAACACCTATGCTGCACCACCACAACCCCCATCCTCTGCACCTGACCCCCCTGAGGCTATACCCCACCCGTTGGGGGTTATACCATCAATAGCTGCACCAACACCATCAGCCTCAGCGGACCCTGCTGCAGCGGCGGCCATAGTGACCGCAATACAACGGGTGGCGTAGTCGACATTAAGAACTTATTAACATCTGTAGGACTGCCACATACAACTGAGTTTGACACCCTGGGCACGGACCGGGTCACAGCCACTCGGAAGACTACAACTCCCATCTGATCCGGCTCCGGATATTCCCCCTAAAGAATATGGCCCAGGGGGCGCGTCAACTTTGGCGTAGTCGGCAGGATTACGTGCCCGCAACACCCGGGTACTGCGTGCCTGAAGAAAAGAACAAGTTTACCTCAAAAAGAAGTCTCCTGCCGGTTCCGGAGGGTCCCCGTCATCGGACCCCATCACCAGTCGATTCCCGCCGGTTGTCCGCCATTAACAGCTTTTTCCCGCCATCTGCAGAGTTTCCCGCCACTGGGAGACGATTCCCGCCATTTCCAAAGGTTTCCCGCCTTGGAAGAGCGGACGCCATTATGGGCGTGCCAGAGGGTGGCAAGAGGCCACCTCCCATCGTGGGCCAGGACCGAAAATGGCGCCAAAAATGGAAACCGCCCCCACCAACAGAGACTGTGATGCTAGAGGTGTCTGTCAGCGTGAAAGAACCGCCCCTGGAGCTGACAGTCACCAAGTGGCCCCGGGACCGCCCTCGAGGGGGGAGGAGACGAAAGGAGAGAGAAAAGATGGGTGCCGCCTGGAGCAGTCTAGAGCGAGCGCACCCGGAGGCAAGAAGCCTGGAGAAGAGTATCGGAGGAGCTTACCCGGAGATGGCGAGAAAGCAGAGAAGCACCGGCCCGTTGGCCAGGAGCCTGCTAGAAACCGAGGAGGGAGAGCAGAGCAGCACCGGCCCGCTGGCCAGGAGCCTGCTGGAGACGACTGTAGGAGAGCAGAGCAGCACCGACCCGTTGGTCAGGAGCCTGCTGGAAACAACGACCCCACTAGGACTAGTGGAGGTCCTAGCACAGCTCCCCCGAGACCGGGAGTGTGCACAGACCGCTCTGGAGGGCCTCGCAAGGAGGATGGCCCGGGTGCAGCGAGAGACGTTGGCGGAGTGGAGCCGTGAGATGGCCCAGCAGACCGAGACCTGTGAGCGGAGCACGCCACCCGAGACGAGGAGACAGACTGCCTCTGAGGATGGCGCGGGAGGACTGAAGGCCGGAGACGGCGCCGAGAAGGGAGCCGAACGAGTGGAGGCAGGTAAAGGGGACGTCTATACCCCAAACCGGGAAACCGCGTACCTGCCCCAGCTCCCCGTCGCAGAGCCCGAAGTCTATCCTGCCGTGCCCGTCGCTGCAACGTCACCGCCGCAGACTAGGCCTCAAACGGGAGCCGCGACCCCTGTGACGTCACACGCCTCGACCCCGAGCGTGACCAAGCAGGAAGTACCACCAGCCTGGTCGCAAGGCCTAGTACCCCCGGGCGCCGCAATACCAACAGCGCCCCCTACCTCCGCGGAGCCCCCGGCCTGGTCGCAGGGCCAAGTAGCCCAGGGCGCCGCCGTCCTTACGGTGCCCTTCACCTTCCAGATACCCCAGGCCTGGCCGCAAGGCCCGGGCAACCCGGGCGCTAACATCACCGCGCCCATAAGACCAAGAGTGCCGCATCTGGGAGAGGACCTGTACGCCCAGCATACGTGCCCGGATGGGCAGCCATTTATATGGCCACCGGAGTTCCACCATCCCCGACTCCGGAGAGAGAGACCCCTGGATGAACCCCTGATCCCGGCTCCAAAGCCCGTAAAGAGGATCTCGCCCCCGCTAGCGGAAGCACAGTTTGAGTGGGACCCCACCGGAGAAGATCTTATGGGATTCACTCAAGAGACTCGGGCAGCTGCAGCGGAGCGTGCTGAGTGCTGCCGCCAACAGCTCGAGGACTTCGAGAGGAAGCGGAGAGAGAGGCGGGTCCGGGAACAACAAGCCCAGATAAGGAGCGCGGAGCAGAAGAGCCGGGCCAGGAGGAGTCCCCGTGCAGCCCATGGTCCCCCTTCCACCGGGACTGTGATCAAGTTCAATATGCAGCACGGGTGGGGCTTCATCCGAGACCACCGCACCCCAGGCGACGTCTTCGTGAACAGGAGAGACGTTGAGTCCCACCTACCGGAGGGACACAGAGGTCGTGACCTTTACATCGGGGACGAGGTCACCTTCACCCGGCACAAGTGTGCCAAAGGTCCTTACGCCCTCCAAGTGCATCGCCTGACGGAGGAAGAGCTGCGGTGTGAGGAGGAAGAACAAGAGGACCCGGACGGGTCTGAAACAAGAGTTAGAGGTAACCATAAAGAAAGAGCAGGAGGACGCCGTCGTTAAGTACAGCGGAGCCGAAGCTGTATATAGTTGCCCGTCGGGGCACAGTGAACTGTTACTGTTGCTAATGTAGTCCCCGTTGGGACCAGAGAATTGAACTGTTTACCCGTTTAACCCTTAAATCCCACTGACCGAGGACTGAGAGCGGTCATTCCTCCCTAATACCTGGCCGAGGACTGAGAGCGGCCACCTTCCCCTGTATATAGTTGCGCGTCCTAAGGTGCCCCTACTGGTTTTATAGGAAAGCCACGAGTTCCAAAGACTGTTGCACTTTTCCCGGGCACACGTTGCACAGTGACCGGAGGAGGAGCCAGAGGCGACGAGAATGTTTTATATATATATAATGTTTTATATGTTTTATATGTTTATGCAAAAATTTGTATGTTTTGGTGTTATGTCTTACAGCCCGAGGACGTGCTGTGATTTACCAGGGGGGAATGTAGCACCCTGAGGATTCGGCTGCTACAGGGGTATTGCACCTCAACCCAGAGGTGTGATATTCCACTCCCGGGTAAGGATGGAGTGTGGAACTGAACTCGGTAGGCTGCATGCACTACATACATCCCATTTCCGAGGAACAGGCCGACGGTACTCCCACTTAGAAATGTGCAGGTACGACCGAGTCTGTTCCTGGCTGGAGTGGGAGGGGGGTGGTACATCCCAAGTAGTGTAGGGGCAGATAGGGGGAGCAGCCTGGGTAAAGTTAGGAGCTCATTGGGTGCTGGTCACCTGAGCTCACACATAGAGGGTGTATATAAGGTGGGCACCATCAAAGAACAGGGTCAGTCTGCTGTAGAGGAGGAGTGAGTCAGCCTTTTGCAAAGAGTCTGTTGGAGAGCAGAAGAGCAGAGCAGAGAAGCCCCAGAGAGAGAGAGAGGAGAAAGCAAGAAAGACCCAGAGGGGGAAACAGAAAAGGAACTCTGAGAACCCAAAGTCCATCAGCGGGTGAAGAGTTGGCATCAGGGTACCGGAACCCAAGCTGGTGGGGGCAAAAACACACCCCAGCCAGAGACCGGAGGCCGTGGGCAGCGTCTGCCACGGCCACCCACCACATCCACCCCGAAGGCATACCACGTGGAGGGTCAGGGAACCCAAGGCCAAGGGTCTCCCAACAGAAGGCCCGAGGGAGCTGGACCTGGGTGGATCACTAGTGGGGACGGCCAGAGAAAGGACAGAAGGAGAGCTCAGGGTCACGCTCCGGACTCGCTTGGGGGTTGGCTGGATCCAGGACCTGGTGGATGCAGCACGGCTCGGGAGGTCACTTGAAGCTGGAGTGACCGGAACATCAGCAGTGAGTAAATACCCTAAACTGCATAACCCGACTCTGTCTTCATTTAACACCTATGCTGCACCACCACAACCCCCATCCTCTGCACCTGACCCCCCTGAGGCTATACCCCACCCGTTGGGGGTTATACCATCAATAGCTGCACCAACACCATCAGCCTCAGCAGACCCTGCTGCAGCGGCGGCCATAGTGACCGCAATACAACGGGTGGCGTAGTCGACATTAAGAACTTATTAACATCTGTAGGACTGCCACATACAACTGAGTTTGACACCCTGGGCACGGACCGGGTCACAGCCACTCGGAAGACTACAACTCCCATCTGATCCGGCTCCGGATATTCCCCCTAAAGAATATGGCCCAGGGGGCGCGTCACTTACACTGGCAGATTCGTGGATCTCTGGTGTCTCACATATTCCACCATCAGTAATTGCCGGCACAGTTATTTCTAAAATAATGATAAAATAATGAAGAGATGTCATGTATCAGTCTATAACAGTACTTAATATATAACACATCCAAATAAACAAAGGAAATGACAAGACCTCTGTAAATGATATAAAACTAGGTATATGGTATTCTGTACATACTGTATATATTTATGGCACATTCATAGATAGATATACTGCATCATACATGTGCGATTGTTCAGGATCTGATTAATTCTTGAATTATAATAACTGGGGAACTATGAGCCACCTTGTACATTTTGGAGCTGAGAAGAGCACAGGGGAGAGAAGCAGAATTACATGAGCCCTCTCCACTATAGTCTATAGGGGGTTCAGGAGCCGTTACCGGCCTCATACAGAGGATAAAGAATAAATCTACAGATTCTGTTTTTTTATAATATCTCGATATTTGAATGTAAAATATTAGATGATCGGCTTACCTTCCATCAGATCACTTTTTAGCTCTAGCTGACTAATATTAGGGTCAGGCATATTCACGTTTTGCCCCTCTTCGGAGTCACCTTCGGATGTTTCCTGATGGTTATAATATATACAATTAGTATAATATTTCACAAATACTAAATTGCTGTATACATAAGGCAGAAAGGACTAAACCTGGATTTACTGGATAATTTCAATATTGAGCAGACTATTCACAGCCGATCCCTCCAGTAAATCCAAATTAAAAAATAAGGGACTTGTATCTACAACTGTTCTTTAATAACTTCTATTATCAGAACAGCAGCATTTACCAGAAGAAAATTGTGGTGAAAAACAGATATAGAATACAAACTCCGTATCGCTGAGTACAGACTGTCATCACAGATGATGGAGCCACAGGAACAGGCTGTCATAATATCCTGTGCCTGGCTGGAGATGACAGGGAGGCCTCCAACATCATAAATCTGACCTTCTGCTTTATAACTGGTAATCTGGTGAAGATCAGACACCAAGGACTTGTGATATAGAACATGCTGGACACTTACCAGGTGCTCCAGGGAGCGAGCCGGACTCTCCAGTACATACAGGACATTTTGGGCCAGTTGTTTAAAAAAGGCCAATTCTCCACTTTGGGATTTTTCTTCAGCCTATCAAAATGGAAATAAATAGAAAAAGAAAATCATGAGGGAAAGTGCAGAATCTAGGAGGCCATTTATGTCACCATTTTACTCCTATCTGCAGCTACAATTGCTACATATTTGGTATAGATTATATGTTATATTGGTGATGACCTACAAAATTCATATTTAAATAAACTTGTATTTCATCATTATTATTATTATTATATGGTTTATGCAGTTTGTCTGTTATTTACCTGTTGTACTAATGTCCTGATGTTCTGCTGTAAATGCTCAAGATATTCTAAGGTATAGGTGGTAAGAATCCCCTGGAGTAGTGCCAACTCCTCAAGTTTATCTGGAGCAATTCCAGACATTTCAATCAAAATACTTAGTCAGTATATCTCTAGCTATGGAGGTAAATTCTGACAACAATGACACTGTGGGTGTCACTGTGATGCTAGAGCTACAGTAAATACAATTGTATGAGTAGTGGTAGTGAATTATGATGTCACCATAGCAGTAATGCCGTGATGGAATGTTGTGATGGAATCTTAATGTAGCGCCCCGAGGGTTCGGCCGCTACAGGGGTATTGCACCTCAGACCAGAGGTGTGATATTCCACTCCCGGGTAAGGATGGAGTATGGACCAGCGCTCAGGTAGCTGCATACAGCACACACACCCCATTTCCGAGGGACAGCTCAACGGTGCTCCCACTAGACAGAAGTGCAGGCACGACCGACTATGTCCCTGCCTGGAGTGGGGAAGGGGGGGGGTGGAACACCCAGTGCTGTAGGGGCAGAAAGGGGTTGGTTCCTGAGCGTAGGAAGGAGCTCATTGGTTGCTGGCCACCTGGGCTCATGGTCAGAGGGAGGTATAAAAGGTGGGCACCATCTGAGATCTGGGTTCAGTCTGTGAGGAGAGGAGAGCTGACAGGGAGCAGCAGCTCAGGCTGAGTGCTGCTCCAGAGGCAGGCCTAGAGAAGAGGCCGGAGCCTGAGAGGAGAAGGAGAAGTGGGCCTGGAGAAGAGGCCAAGGGAAGGAGGAGAAGACAGAACAGAAAAGGAGAAGAAGAGACAGAGAAACAGAAGGGCTCAGGAACAAGAAGGTGGAAGGGACCCTAAGAACCCACGAGAATCCAGGGTGAAGGGTCAGGCAGATTAAGGGTACCGGATCCCAAGTTGGTGGAGGAGAAACTACCCTCAGCCAAAGACCGGTCGTCGTGATCATTTATTGGTGCGACACCTCATCAAACCTGCTAGGAAGGCACCATATAGGACAGCGGAGGACGGGGCCCACGTTTACCCGCACAAGTCCGCGGCAGCTGGACAAAAGTGGGTCCTTGGTGAGGCAGGCCAGAGAAAGGATTAAAGGGGGTCCTGTGCCATGCTCCTGAACTGCCTGGGAGTTGACCGAGCCCCTCACCTGGTGGACGCAGCACGGCTCGGGCTGTCATTCCCTGCAAAAGTGACTTGGATATTAACCGTGAGTAAAGACCCTGGACTGCAGTACGTTGTCTGTGTGCTTTTTCGCTCCTCCGGCACTACCGGTACTGGGACTCTCACCACCATCACTCCCACCATCCACTACACTGCCCTGGGGCCGCACTCTTCCCGTGGGGAGTCACATCATCCCAGCTACATACATCATCAGCCCCAGCGGTCTGCCCTGCAGCGGCGGTTCCTAACAACCGCAATCCACGGATGGCGTAGTCGGACATAATCAATAGCACATAACGGACTACCACTGGCCTGACCACCCTGAGCCACGGAACCGGGTTGCCACTACTACTCCCCCCATCGTTCCCTATTGTCCGGATCCGAGTGCCCCACGGCCCAGGGGGCGAGTCATTAACAGAGTATCTCAACTTAAAAGAAAGTTGCCTAGCAATAGTTAAGGTGACAACTCCATATTCTAAGCATCAGAACCAGATGCTGGAATGTATAAAGATATTTTTATGTTCTAAGATAAATTATTATATCTGCTATACACAATAAAAATCATAATTACGTATTTATAAGAAATCTGGATTCAAGTGTTAAGGAAGTATCTTTACTGAGGGATCAAGCCTGGACTGGTAATGAAATCCCTCCCTAGCATTTGAATTACATTAGCCCATTCTATACCTGTATACCTACTTCCCAACATGGGGATCTTTATTACAAATATGACCCTGAATTAATTTAACTTTTTTATTGTACTGCACAGTGAGCTCCCCAATAAATCTAAATAAAAAGCTATTGAAGATTTTTTTTTTTATTGTCACATATATCGTACCAAAAAGTAGTCAGAAAACCCTCGTCCTGGGGTTGCAATTTGATGTGAAAAAAACAAACTGTACTCTGTACTTTACTCACCCTCCTAGGGCCCAGCTCTGAGTCTCCTGCAGAACTCAATGATTGGCTGCAGCACTGTCAATGTGATGTCAGCACTGCAGACAGTAAAAGGCACATGGAGCAGCTATGGAGATTCTTGACAAACGAGAGGGTGAGTAAAGCGGAGTATATATTTTGTAAAACAAACTAAACCTGGGGGACTGGCGTTTTCCTAAAGCGGAAAACCACTTTTCATGGTATGTACCCAAAATAAAAAAAAACAAGACCTCATGCAGTTCTGTCTCAGAAGTTATAGGTTCCGGGAAATGGGGTGAAAAAATATTAATTAAAAAAAAAAAAGTATATACATTCTGTACTATTGTGATTGTATTTAACTGCCAAATAAAGATAATAATAATAATAATATTTTTTATTTCTATAGTGCCAACATATTCTTCTGTACTTTATATTTTAGAGGGGACTTGTATAGACAATAAAAGATATTAGAATAACACATAACTCGGATACCAAAAGGAGTGAGGGCCCTTCTCACAAGCTACAATCTATGAGAAAGATTATGTCAGTTATATCTAATGGTAAACTGTGTAAATAAATGAATAAATACAATCCAGAATTGCAGCGTTATTTGATAATTGTACCTCCTGAATAATATAATAAAAGGCAATAGGTTCTACGCTGGTACTATTAAAAATGACAGCTTTTCATGCCAAACATAAGTCCTCAGCTCCATTGACAGAAATTTGTAAACCTTAGGGTTCTCAGAAATTGGCAACACGATAACTTATGATTTATTTTTCATTGTACTTATTGTACAAAGGTAATAAAACTGGATAAAACTATATAAATTTTCTAATTTAAAAAAAGTATAAAAATGTTAAAAAGTAAAAAAATAACACAAGCAGTATCATTATTTTGTTTCTATTCTTTCCCATAAAGAGATAATAAAAAAAAATGTTAATCAACCAAAATGGTGCCACTGACAAATACAGCTTATCCTGAAAAAAACATGCCCCCATAAGGCTATGTCAATAAAAAAATAAAAAGGGAACGCTTTGTATCTGTACTTAGACACATACTGGCTGGTACGTGCAGCTTTATTTTAAAAACCCCTATTTATTATCATGATGGCGGGACTGTACAATACAAGCACTTTCTACCTATTGTGTCCCTCCTATTTCTTTATAGATTGCAGCTTGTGAGCAGGGCCTTCACCCCTCCTGTAACTGTTGAACTATGTGTTACTCTATAATGCCTTTATTGTCTGTACTTGTCCCCGCTTTACTGTAAAGTGCTGCGGACAAGGTTGGCACTATATACCGTATTTTTTGGACTATAAGATGCACTGGACCATAAGACGCACCTAGGTTTTAGAGAAGGAAAATAGAAAAAAAAATAAGCAAAAACTGTGGTCATGATGCCCTGTTAAGGGGGAGGGGGATCTGCTGCTGACAATGTTATAGGAGTAATGTCCCCCAATTCTGTTAATATCCCCCATCCTGGTATATATGGCCCCCTCCTTCCTGTTATACGTGACCCTCATCCCCATCCTGATTTGCATGGCACCCCTCATCCCCATCCTGGTATGCATGGCCCCCTCTTCCCTCTTCCTGGAATGTATTGCACCCTTTATTCTGGTATGTATGGCCCCCTTCATCCCTCATCCTGTTATGTATGGACCCCCCCCATCCCTCTTCCTGGTATGAATGGCACCCCTCATCCCTCTTCCTGGTATGTATCGCTCCCTTCATCCCTCATCCTGGTATGTATGGCCCTCCTCATCCCTCTTCCTGGTATGCATGGCACCCCTCATCCCTTTTCCTGGTATGTATGGTACCCCTCATCCTGATATGTATGGCGCCCTTCATCCCTCATCCTGGTATGTATGCTACCCTTCATCCTGGCATGTATGGACCCCCTCATCCCTCTTCCTGGTATGTAAGGCACCCTTCATCCCTCATCCTGCTATGTATGGGCCCCCTCATCCCTCATCCTGATATGTATGGGCCCCCTCATCCCTAATCCTGGTATATATGGCCCCTTCATCCCTCTTCCTGGTATGCTTGGCACCCTTCATCTTAGTATGTATGGCCCCCCTCATCCCTCTTCTTGGTATGCTTGGCACCCCTCCATCCTGGCATGCTTGGCACCCCCTGATCCCTATCACGCTGCACACAAAAAAAGAAGCAAATATACTCACCTCCTCTCTCCTCCAACGCTGCGTCCTGCTCTGCTGCCAACAGGGATCTCACTATGTGAGCCGTGCATGGCGTAACTGCCATGCGCCCTCACACTGTGAGATGCTGTGCCGTAATAGTCACTGCTCCCCATGCCGGGACTGTGTGCATGGGGAGTAGTGACCATTCACTCTCCTTACTAGCGCGCAGCGTGGCTCCTGCAGCGGCTCTGCGGTCACATGTGCCCGCTATTAAAGACCATGAATATTCACTACAACCCATGGGAGTGGGTTGTAGTGAATATTCATGGGCTATAATTGCGGGCATACAGAACGCAGGGCCGCTGCAGGAGCCGTGCTGCGGGTACAGTGTACGTGCTATTAAGGAGGTTGAATGGTCACAGTCCCTGCGTGGGGAGCAGTAACTATTCCGGCACAACATCTTACACGGTGAGGGTGCATGGCAGTTACGCCATGCGGGGCTCACACGGTGAGATTCCTGTCGGCAACAGAGCAGGGTGCAGCACTGGAGGGGAGAGGAGATGAGTATAATTGTTTATTTTTTTGGCATGCAGTGTGATGGGGATCAGAGGGTGCCAAGCATACCAGGATGGAGGGGTGCCAAGCATACCAGGAAGAGGGATGAGGGGGGCCATGCAAACCAGGATGAGGGTTGAAGGGTGCAATACATACCAGGATGAGGGATGAAGGGTGCCATACATACCAGGATCCACGCTGCAAGTACAGTGTGCACGCTATTAAGGAAAATGAATATTCACTGGGCATGGGGAGAAGTGAATATTCATTTTCTTTAGCAGCGGGCACAGTGTAGGATGCAGTAGTGGGCTACTGCCTCCTGTGCCCCACTCCTCCGCCGCTGCAGCTCCCCCTACACCCTCCACCACCCACAGCCACAGTATATATATATATATATATATATATATATATATATATCGGACTATAAGACGCACCCCCCCACTTTTCTCCAAAATTTTGGAAGAAAAAAGTGCGTCTTATTGTCCGAAAAATACGGTAATTCAAAAATTATTATATTATTGTAAAAAGGTTTGTAAATGTGGATGAGAAAAAAAAATCAATTTCTTTTAAAGACAAAAAAATACCATGTCCTTAAAGGGTTAATTTAACCATTATGGCATGCAAAAAGCTGTAGTTTTTCTAAACTTTGTGAGCCATTAGGGGCATGTTCAGATATTACTTGTTTCTGCAGAAGGGAACATGGTTTACAGTTTAAAAATATAGATATCAGGCCAGATGTTATATATCTGGTTTGCTATCAGGATTAGAGCGTGTACACATGGCATTCTGTCTGTTGCCTTAAGTCTAGGCCAGCTTTAAACAAAAAGCAGAGCATGCTGCTGCAGATTGAAATATCTTTGTCATCCTCAGGGTATGTGCGCACAGATTTTTGTTGAGGATTTTTTTAGCACTTTAAAAATGGCAGAAAAATAGGTGAAAAAATGAAAACCTCCACACAAAAAAATGCATTTTTATTACAGAATTCGCTATTTTTGACCTTTTCTAAAAACTCTGTGGCATGTGAACAGTGTTTGCTAAAATCCTATTAACATGCATTACATTGCAATTTTCCCTGAATTTAATGAGAATCAGTCAGCAGGTTTTTGATATGTAATCTGAGGACAGAATAAGGTAGGGGTTAAAACATTGAATTCAACGATGTGTCATTTATCTGTCTGTGTGCTACTGTTTACTTACAAAGGTTTTATCAGTAGGACATTATCATTGCTGTGAGTAACTGCCCATTCCATGTTTTCCTCCTCCGCCCCCTCCTGTAATAAGCAGCTCACTGTCAATAGATAATGTACATAAAGAGCCTGTTGTAAGCGGGGTTAGCTTTCCCAGCTCTGCTGCATTCTACATCTAAGAACTCTGATAATGTCACAACTGCTGCACCCAGTAAACTAAGTGATACATCGTTGGAATCAGGGTCTCTTTTCCTACTTTTTGCTGCTCTCAGATCAGGTAGCAAAAACTTGGTGACAGATTGCCTTTAAAGATGACATTTGACTGGATTTTTTAATTTACGCCCAGTACCTTCTTCAATTGGTTCTGCTTTACCGATTCTGGAAAAGTTTTTTTTTTTCCTTTGCCTCTCTGTTCCAAAGTAATGCCCTTTGGAAATAATGGTACAAACTTTTCCTTCAACCATCTGGGTGTGTACCACAGACAAAAATGAAAAGGGGAGAGGGGTTGGGAAGGCAGAAAAAAATCAGGGAGAAATAAAATAAAAATATAGAGCTCCAAAATGTTCAAAAATATCTTACTTGTTCAGTTTCTATCAACCAGGTGGGACAAAGTCACTGGCAAGGTACTGGAGAGGACATATGTATCACTGAGATTGTTAGCTTCAGTGATAGGAACCTAGAAAAATCCTGACCGCACGGTAAGAGGAATCTTTTTTTTTTTTTTTTTCTGTGTGTGGATGCTTAATTGGATGGGGGCCAGGATGGGTATATGGGGGGGGGCAGGCTGGAAACGTGGGGGCCAGGGTGGATATATTGGGGCCAGACTGAACACATGGGTGCCAGGATGGATATATGGTGGGGCAGGCTGGACAAATGGGGGCCTGGATGGATATATGGGGAGGTAGGCTGGACACATGGGGGCCTGGATGGATATATGGGGGGGGCAGACTAGACACATGGGGGCCAGGATGGAGATATGGGGGGCACGCTGGACACATGGGGGCCTGGATGGATATATGTGGGGCAGGCTGGACACATGGGGCCAGGATGGGTATATGGGGGGGCAGACTGGACACATGTGGGCCTGGATGGATATATAAGAGGGCAGGCTGGACACATGGGGGCCTGAATGGATAAATGGGGGTCAGGCTAGACACATGGGGGCCTGGATGGATATATGGGGGGGCAGGCTGGACACATGGGGGCCTGGATGGATGTATGGAGGGAGGCAGGCTGGACACATGGGGACCAAGATAAATATATGGAGGCCAGGACAAGGGACACATGGGGGCCAAAAGGGATATTTGGGGGGTGGAAGGATGGATATATGGGGGGCAGGATAGATATATGGGGGGTGGCAGTCTGGATATATGAGGGGGTCAGAAAGGATATATGTGGGGGGGGCCTGGATGGATATATGGGGGAGAAGGCCAGTCTGGACACATGGGGGACAGGATGGATATATGGGGGGGGCAAGCTGTACAAGGGACTTGGGGGGCAATGCTGGACAAGGGACCTTGGGGGCGAAGCTGAACAAGAGACTCAATTACTGTTTGGGGGCCAGATTGAAGAACATACATTATTAGTTTATTGTGGCAAGTGGGGAACATTATTACTTTTTGGTCCAATTAGGGGCATTATTACTTCTGTAATATAATTTATTTTTTAGTAAATAGTTTTCCATGGGGGGAAAAAAGGGGGGGTTCTGTTACTGTGCAGGGCGGAACTATGTCGCTTTTTTTCTTCATCTGGCATAGTGTAGAAGTCAGGGAAAAAGTGGGGAATGTGATCTAGAAGCGATCAGTTATCAATAACTGTGTGTTATTTTCTGCAGAGACGAGTACTGGCTGGAAGAAGTGATGGCGGTCTGTGCCAGATGAAGAAGAAAAGCGAAGATGAAGGACTTCACCAAGAGACGTCACTGGTGAGTCAGTGTATTACATGTACACTTATACTATACACTATATATTATATACAAAGCTCCAGTGTATCTCACTGGTGACCACTGTATTGCCTATACACTATATACAGAACTCCTATGTATAATGTCACTGGTGATCACTGTTTTACAGTACAAACCAAAAGTTTGGACACACCTTCTCATTTAAAGATTTTTCTGTATTTTCATGACTATGAAAATTGTACATTCACACTGAAGGCATCAAAACTATGAATTAGCACATGTGGAATTATATACTTAACAAAAAAGTGTGAAACAACTTAAAATATGTCTCATATTCTAGGTTCTTCAAAGTTGCCACATTTTGCTTTGATGACTGCTTTGCACACTCTTGGCATTCTCTTGATGAGCTTCAAGAGGTAGTCACCGGAAATGGTTTTCACTTCACAGGTGTGCCCTGTCAGGTTTAATAAGTGGGATGTCTTGCCTTATAAATGGGGTTGGGACCATCAGTTGTGTTGTGCAGAAGTCAGGTGGATACACAGCTGATAGTCCTACTGAATAGACTGTTAGAATTTGTATTATGGCAAGAAAAAAGCAGCTAAGTAAAGAAAAACGAGTGGCCATCATTACTTTAAGAAATGAAGGTCAGTCAGTCTGAAAAATTGGACAAACTTTGAAAGTGTCCCCAAGTGCAGTTGCAAAAACCATCAAGCGCTACAAAGAAGCTGGCTCACATGAGGACCGCCCCAGGAAAGGAAGACCAAGAGTCACCTCTGCTTCTGAGGTTAAGTTTATCCGAGTCACCAGCCTCAGAAATCGCAGGTTAACAGCAGCTCAGATTAGAGACCAGGTCAATGCCACACACAGTTCTAGCAGCAGACACATCTCTACAACAACTGTTAAGAGGAGACTTTGTGCAGCAGGCCTTCATGGTAAAATAGCTGCTAGGAAACCACTGCTAAGGACAGACAACAAGCAGAAGAGACAAGTTTGGGCTAAAGAACACAAGGAATGGACATTAGACCAGTGGAAATCTGTGCTTTGGTCCGATGAGTCCAAATTTGAGATCTTTGGTTCCAACCACCATGTCTTTGTGCGATGCAGAAAAGGTGAACGGATGGACTCTACATGCCTGGTTCCCACCGTGAAGCATGGAGGAGGAGGTGTGATGGTGTGGGGGTGCTTTGCTGGTGACACTGTTGGAGATTTATTCAAAATTGAAGGCATACTGAACCAGCATGGCTACCACAACATCTTGCAGCGGCATGCTATTCCATCCGGTTTGCGTTTAGTTGGACCATCATTTATTTTTCAACAAACTATACTGGTAACCTTTGATGTTAATGTGGCACCCCAGGGGTCTGGTTACCACAGTAATAGCAATATTACGTCTGAGAGCAGGTGGGAGGTCTCCTGGTCAGGAACCCTAAGCATGCAACACTTCCTGCCCAGTCCTGGGAGGGGAAGAACTTCCCCTATATAAACTGGGGCTGAGGCGGGGTTAGAGGGGAAGAAGAGGAGTCCCAGATAGAGATGAGCGTTGTTCTACTCGAACTGTTCGCCAATCTCAAATTCGAGCTGTTTTGGGCGGTGTTCGAGCCGGTCGGCGAACACGAACAATTTGAGAAAAATTCGGCTGTTCGAGGTTATGTTCGATAACTGTTCGTGCACCAAAATCATAACTGGATTTTTTCTCAGTAATGATGAAAATTAATGTTAATACGCAGTTTGAGTGTACAGCGGGGCGGGGGGAGGGGCAGGGGATGGATCTCTGCAGGAACAATGAAGATCTCCATTTTTTTTTCTCTTTCCCGCATTTGCAGTGGGGAGGTGCAATCTGTCAGCCTATCAGCAGCGCACACACGGAGCGAAGTGCTTTTTTTCACACAAGCAAGGGCATGTGTGATTGGCAGTGTATGTCACATGTCCTTGCCCTATAAGACCAAGCCATTTTCCCCGTCGCCACCATTTTCTCACTGCTGCAGCTGCGTGTTAGACGGCACCGCTGTTGCTGTGTGCGCTATACCTTGTTAATTTCAAGCCAATTTTCGCACAAATATACAGATAGCTTGGGAGTAGGGAATAGTTGTGATTGCAGTCCTTTTAAGGACTAGGTTACAGCATTTCCTACGACTTTTATCAGGCAGGTCTGTGCTCTTAAATAGATAGATTGTGGGAGTAAAGACTAATTGTAATTGGAGTCCTTTTCAGGACTAGGTTACATCAGTTCCTATCAGTTTTTGCCAGGCAGGTCTGTGCCAGTGCTGTGCAAGTTTTTTTCACAGCATTTGGCTGAATCTAGCAAAGCTAATCCTTTTTGGCCTATTGCAGAGTGTGTTAGTCAGTGGAGTAGCCTATCTGTGTTGCAAGATATACCACCTGTGTATAGAATACCAATTTTTTTACTGCACCTAGTGAAGTAAAATCTTTTGGGCATAGCATCATTCTATTAGTCCATCTATACTGACCTCCATCAGGTTGCAAACTGAATATAATTTTTTTCTGCATCTAGCTCTGAAAAAATATTTGGGCTTCTAGCGGTGTGTGGGACTTGGTCTATTAGTCCATCTATACTGACCTCCATCAGGTTGCAAATTAAAAATAATTTTTTTCTGCATCTAGCTCTGAAAAAATATTTGGGCTTCTAGCAGTGTGTGGGACTTGGTCTATTAGTCCATCTATACTGACCTCCATCAGGTTGCAAATTAAAAATATTTTTTTTCTGCATCTAGCTCTGAAAAAATATTTGGGCTTCTAGCGGTGTGTGGGACTTGGTCTATTAGTCCATCTATACTGACCTCCATCAGGTTGCAAATTAAAAATAATTTTTTTCTGCATCTAGCTCTGAAAAAATATTTGGGCTTCTAGCAGTGTGTGGGACTTGGTCTATTAGTCCATCTATACTGACCTCCATCAGGTTGCAAATTAAAAATAATTTTTTTCTGCATCTAGCTCTGAAAAAATATTTGGGCTTCTAGCAGTGTGTGGGACTTGGTCTATTAGTCCATCTATACTGACCTCCATCAGGTTGCAAATTAAAAATAATTTTTTTCTTCATTTATCTCTGAAAAAATATTTGGGCTTCTAGCAGCGTGTGGGACTTGTTCTATTAGTCCATCTATACTGACCTCCATCAGGTTGCAAATTAAAAATAATTTTTTTCTGCATCTAGCTCTGAAAAAATATTTGGGCTTCTAGCAGTGTGTGGGACTTGGTCTATTCGTCCATCTATACTGACCTCCATCAGGTTGCAAATTAAAAATAATTTTTTTCTGCATCTAGCTCTGAAAAAATATTTGGGCTTCTAGCGGTGTGTGGGACTTGGTCTATTAGTCCATCTATACTGACCTCCATCAGGTTGCAAATTAAAAATAATTTTTTTCTGCATCTAGCTCTGAAAAAATATTTGGGCTTCTAGCAGTGTGTGGGACTTGGTCTATTAGTCCATCTATACTGACCTCCATCAGGTTGCAAATTAAAAATATTTTTTTTCTGCATCTAGCTCTGAAAAAATATTTGGGCTTCTAGCAGTGTGTGGGACTTGGTCTATTAGTCCATCTATACTGACCTCCATCAGGTTGCAAATTAAAAATAATTTTTTTCTTCATTTATCTCTGAAAAAATATTTGGGCTTCTAGCAGCGTGTGGGACTTGTTCTATTAGTCCATCTATACTGACCTCCATCAGGTTGCAAATTAAAAATAATTTTTTTCTGCATCTAGCCCAGCCAATAGTTTTGGCCTAATACCACAGTTTGGCCACTCAGCTCTGCTCGGTTACCATCCATTGTTTTTTTGTGCAAACAACTCCAGAGTTGTGAATTAGTTAACCACCAAAATGAGTGGAAAAAGACCTGCTGCTGGTGGAAAGGGGAATAGGCGTGTTGGGAAGGGGAAGAAAGGTTGTGTCCGTGGGGTAGGTGCAGAAGAAAGACCATCTTCCAGCCAAACTAAAATGTCTACTTCTTTTAGCGGACAATGTGATAAGATCCCTTTCTTACGGCCACGCCAATCGCTACAAATTCCAGATGAGGCACAAAAACAGCAGGTGCTTCAACGGATATCAAGTGCTCCTTTAAGTGGGCTCTCCTCCACATCAACTTCAACATCACAAATACTCCAGTCCTCAAAGGTGTCACCCAAATCGCACTTGCTTCCTCACAGCTCCCAAATCTCCAGCTGCCCGTCTGAGTATGAGGTAGAACAGATGGTTGAGTCTGCAGAGCTGTTTACTCATACTATAGCCTGGGAATCAGAGGTCGACTCCAGCGCTTCTGTGAATCCAGACGAGGAAATGATCTGCACTGATGCCCAGAATCTTTATGAGTCGGATCCAGGACCAGACGCAGAAGGTTCTGACCATAATGTAGACCCTCATTCCCAAACTGTAACTCCTGTTGGTGGAGACAATGAGGAAGACGATGATAAGACTCAAATACCTGATTGGAGCGACAACTTTAGTTTTTTGTCAGGGCAGGAACAGGTTGGCTCTGAGGACGACGGGTGTGATAACGCACAGGGTGATGATGATGAGGTCGGAGATCCCACTTACTGTCAACCCACAGTCAGCCAAGAGATGAGGTCAGCAGAGGAGGTGGAGGAAGATGCTAGTGACAACGAGGTCAGGTTGCGCCTTCCTGGACAGAGACGTAGTACTGGAAGCACGTCAACAACTGCATCCTCAAACACAACTCTGCCTCTCACCACAAGTCGTGGTGGCTCTTCAGGTCGCATGGGTGCTAAGCCTTGCATAACCTGGGCATTTTTTCAGATCGATAAAGATGACCCAACTCGTGTTATCTGTAACATTTGTCAGCAAAAGCTAAGTAGAGGCCAAAAAATACATAGTTTGAGTACTTCATGCATGAACCGGCACATGGACATGAAGCATAAGTTGCAGTGGGAAGCTCAGTGTGCTACAATGCGGCCTAGCCGGCCGGGCCAATCACCGTCTGCCATATCTTGTGCATCCGCGGCCTCTTCATCCTCTGTGACTGGGGGGACAGCAGTCACACCTGTTTTGGGGCGCAGACCTGCCACCTCTTTACCCGCAACAGCCAGCGTGATTGGCAGGTCATCATTTTCTTTGGAGGTGGTAACACCAGCTGGTGTTGAGCGCTGTCCGACATCGATAGCACCACCTTTGGATCAAGGCAACCTAACATGTCCGCCTGCATCTTCCTCACAGACCGGCAGTTTGCCGGGGACACCCTTATCAACCCCGTCTAAGCACAATAGCCAGCCCTCGGTCCCTCAGATGTGGACAAGTAAAAGACCATTTCCTCCTAGCCATGAGAAAGCTAAGAGGTTGAATTTCACCATCTGCAAGCTCTTGGCTACAGAAATGCTGCCTTTCCGCCTGGTGGACACAGAGGATTTTCGAGACCTTATGTCCGTCGCAGTGCCCCAGTACCAGATGCCCAGTCGGCACTACTTCTCAAAGAAAGGTGTGCCTGCGCTCCACCAGCATGTCGCACACAACATCACCGCTTCTTTGAGAAACTCTGTGTGTGACAGAGTGCATTTCACCACAGACACTTGGACGAGTAGGCATGGACAGGGGCGTTACATGTCGCTGACTGGGCACTGGGTAACTATGGTGACAGCAGGACAAGGGGCTGCTGTCCAAGTCTTGCCGTCCCCACGAGTTGTGCGTCAATCCTCTTTATGTCAAAGTTCCTCCACTGCTTCTGCCTCCTCAACCTCCTCTCGGTCTTCCACCTGCACCCAAAGCCTGTCTGGTCATGCCACAAGCTTTCTAACTGCGCAGAAGGGATCCTGCACACCTCCTTACTATGCTGGCAGTAGGGCTCAACGTCATCAGGCGGTTTTTACATTGAAATGTCTGGGAAATGTGAGTCACACAGCTGAGGAGTTGTGGTCAGCTCTGGAGAACCAATTTCATGAATGGTTGTCTCCACTGGACCTGAAACCAGGGAAGGCCGTGTGCGACAATGCTGCAAACCTGGGTGCGGCCCTTCGCCGGGGCAATGTCACACACGTGCCTTGTATGGCTCACGTGTTGAACCTGGTTGTCCAGCAATTTTTAGCCCACTATCCCAGACTAGATGGCCTTCTGCAGAGGGCACGGTCGCTGTGTGCTCACTTCCGCCGTTCGCATCCCGCAGCTCAGCGACTTACATCTCTACAGAAGTCGTTGGGCCTGCCACTTCACCGGCTAAAATGCGATGTGCCTACCCGGTGGAATTCAACTCTGCACATGTTGCAGCGACTGTGGCAGCACCGACAAGCCCTGGTGCAATACGTTCTGACGTATAGCCTGGGCCAACGAGATTCAGAGGTGGGGCAAATCACGCTGGAGGAGTGGTCTCAGATCAGGAACCTATGCACCCTTCTGCACAGTTTTGAAATGGCGACGAAGATGTTTAGTGCTGACGATGCCATTATCAGCATGACTATTCCGGTGATTTACATGCTGGAGCACATGTTAAACAGAATTCGGAGTCAGGTGGTGGCACAAGAGGAGGTGGAGGAAGTAGAGGAGGAGGAGTTGTATGCGGAAGGGCTAACATCTGCAAGGTCCAGACGGTCGGCAGCACCAAGGCGGCAGGCATGTGAGGGTGGGGGAGATGGTTTTACCAGGGCGCATGGTAGCAGCCAAACTAGTGAGGAAGGTGCAGGAGCCCAGGAAGAAGTGGAGGACGAACTGATGGAAGACTCATCAGATGAGGGAGACCTTGATCACATTTCTGTTGTGCGAGGTTGGGGGGAGAGGACAGAGGAAGGAAGCATGATTGTTACCTCGCCACCAACACAACAGGGACTTGGTGCTCCTGGATGCGCAACACACATGAGTGCCTTCTTGCTGCACTACCTGCAACATGACCCTCGAATTGTGAGAATTAGAAATAATCCTGACTACTGGGTTGCCACACTGTTAGATCCCCGGTACAAAAGTAAATTTGCAGAAATTATTCCTGCCATAGAAAGGGATGCACGCATGCAGGAGTATCAGCAGAGACTGTTGCAGAATCTTACATGTGCTTTTCCACAAAATACCAGTGGTGCACTTAGTGAATCTCACAGTTCCAACTTGCCAACCGTGGGACCGTCAAGTGTTCAGCACTCAAACCGTAACAGAACCACAGTATCTGCTGGTAACATCAATTTTGCGGAATCATTTCACCACTTTTTTAGCCCATCCTTTGCAAGGCCACAGGAGACAAGAAGTCTGACACATAGTCAACGCCTAGAGACGATGGTACAGGAGTATCTCCAAGTAAACATTGAAGCCACGACTGTGTCACTGGACCCTTGCTCTTTTTGGGCTTCCAATCTGGATAAATGGCCGGAGCTAGCCACTTACGCCTTGGAGATCTTGTCATGCCCCGCAGCCAGCGTTCTGTCTGAACGTGTGTTCAGCGCTGCTGGTGGTGTGCTGACAGATAAGCGCACGCGGCTCTAAACTGATAATGTAGACAGACTCACGTTCATAAAGATGAACAAATCATGGATCCGAAACGACTTTTCTACCCCTGTGTCATCCTGGGGAGAGTAAAAGCTTGATGATTGGTTAAAATCACCCTACCAACCGTTTTAAGCTTTCAAATTACTAATCATGTTTATCTGTATCTTGACTGGAAAATAATTTGGGCTTTGTAGCAGTGTGCAGCACTGATCCTATTAGGCCATCTATAATAAGCTTCACCAGATTTAAAATTAAAAATAATTTTTAGCTGCATCTAGCCCGGAAAATAATTTTGGGGCTCCGAGATGCGCAAGACACATAAGTGCCTTCTTGCTGCACTACCTGCAGCATGACCCTCATATTGTCAGAATTCGAAGTAATCATGACTACTGGGTTGCCACACTCTTAGATCCCCCAAACTTTTCGATCAACCTTTTCATTTTAATAAAGACCAAAAAAATGGTCATTTTTGAAATTATAAGCATTAGCAGGTTGTTAGAAACTGAAATCAAACAGTTTTCAACTCAAAACTTTATTCTAGGTGATGTTACATTTTCACATAGGACCCCTTGTTCGAAAGGAGCTTCTGAACTCTCTCGTCCATTGAATTTGTCAGGTTTTGGATGGTTTCTGCTTCAATTGTTTTGCATGAGGACAGAATACCCTCCCAGAGCTGTTGCTTAGATGTGAACTGCCTCCCGCCATCATAGACACTCCTTTTAATGATGCTCCAAAGGTTCTGAATGGGGTAGAGGTCAGGGGAGCATGGGGGTCACACCATAAGTTTGTCCCCTTTTATGCCCATATCAGCCAGAGATGCAGATGTTTTATGTGCAGCATGAGATGGTGCATTATCATGCAGAAAAATGATCTTGCTGTGAAATACACGGTTCTTCTTCTTGAACCATGGCAGGAAGTGCTGTTTGAGAAAATCCACATACATTATGGAGTTCATCTTTAGCGCCTTCAGGGATCCTAAAGGGGCCGACAATCTCTCTCCCCATGATTCCAGCCCAAAACATTACTCCACCTCCTCCTTGTTGGCGCTGTAGCCGTGTTTGCGTGGGGTGTCCATCAACCAGCCATCCTCCACTCCATTCATCTGGACCATCGAGCGCTGCACGGCACTCATCCGTGAACAAAACAGTTTTGAAATCAGTCTTCATGTAATGTTTGGCCCACTGGAGCCGTTTCTGCTTGTGTGAAGTGGATAGAGGAGGTCGACAGGATGGCATATGCACAGCTGCAAACCTCTGAAGGACCCTGCATCTTGTTGTTCGGGGGACGTTGGAGGCACAAGCAGCTTCAAAAACTTGTCTGCTGCTATGACAAGGCTTTTTTGCCGCTGCTGTTTCAACCTGACGTAATTGCCTGTAGGAAAGAGTCCTCAATTTGCCCTTATCAGCACGCACACGTGTGTACTGTGAATCAGCTACATACTTCTTGATTGCCAAGACACTTCATCCTGATCATCGCACAATGTTGATTGTAGTCATGCCTTGACCTAAACACTCCACAATTTGTTGCTTCTCAGCAGCCGACACATCCTTTTTCTTTCCCATTTTGGCAGAAAATGTAGGCTGCTTAATAATGTTAGAGAGCCTTCTTAAGTAGTCTTGCCTTTCATTGGACACACCTGCCAAACTAATTAGCACAGGTGTCTGCAATTGCTTACAGTGATATAAAGAGCCCTGACACACATCACCATCAATGAGTTTAACTGACAAACAAACAAATTCTTCCCTTATCACTCCTAAACACTTTTTGCATAATAATTTGGAACGCGGTGTACATGTGCTTTTCCACAAAACACCAGTGGTTCACGTAGTGAATCTTACAGTTCTAACTTGCCAACCGTGGTCTGTATGGAATTGTTCAATAAAGGGCCCAAAATTAAGATAACATAGATGGGAGAGGTCTCTATGAATAGGAATTCCTAAGTATTTGATACCCTGTGAGGGCCAGGCAAAGGGAAAGTTGGACTGGATGGAATCCTATATGGATTTAGGGAGGGAGACATCGAGGGCCTCAGACTTCGCTGCATTGATTTTAAAATTTTACCATGTAACAAAGTGATCTATTTCAGCCATAACAGCAGGGATGGATATATGTGATTGAGTGATATATACTAGGACATCATCAGCAAATAGAGAGCACTTGTACTCGGTGCCTCCCACCTCAATCCACCTAATATTGGGGTTATGGCGAATTGATGAGAGCAGGTGCTCCGTCACTAGGATGTATAAGAGAGGGGACAGAGGACATCCCTGCCTTGTCCCATTGGTGATTGTGAAAGGTGATGAAAATGTTCTGACGCACCCCCTGGGCCTTGGGACACCCGGAGCCGGACCCTTTTTGGTGGATGCTGGTGGTTGTAGTCTTCGTGGCGGCGATCCGGTTCCGTGGCTCAGGGCGGTCAAACCAGTGGCGGAACTATTTATGTGGTTTTGATGTTTAAATGTCCGACTACGCCACCCGTGGATTGCGGTCAGAGTGAACCGCCGCTACAGGGCAGACCGCTAAGGCTGGTGTTGTGGGTGCAGCAGAGCGTATCATAACTCCCCACGGGAGGAGTATAGCCTCAGGGCAGTGTATGCGGAGGATGGGGGTGATGGTGCAGGGCAGCAGCAGTAACGACACGGAGTCAGTGATGCAGTTCAGGGCCTTTACTCACAGTTCTTATTATCCAGACCACGTCTGCAGGTAACGGCTGCCCACGTCGTACTGTGCTCACCAGGTGAGGGGCTCAGACAACTCCCAGATAACTTTGGAGCGCTTCACAGGACCCCCTTTGTGTGTCCTTTGCCTGGCCTTTCTTACCAACACTTCTGTCCGGCTGCCTCGGGCCTCCTCTTGGTAAACTTGGCGCCAGTTTCCCTGACCCTATGTGGTGCCTTCCTAGCGGGTGGAGCAAGGGGCTGCGCCACATAAAATGTCAGAGCCTCCGGTTTCTAGCTGAGGGTCGTTTCCTGCCTCCACTAGTTCGGGGACCGGTCTCCCCCTTTGGCCTGACCCCTCCACGCAGGTGGATTCGGGCGTGCGGTGGCGACTCGCCCGTCCGCACCCCTGGGATCCCTTCATTCCTCGTTCCTGGAGCCTTCTCCGCTCCTCTTCCTTCCTTCTCCCTCTTGCAGGCCTGGGCCTCTGTTACTAGGCCCGCCTCCGGAGCAGAGCTCATGCAGAGCCCCTGCTCCCTGCCACTTCTGCTCAGACTTCTCTGCACTGAACTAAGATGGTGCCCACCTTTTATACTCCCTTCTCAATGCACCCAGGAACTGCTTCCTCCCTGCTCCTGCACTGCAGGGTTCCCCTTCCTCAGTGTTCCCTCCCCCCACTCCAGCCAGGGACAGGGACTGTCGTGCCCATCTCAGGGGCATATTGGTCGCCCTGCCCCACGGCAATGTGGTGTAATGCATGCAGGTGTCGGGTCCTGATCCACACTCCATCCTTATCTGAGAGTGAGATATCACACCTCTGGGTGAGGTGCAATACGTCTGTAGCAACCGAGCCCTCGGTGCTACAGTTCCATTTATCTTCAGCCTAGGTGACGTATTGTGATACAGGGCCGTGATTTTGGCTATAAAAGGGTCCCCTAGACCCCTACCCCAAGCTTTTTAAGAGAATCATATATGGCGTGCCAGGAGACTCTATGGAATGCTTTCTCAGCATCCAACGAGAGTATCTACTTACAAATTTTTAACTGCATCTAGCCCAGGAAATACTTTGTGCCTAGTAGCAGTGTCTGCTAGTCAGCGGATTATCCCGGCTGTTAAGCAAGCTACACCACCTGTAGTTTGGACACTTAATTTTTTCAAAGGAAATGCTTCGGGACCACGGGATACTTAGTGAAGAGCATCAGGAGGCACCCCAAGGCATAGGGGCTGGGACTGGCACTAGGATGCCTTGCGGTGGACAGCCGAGCTCGATCCTTATAAAAGCTTTTTAACTGCAGCAGCTTTAGTGGACGCTACTGGAGCTGGAATTACGCGGCTGCTGGCATGAGACTTGCCCTCCAATAGATCCTTGTAAATGGATTTAAAGTGTATTCATTCAAATTAGAGGGACAATTTAAATTAAAAAGCTTAGAGCTGCCTCCACCACAGGGGGGCTCTCTCGACCCACCAGCGGACAGGCACCAGTATTGGGAGAGGGGGGCTGGCCGTCAGGGTTCACCGCGGCTCTGGCACAAACCCGGCGACACGGAGGTGGCACGGGCAGGAGCGGACTGGCCGTCTCGGCTTCTCACTTTTTGGATTTTAGAAGGGCATGACATGCCTATATCTGTGTCTCCCCCTCCTTTTACTCCTCCACCTCTTTTCTTTTCGCATGACTATATGTACTTGTCACTTTTCCATGTGTTAGTTGTGTCTTCTGAGAAGTTTGTCAGATTTTGGACACCTTTGAAGGTGTTTTCTATGTGTTTCTATGTGTTTTTGTTTGCCTGCCATTGGTTTTAACGGTGTTCGAAGGTGTTCGACGAACAGTTCGACGAACAGTTCGGCGAACACACGGGTGTTCGACGAACCGAACCGAACTCGAACACTACAGGGGTGGCTCAACACTAGTCCCAGACAGAGACACAGTCTGGTCTGGAGTGGAGCAGATACAGGGAGAGCAAGATCAGGAGCTATGTGGGAGCAGTGATAAAAGGGGGTCAGAGACTGGAAGCTGTAGAGCTCTTCCTGACTGAAGAGATCTCACCGGACACGGAGTCCGAGGCTGTGGGGACTGATCCATACCCAGCAGCAGAAACCGACCGGCAGGGGATTTCAGGTCCTCTGGCCAAGAAACCCGAAGGCACGGTCACACGCAAGGGACCAGCACCGCCGGCGTGGAGCGGAGGCTACCAGAAGGCCCCGAGTCACCGGCCATACGGGTGAGCACCACACGGTACACTCAGGGACGTGGGCTACTTCTACCCGCTTCTAGCAAGGTAGCCAGGGAGAGTACAATAAGTTGGGGAGGCCTACAACTCCGCCTGGCCGGGGGAGATCCTATCTGCTCACAGACTGACCAGGCCCCGATCGCTAGCCAGTACTCCCAAGAGAGTCTACCTTTGCCACCAGTAAAGACCCTGAACTACACCGCACCGTCTCTGAGTGGTTCCTAGTGCCTGCGTGCAATTCTGCTATCCCCATCATCCACGTCCGCTGCCTTGAGGTCATACCCCTCCCGTTGGGGGTTATACTATCCACGCTGCACAACCGTACCACCGGCCTCAGCGGTCTGCCCTGCAGCGGCGGTTTCATAACCGCATTCAACGGGTGGCGTAGTCAAACTCTATAACATCTTATTCTAAATTCTGCCACTTGGTTTGACACCCTGGGCACGGACCGGGTCACCGCCACGAGGACTACTACCCCTATCAGATCCGGCTCCGGGTATTCCCCCTGCACAGCAGCAGCAGCACAGGCCCAGGGGGCGCGTCATTAACAGTCTATATACTTCTATACAACACTCCAAGGGCATTGCAGCAACCAAAATATTACTTGAGCAATCAGACAAGGATCCACGGACCATTATGTTCCTTTTGGATCTACTTGAATTGGTTCTGATGGAAAAAAAATTTCTTTTCGAAGATTCATACTATTTACAAATCCAAGGGACCACTATGGGCTCACATGTCGCACCTCCTTATGCCAACTGCTTTATGTCGAATTTTGAAGATCGTTATGTTTATACCAATGACCTCTATCGTACCCACTGCCGATTATGGCGTAGGTACATAGACGATATATTTTGTTTATGGAATGGCACCATTGATACACTGATACTGTTTCACACACAATTGAATGACATATGGCCAGAACTCACCTTCACTATTACATATGATCAGCAAGAAATTAATTTCCTAGACACCATGGTTAGACGGAATACAGAGGGGGACTTATCAATTGATCTCTATGTAAAGCAAATGGATGGGGATAACCTACTTTTATATCAGAGCTGTCATCCAAGGGCGGTTAAAAGATCTATCCCCATATCACAATTCCAAAGGGTGAGGAAAATCGTCTCAGATTCGGAAGTCCGTACGAAGCGTTTAGGAGGGATGGAAACCAAATTTAGACAGAGGGGTTACCCACAAAATCTTCTCAACCAATGCCGTAATTCTGAGGATCCATCACCCAATAGAAATACACTGAACAGGATTCCCTTTGTTCACACCTTTCATCCGTTCACTTATAGGTTGCACCAAAAAATTTGCAAACACTGGCCTATGTTACAAAAAAGTTATCCTGATATTCCAGAGTTTAAGAATCCATTCTTACCTTGTTTTAGGAGACCTACTAATCTTAGGGACAAATTAGTCCGAGCCGATGAGGGAACAGCCCTTAAGAAACTCAAACAAACTTTTCTAGGCACACAAAAGAAAGGTACTCTTCCGTGCCTACAGTGTGCACAATGTGCAAATGTCCTAAAAGGTGACAAAATTTCACACCCCAATACAGGAGCTGACATTCCCATACATGATTTCTTTACCTGCGACTCAAAATTCGTCGTCTATGCGATAAAATGCCCGTGCGGCAAGATATACGTGGGTGAAACTACTCAATCTATTAAAGATCGTATATCTCACCACAAGTCGGACATCCGTTATGGCAGACATAATCTACCAATACCCTATCATTTTCATTCATCAGGTCACACAATAGCACAGTTGAGATTCCTTGTTCTAGAACAAGTACCTCCCAATAGAAGAGGAGGAAACAGAATAAGACAGTTAAAAATCAGAGAGGCATTCTGGATACACTATATACAGAGCCTTGAACCTAATGGGCTTAATAGAGAGTATGATGTCATGAGTTTTCTGTGAAATTTCTAATTACACCATTTTTTTCTATTTTAGCAACGATCTTGAACTCGTCACATCTAAGGGTATGGACATGTAGTGAGCCATTATATATCCACTCCAAGTTCCCATTTTTTCCTTTAACTATTTTTTCCTCTAATTCATTTTTTATTTTTTGTTCTTTGTTTTTATTTTAGATTTTGTGTTTTTTGTTTTATATTTTAATTTTATTTTTATTTTTTATTTTTATTTTTATTTTTATTTTTTGTTTTTTATTTTTTTATTTTTATTTTTTATTTATTTATTTAATTATTTTTTATTTTTTTGTTTTTTTATTTTTTTTCATTTTTCTTTTTTTCTTTTTTTATTCATTATTTATTATTTTTTATTTTGTCTCTTTCCTGTATAATCCCATTTTTCAATATTAATCCATTTTGATATATAACAAACAACTTAATTTTCTTTTTCCTTATTTACAGTTACCCTTTGGACAACTTAATTTCTAAGGTCTGCACCTCAATCAGGCTTTACAAGCGTACTTTCTTACCTTTGCGTTCCACCACTGCGTTTCACCTATGTCACTTCCTGTGACGCACTTCCGCTTGTTACGGCTAGCGGACACAGCTGCACCGCCTCTTTTCATTACACTTCCGTATTACTCACAACATTATTCGCTCCCTAGCTATATATACCTCAGGCACACCGCCACATGCAGCGCACCTGTTCCACCCGGCATGACTGACCGTTACACTGGGCGCTATTTCACCAGGCATCACCACACACTAGCAATCGGGTAAGCTTGTCCCACATCATGTACACATGGTTCATTATCTGTAACCATCCTTTTAACAGTTCCATACCCTTTGTTATAAATGAATTTTTCTATATAAATACTTATGAATGGATTTTTCTTCTCTAACATAGTCCTAGACACTAAATTAACTTATTATGCTTATTTCCATCTCCTCCTTACCTTCACTATCTTTTTTGAGAGGTACATTTCATTATACTCTCAGGCTCATTCTATTTTTGACTTACGAGTATGTCGATTTTTGTCCAAATCTTTTTCTTATTTGTTCTTTTAACATTTTGGGCCATTAGTTTCCCGAAATTTTTTTTCTCCCCTTTTTTCTGCTCTTTATTTATCTTTTTTTACTCTTTTTGAGACTTGATCATTTCGCCATATTTTCATCACATACATTATATTGTGCCACTATGATGTAATTGACTGATCGATTTACATTATGTTATTTCATGTCTCTCTCCAGTAAAAATAATATATTTTTGTTAAAATTTATAATTTTGCTAATATCTTTACTTCTATGTGATTTTCACGTGTTTTTGAATTGTTCTGTTTCCATCTATGCATTAGTGCCTGATGAAGGTCGCAGTTTGACGACCGAAACGTTACATTGTATGGATTGCATTTCTTGAAAATTACTGAAGGAACAGTGAATATTCCATTAAAAAGTTTCTTTCATATTACCATATGAGTGCCGGATTATATTTTTATATTGAGCTAGGAGTGGTATCCTTTCTGAGCACCAAATTTAATCCGGAGTGACGTGTATCTGAATCTGCAGCAAAGACTATGGGAGACCCACTCCCCAATAATGGGAATAATGTTTGTAATATGCTGTACTGCATGGCTCTTGTAAGGGGCATTGCAAGTTCCTCCGTCCTAATTTTTGGCAGCTTTTACTTGGAAAGCATAAGCAAAGACTATGGGAGACCCACTGCCAATAATGGGAATAATGTTTGTAATGTGCTGTGCTGCATAGCTCTTGTAAGGGGCATTGCAAGTTCCTCCGTCCTAATTTTTGGCAGCTTTTGCTTGGAAGGTATAAGCAAAGACTATGGGAGACCCACTCCCCAATAATGGGAATAATGTTTGTAATATGCTGTACTGCATGGCTCTTGCAAGGGGCATTGCAAGTTCCTCCGTCCTAATTTTTGGCAGCTTTTGCTTGGAAGGCATAAGCAAAGACTATGGGAGACCCACTCCCCAGTAATGGGAATAATGTTTGGAATATGCTGTACTGCATGGCTCTTGTAATGGGCATTGCAAGTTCCTCCGTCCTAATTTTTGGCAGCTTTTGCTTGGAAGGCATAAGCAAAGACTATGGGAGACCCACTCACCAATAATGGGAATAATGTTTGTAATATGCTGTACTGCATGGCTCTTGTAAGGGGCATTGCAAGTTTCTCCGTCCTAATTTTTGGCAGCTTTAGCTTGGAAGGCATAAGCAAAGACTATGGGAGACCCACTCCCCAATAATGGGAATAACGTTTTTAAGATGCTGTACTGTATGGCTCTTGTAAGGGGCATTAAAACCGTTTTGTTAAGCTACTGCGACCTCCACCACTTTTCCAAGGGGCATTAAAACCGTCTTGTTAAGGTACTGTGACCTCCACGTCTCTTCCGAGGGGCATTAAAACCATCTTGTTAAGCTATTGTGACCTCCACCACTTTTCCAAGGGGCATTAAAACTGTATGGCTCTTGTAAGGGGCATTAAAACCGTTTTGTTAAGCTACTGCGACCTCCACCACTTTTCCAAGGGGCATTAAAACCGTCTTGCTAAGCTACTGCGACCTCCACGACTCTTCCACGACTCTTCCACGACTCTTCCAACGGGCATTGCAGCCTGGGGGTTTGTGGGTGGCAGGTTGGCAGCTGGGGACCGTTTATGGACACTCGGTCGCCCCCAGGCGGCTGGGGACCGTGTGTGGACAAACGGTCGCGGGGCGGCTGGGGACCGAGCGTGGAGACCCGGCCACCGGGCAGGCTGGGGACTGAGTATGGATACCAGACCGCCGACGCAGCCATGACATGGTGGCCGGCGTCTGCCTCCACATGCCTAAAAGGCCCAATTTCAAGTGCAAGCAAGCTAGCAGTATGGTATTGCAGCCTGGGGGTGGGTGGGTGGCAGGTTGCACACTTACTCTTGCATTCCAAGAAAACAAAGCAGATGCTAACTTCTATCATCATCATGCTCCTCATCTTGGCACTCTCAACTCCCCTGATGGAGAAGCCAGGGCCCACCGGAGGAGTCTGGTTCTCTGGTGGGCTCGTCCAATGCTGCCCTAAAGCAGGCCAGGCTAAGAAAAGTGTGTGGGAAGGTAACAGGCGAAGTAGGGGCAGCTGGGGAACATTTATGGACACCTGGCCGCCCCCAGGCGGCTGGGGACCGTGTGTGGACACCCAGCCGCGGGGCGGCTGGGGACCGAGTATGTACACCCGGCCACCCCCTGGTGGCTGGGGACCGAGCGTGGACACCCAGGCCGCCGGGCGGCTGGGGACTGAGTATGAATACCTCGCTGCCGAAGCAGCCATGAGGTAATGGCCAGCTTCGGCCTCCTCCAAACTAAAAGGCCCCATTTCAAGTGAAAGCTAGCAGTATGGTATTGCAGCCAGCGGGTGGGTGGGTGGTTGGTTGGCTGCATATTTGCGCTTGCATTGCAAGGAATGGGAGAGGTACAATTGAACACTGCCCTAGGACAAGTACTTGCACGGGGATAGTTGCAAGTCTGCATCTTCTGATGCGGCAAGGATCACTTCTGATGGGCACACTTTTAGGCAGTGACCTGGGTGTCAGACATGCTTCCAGTGGTTTTCCCTATGCTGTTCCCATGTCTTTTCAGCACTGTATGCATGTGTCACACAGCACATGGCCAGATAAGATTGTAAAATGTTAAAATGACATTTCGGGTGAATGAATTTGTCACGGTTGAAAGCAATAAAAAAGTGCAAAAACGCATAAAAAATGCTACTTGTGAACATAGCCCATGGTGTGGAGGAGTATTTTTGCTTTTGGTTATTTATTTTACCTTATACGCAAGTCTTTACCCTGGAAAGGAACTTCCTTAACATATTTCACAGGAAAGCAGTTTCAGTTTCGTTTTTGAATGTTTTATTGTGAGCCCGTAAAAGTGGCTTAATACCTCTGACCACGTTGTTGACAGCAGTGACCTGGGGGTCAGAAATGCTTCCTGGGGCGATCCCCATGCTGTCCCCATGTCATTTGAGCACTGTCACTATCGTTTTGGGCACTTGTTAGGCTTTTAAAAGACTGCCGTGGGTGCCGCCGCAAAAATGCTCGGGTCTCCCATAGACTAACATTGGGGTCGTTGCTCGGGTCGAGCACCCGAGTATCACGGTGAGCTCGGCCCGAGCTTCGAGCATCCGAGCATTTTACTGCTCGCTCAACACTAGTAAAAACTTCTATTTTGTTAATAATGTATAATCTAAATTATTTTCATGCATAAATTGCTGAATATTTACTATTATTTGTTGCAGTAAATTTGTTATTACTAATTAGAATAGTTGCAAGTTTGTCTTACTGAGATTTAACCTGTCAGTTTCCACTGTGAGGAGCATAGTAAGGAAATGGAAGAACACAGGGACAGTTCTTGTTAAGGCCAGAAGTGGCAGGCCAAGAAAAGCATCAGAAAGGCAGAGAAGAAGAATGGTGAGATCAGTCAAGGACAATCCTCAGACCACCTCCAGAGAGCTGCAGCATCAACTTGCTGCAGATGGTGTCACTGTGCATCGGTCAACTATACAACGCACTTTGCACAAGGAGAAGCTGTATGGGAGAGTGATGCGAAAGAAGCCATTTCTGCAAGCACGCAACAAACAGAGTCGGCTGAGGTATGCAAAAGCACATTTGGAGAAGCCAATTTCTTTTTGGAAGAAGGTCCTGTGGACTGATGAAACCAAGATTGAGTTGTTTGGTCATACAAAAAGGCGTTATGCATGGCGGCAAAAAAACACAGCATTCCAAGAAAAACACTTGCTACCCACAGTAAAATTTGGTGGAGGTTCCATCAAGCTTTGAGGCTGTGTGGCCAATGCCGGCACCAGGAATCTTGTTAAAGTTGAGGGACGCATGGATTCCACTCAGTATCAGCAGAGTCTTGACAATAATGTTCAAGAATCAGTGACAAAGTTGAAGTTACGCGGGGGATGGATCTTTCAGCAAGACAATGATCCAAAACACCGCTCCAAATCTACTCAGTTATTCATGCAGAGGAACAATTACAATGTTCTGGAATGGCCATCCCAGTCCCCAGACCTGAATATCATTAAACATCTGTGGGATCATTTGAACAGGGCTGTCCATGCTCGGCGACCATCAAACTTAATTGAACTGGAATTGTTTTGTAAAGAGGAATGGTCAAAAATACCTTCATCCAGGATCCAGGAACTCATTAAAAGCTACAGGAAGCGACTAGAGGCTGTTATTTTTGCAAAAGGAGGATCTACTAAATATTAATGTCACTTTTCTGGTGAGGTGCCCATACTTATGCACCTGTCACATTTTGTTTGAATGCAGATTGCACATTTTCTGTTAGTACAATAAACCTCATTTCAAGGCAGAAACATTACTGTGTCCAACAGTTATTACATATATCAAACTGAAATAGCTGTTGCAAAAACACCAATTTTTATAAAACATTAAGCTTAAGATTAATAGGGGTGCCCAAACTTTTTCATATAACTGTAAGTAAAGCCACATTTAGGAATAAGGGTTTAAGTGTCTGGAAAATCTATGGATCAGAACTTGTTTTTACCTGGATTGACTGTCATTCATAGATGTAACAGGATCACTCATCCTCTTCTTCACTTTTGGCCCGAGGTTTAGAGGATTAATCGAACTAGACATATATGATGTATAGTATTGATATACCATAAATTTAAGTAATATTCCATTAAATGCAAAGGGACATTAATCAATATGATTTTTTTTTTTTATTAAGAATTTCATGGAAGGATGAAGAGATGTTTTTGGAGGGGCCTTCTTCTGCAGATGTTTCTTGCTGGTCAGCAGGCCACAGGCAGATGGTACAAATCCTTCCATAGAGGTGCAGCTTTGATGGTGGACGTGCTGCACTCTCTTCAGGGTGCTAGACGTGGGGTCTTTCTGCCCTCGAGATGTTTATGCTGCCCCTCTGACAGGCTGCAAATATACAGCTTTCTCTGATGGAGTGAGCAGCCCTGGATAATCCTCGCCGGCAGGATGATATCAGCCGACGGAAGATGGAACCTATGAGAGGAGACATAACTAATGTAAGTAATGGGACTCCATATTAGAGGATACTACTGTGGTGTCACTGTGGCAGGACGGTAGAGGAGTCTTATCCTTACAGAGGTGCGCAATAATTGTCAGTCATTGTACATGTGACAATCCCACCACTGACAGAGAACATCTGCTCCACATGACTTCTTCTCACTGACTGACATCACACAACATGGAGCTTGTGGTCACACTTACCTCTTCTAATTCTCCCCTCTTCTACTTTTTCTGCTTCTTCTTGTTTTCTCAATGCAGATTTTCTTCTCCCCTGAACTGGAAGTTCTAATCAAGAATCAAGAAAAAGATGTAGATTATAAACACCTAAAAGATTAGCTTTGTAGTTGATTATTACACCATAACAGAGAGAATATGTCATATATACATAACATAACCTGAGGGTCTGAGAATTAGATTGCCTTGTGAACTGATTGATATAAAACCTGTCATGTGTTGTCTCCCTAAGGTACAATCTCCTTACTACCATCACATTACTTGCAGGATGCCACAGTGTTGAGTTATAATCAGTGTAACATTAAGGGCATAAGGAGGATCAGTATAGGCCCATATGGAGCCATGGGTGCAGTAATCAATATCAGTTTTGCAGAAGACTGAGTGGCTCCGAGTCCTTATAACTTATTGCATTACATGAAAGAGTGAGGATTTGTAGACAGTGAAGTGCTGGACTGTTCATTGTTTTATAGGAAGTAATTTTCTGAGCCTATATGTGCACGTTCACATTACACTTTTTGATCTGAGGCTGTAATAGGATGACCAATAGACCTGTACATACCTGACAATGGGGATGACTGGCTGTCTTTAGCAGTGAAACACTGCATGTCACCATCAGATTCAGGAGAAGAAAATTCTTTCTGCCTGTTTCGAAGAAGAGAAAATATAAATTACAAATGAAAACAATACAAAAGGGAAGAACATCTGTGTTCAAGGCCTGTTAGGACATTAGGATAACATAGAGGGGATGTAATGCTCAGGATTCCCTTTTACCAGCAAGAATGAAGAATCAAAAGTAATGTTGGCCTGTAATGAACTGGAAATGAATGGCTGGTCTCAATGATCCCTTTTTATCACCAGCATTCCCACAAATCAGAATCACGGTTCTCAGCAATCATGGGGTGATGGAAGCTGGATTTAGTATTGAGTTACACTTGTCTTGCATGTGGTGTTCTGAACATAAATCAAAATTGAATCCCATAATAGTAATTTACTCACATGTCTGAGTGTTTTGCATTTTCTAGGGGACACCCTGGAGGTGACTTGGGTTCTTCATTGTTCATCATCTTAGTACTGATGGAACAGAGCTAAAGCATAGAGAAAAATAAAATATATGTACATTTCTAAACTTTATTTTAATTAAAGGTTTTATGAATCTTATCGGTCACATTCTTACTTTAGAAAGCCTATGAGAAGATGATAGAAACTTTTTGCTTTCTGGCCAGTCATTGTCCTCACTTGAGTCCTCCTCATCTGAATCACTATGTTGGAATCTGCTACGTCGAGCTGCAAAGTACAAGTGTTATTAAAGATTACTAGTACAAGACCTGGATAGTCACAATTTTATCAAAATAATTATGGAAACTGATTGTCATAAAATGAAAGACAAGACAAACAGCAGCTTTCTGAAGATAATATCTCATTCCACTTACTGTCAAAGTAGCATGTGTCCTCATCTGACTTAAGATCAGGAATGAACCATGGCTCCTTACTTAGAAGATTGTTGAAGTCTAAGCTTTTCAGAAATGGATGAATCTTGATCTCATTTGCTCCCCCTAGAAAGGAAGACAATAGAAAGTGATACAGACATTGTCAGAGAGATGGCTCCATATCTGTACAGTTTATGTTAAGCTGAACTGAAAATGTAACAGAACCAAAGTGAAGAGAATATACTGAAAGTCATAGCATGAAGAATGGAGAATGTGCAAGCTGGTAGAGTAGAGAACCTCAGTGCTGATCCTCATGGACATAATCATTTTTCTTGTCACAGAGGTGTAATAAGCTATTATTATTTGTATGTACATTACCTGTCCCAAGTCTATATGCTGGATCTTTTCTGAGCAGCTCAGTGATGAAATCTTGAGCAGTGGATGGAGGAGCAGAATTATTAAATTTCCAAGTTATGTCATCTGTTATATAAAAAGCAAATATCACAGAAAATTAAACCTCTTCAATTACTTTATTAAAATTAAAATATTTTTCATGAACACAAGTGACTAAACCCCAGAGTCAATCTAATCAAATAACAATGACATCACATATCATTCAGATATTTTTACTTACCCCATACAATACGGCTCAAAGTCTCATATTTGGAACGCCCACGAAATGGTACACGTCCTACAAGAAATTTATGTAGGATTATTCCAATTGACCACCAGTCAGCTGGCCTTCCATAGCCTTTCTGTAAGATAACTTCAGGTGCTATGTAACTAGGGGAGCCAAAAATCTGGAAACCAACAGAGAAATGAGAGGACGATCAGTGAAAGTAATTGTGACAAATAGCATCAGTGGAAACATTTTCTAATTGAGAAAATATAAGAGAAGGAGAAATATATGAGATCAGTAAAGAACAAGTTCCTGCCTACCTCATTATCATAGAACTCTCTGGTGATGTCCTCAGTTGGAGCCCTGTAGATCTCTGATGTTGGTCTCATGAGGCAGAGTTTGGAAAGCCCAAAATCGGTGACTTTAATATGACCAGTTGATGTTATCAGGAGACTGTGGGAAAAAAAGATAGTATAAGCCCCAAATAATAACCCATAGACTTTATGACAATTTCTAACTTTTTTCTTCTTTACTATACATCAAGGGTCACTTACTTGGAAGGCTTCAGGTCTCTGTGCATTACACCGTAGTTATGCAGGTATTCCACAGCTAAAACTGTTTCTGCAATGTACATACGGGCCATGGGGACAGGTAAAGGCTGCCCATAGTTGTCCATATGACTGCCACAGTCTCCTCCTACAGCAGAAAGAAAATATGACAAGAGAAGGTTTGTTACAATGTAAATTGCACATAATGTTTGGGAATAAGAAATAAGTGGAGACATTGGGGCAGGATGTCATACATACAGATATACTGTATATCAATGCAAAACACCCTCAATTGGATCATACCCGAATAGTAACTAGGACCTGGCCGGACTGATGATCTGTCCCACCGGGCAGATTCTCGTTGGGCCGCTGATACAGTGGGCCGTCTCGCCTACCTCCTTATTATCTGTCTGGTCTCGTTCCGCTGACAGATTGCTGACACCTTCTATGAATTATATATTTATTTAGCTTATTAATTGTAAGATACATAGTATAACTTATACTGTCCCTTTGTTGTAGGAGTTACCTTGTTATTTTTAACTATGTATTCCATGTGGCTAATAAAGATTCATGTTTTTATATTGGACATTGTTTCATTGCACTTGTTTTGCAGCTTTTGCACATTTGTGGTTTTGCTTTACATACTGTATAATGTAGAGCGTATACTGTATACTGCAGAGTGACCCTATACAGAAAGACAGAGCTGGGCTTCATCTACAAGCCTCTTATTACTTTCTCTGTGACATGCTCATCTACACAAACTGTTATAACCAAGTCAAATCCTCCTTTCATCCATAGTGTAAATTTCTGCCATGCTCAGCGAGGACATATCCCGGAGACTTCACAGAGATAATAATTTTTCGGGCATCTTGGTAACAGAGAGGTGCTAGAGATAAGCAGATACGGGCTGGATATAGATATGATAGATATGACCTACCTGCTACATACTCCATGACCATACACAGATGATGGGTAGTTGGAAAGGAGCAGAACATGGAGGCCACAAAGGGACAATCAGAGAATGTTAGGATGTCCCTCTCTAGAAAGGCACGTTCCAGGCTTATTGGGTCTCTCAAGTTCCGCTTGTCCAGTTTCTTCATAGCGAATGTCTGGTTTGTGTCTTTGTGGCGCACTAAGTGGATGGCCCTGGAGAGGAAGAAAATCCATGATTTATAATGAATTCTTACTAATGTTCTGTTTATAGACATCTTCAAATGATCTCCTTTACTAATGGTTAATACTAGATGTACGGCCAACACTAGAAATCCGTGTAATAATACATTCAATAACACTACATAAATGATAAATTAGAGAGGAATAAACTTCTACTCAAATTATGCAAAAATCCTCATTTGTCAAAATGGCGAATTTGTTTTTTTTTGTAATTTGCTTTCTCACACGATCAGTAAACTTGCAGGCGTTGGCCACTATTTTTTAAACCTTAAAAGGCCATCAAAATGTTAAAGAATAAATAAATTCTTATACTCATCTCACAGCCCCTCCAACTCAACCGACTGGTCTTTGCTGCATCTTCAAATCTCTTCTGCTAGTGCTGACATCTGAAAGTCTCTCAGGCTGGGTCGGAACTTCCAGCACTGATGATGTCCAGGAGAACTCTGCGCGTGAAAGGTCACGTCATAACGTTGAGACCCTTCATGTGCTTGTATAAAACTCTCCTGGGCCTCCTTAAAGCCAGAAGTTCTGGTCTAGCCTGAGTGGCAGCAATCTGATGATGCGGTGAGAGTCAGACAGGTGATGGTGAGGAGTGAAGGGGTCGGAGAGGTGAGCAGTAAGGTGAGTAGGTGTGTTTTTCATTGTTTACATCTTATTTTTATTAGGCTGTGGGGTCTGGAGAGATCTCTGAGCATGATAAGGAACATTACATTTGAGGAAAATAATTTCTCCATGAATCGCAGGAAAGTCTGCATGATAAGGCGAATTTTAATTTTGCCAGATCCATTCAATCCTAGTGCAAAGTGATTGGCCTCTCTGTGGTGATATTGTACTGTCAGGGCACAGAGACAGAGGCATTGTCATAAGGAAACCTGGGAAATGAATATTATGCCAAAATTTAGCTCACCCAAAAGCTCCACTGCTGATCAGTTTGATCGGTTTGTAGTCGGACTTGCAAGGATTTCTCCCTGAGTTCAATGATCCGATTAAGGCCTAGAAATAATAAGAGATGACATTAAGACAAAGAAGCTGCAAGAAAATAAAAGCTCCATTTGCAGGAACATCTCCCTTCTATATTATGTCCCTGCTGATTACACTGCAGCAAATGTAAAGGACGTGATAGAAGTCTGACCCTTTGCAGACACTATTATATTATAAGAGGTTCATACACACACACACACACACACACACACACATATATATACATATATATATATACTGTATATACGGGGTATAATATTATATGTGTAATTCATTCACCGTTATCTGATGATATACAGACATCTCTGATACTTACACTGGCAGATTCGTGGATCTCTGGTGTCTCACATATTCCACCATCAGTAATTGCCGGCACAGTTATTTCTAAAATAATGATAAAATAATGAAGAGATGTCATGTATCAGTCTATAACAGTACTTAATATATAACACATCCAAATAAACAAAGGAAATGACAAGACCTCTGTAAATGATATAAAACTAGGTATATGGTATTCTGTACATACTGTATATATTTATGGCACATTCATAGATAGATATACTGCATCATACATGTGCGATTGTTCAGGATCTGATTAATTCTTGAATTATAATAATTGGGGAACTATGAGCCACCTTGTACATTTTGGAGCTGAGAAGAGCACAGGGGAGAGAAGCAGAATTACATGAGCCCTCTCCACTATAGTCTATAGGGGGTTCAGGAGCCGTTACCGGCCTCATACAGAGGATAAAGAATAAATCTACAGATTCTGTTTTTTTATAATATCTCGATATTTGAATGCAAAATATTAGATGATCGGCTTACCTTCCATCAGATCACTTTTTAGCTCTAGCTGACTAATATTAGGGTCAGGCATATTCACGTTTTGCCCCTCTTCGGAGTAACCTTCGGATGTTTTCTGATAGTTATAATATATACTATTAGTATAATATTTCACAAATACTAAATTGCTGTATACATAAGGCAGGAAGGACTAAACCTGGATTTACTGGATAATTTCAATATTGAGCAGACTATTCACAGCCGATCCCTCCCGTAAATCCAAATTAAAAAATAAGGGACTTGTATCTACAACTGTTCTTTAATAACTTCTATTATCAGAACAGCAGCATTTACCAGAAGAAAATTGTGATGAAAAACAGATATAGAATACAAACTCCGTATCGCTGCGTACAGACTGTCATCACAGATGATGGAGCCACAGGAACAGGCTGTCATAATATCCTGTGCCTGCCTGGAGATGAAAGGGAGGCCTCCAACATCATAAATCTGACCTTCTGCTTTATAACTGGTAATCTGGAGAAGATCAGACACCAAGGACTTGTGATATAGAACATGCTGGACACTTACCAGGTGCTCCAGGGAGCGAGCCGGACTCTCCAGTACATACAGGACATTTTGGGCCAGTTGTTTAAAAAAGGCCAATTCTCCACTTTGGGATTTTTCTTCAGCCTATCAAAATGGAAATAAATAGAAAAAGAAAATCATGAGGGAAAGTGCAGAATCTAGGAGGCCATTTATGTCACCATTTTACTCCTATCTGCAGCTACAATTGCTACATATTTGGTATAGATTATATGTTATATTGGTGATGACCTACAAAATTCATATTTAAATAAACTTGTATTTCATCATTAATATTATTATTATTATTATTATATGGTTTATGCAGTTTGTCTGTTATTTACCTGTTGTACTAATGTCCTGATGTTCTTCTGTAAATGCTCAAGATATTCTAAGGTATAGGTGGTAAGAATCCCCTGGAGTAGTGCCAACTCCTCAAGTTTATCTGGAGCAATTCCAGACATTTCAATCAAAATACTTAGTCAGTATATCTCTAGCTATGGAGGTAAATTCTGACAACAATGACACTGTGGGTGTCACTGTGATGCTAGAGCTACAGTAAATACAATTGTATGAGTAGTGGTAGTGAATTATGATGTCACCATAGCAGTAATGCCGTGATGGAATGTTGTGATGGAATGTTGTGATGGAATCTTAACAGAGTATCTCAACTTAAAAGAAAGTTGCCTAGCAATAGTTAAGGTGACAACTCCATATTCTAAGCATCAGAACCAGATGCTGGAATGTAAGAAAGAGCTATGGGTACTTTACTCTTCTGATCAGTGAGGGAACTTTTGTGTTCTAAGGTAAATTATTAATATCTACTATACACAATAAAAATCGTAATTACATATCTATGGTATTTATGAAAAATACTAATTCAGGTTCTAAAAGAAGCATCTTTACTGAGAGACCAGGGCTGGACTTGGAATGAAATCAAGCCCTGGCATTTGAATCAATCTGGCCCAAGCTACACCTTTACACCCACTTCCCAAGATGGGGATCTCTATTACAAATATGACCCTGCCTGACATTGGTGAAAAACGAAATGTTATTACTGTTAATCATACTATTGTATATGGGTGACCAACTAAGCCTCTTTTTAATAGTATCAATAATAATGATAATAATAATAATAATGACATTTGAGCCTCCTAATGATGATAATAATAATAATAATAAATTGTGCAGATTGTCTGCTATTTACCTGTTGTACTAATGTCTTGATGTTCTGCTGTAAATGCTCAAGATACTCTAAAGTAATATGACCTTGGTGATATTTGGTCAGGCAGTTCCTTACAAGCTCCATAACCAGCCGGTAAGTGAAGCTGAGGATGCCATCGGGTAGTGGTAGCACAAAGTCAGGGGTATAGGTGGTAAGAATCCCCTGGAGTAGTGCCAACTCCTGAAATTTGACTGGAAAAATTCCAGACATTTCAATCAAATCCAAGCGCAATCAGTATATCACTAGCTAAGTAGCTAAACACTGACAACAATGACACCGGGGTATCACTGTGACACGGGGCCTGTAAACACTTGTATAAGTAGTGGTGGTTATTTATGATGTCATAATAGCAGTGATGTCATGATGGAATCTTGTGATGGAATCTTAAAGGGGCATCTCACCTTATAAGGAAGTTGCCTAGCAACAGTTAAGGCAACAGCACCGTAGACTGAGCATTAGAACCAGATGCTGGAATGTAAAAAGATATTTTTATGTTCTAAGATAAATTATTATATCTGTTATATCAAGCCTGGACTGGTAATGAAATCCCTCCCTAGCATTTAAATTACATTAGCCCATTCTATACCTGTATACCTACTTCCCAACATGGGGATCTTTATTACAAATATGACCCTGAATTAATTTAACTTTTTTATTGTACTGCACAGTGAGCTCCCCAATAAATCTAAATAAAAAGCTATTGAAGAATTTTTTTTTTATTGTCACATATATCGTACCAAAAAGTAGTCAGAAAACCCTCGTCCTGGGGTTGCAATTTGATGTGAAAAAAACAAACTGTACTCTGTACTTTACTCACCCTCCTAGGGCCCAGCTCTGAGTCTCCTGCAGAACTCAATGATTGGCTGCAGCACTGTCAATGTGATGTCAGCACTGCAGACAGTAAAAGGCACATGGAGCAGCTATGGAGATTCTTGACAAACGAGAGGGTGAGTAAAGCGGAGTATATATTTTGTAAAACAAACTAAACCTGGGGGACTGGCGTTTTCCTAAAGCGGAAAACCACTTTTCATGGTATGTACCCAAAATAATAAAAAAACAAGACCTCATTCAGTTCTGTCTCAGAAGTTATAGGTTCCGGGAAATGGTGTGAAACATATTAATTAAAAAAAAAAAAGTATATACATTCTGTACTATTGTGATTGTATTTAACTGCCAAATAAAGATAATTATAATAATATTTTTTATTTCTATAGTGCCAACATATTCTTCTGTACTTTATATTTTAGAGGGGACTTGTATAGACAATAAAAGATATTAGAATAACACATAACTCGGATACCAAAAGGAGCGAGGGCCCTTCTCACAAGCTACAATCTATGAGAAAGATTATGTCAGTTATATCTAATGGTAAACTGTGTAAATAAATGAATAAATACAATCCAGAATTGCAGCTTTATTTGATAATTGTACCTCCCAAATAATATAATAAAAGGCAATATGTTCTACGCTGGTACTATTAAAAATGACAGCTTTTCATGCCAAACATAAGTCCTCAGCTCCATTGACAGAAATTTGTAAACCTTAGGGTTCTCAGAAATTGGCAACACAATAACTTATGATTTATTTTTCATTGTACTTATTGTACAAAGGTAATAAAACTGGAAAAAACTATATAAATTTTCTAATTTAAAAAAAGTATAAAAATGTTAAAAAGTAAAAAAAAAACACAAGCAGTATCATTATTTTGTTTCTATTCTTTCCCATAAAGAGATAATAAAAAAAAATGTTAATCAACCAAAATGGTGCCACTGACAAATACAGCTCATCCTAAAAAAACATGCCCCCATAAGGCTATGTCAATAAAAAAATAAAAAGGGAACGCTTTGTATCTGTACTTAGACACATACTGGCTGGTACGTGCAGCTTTATTTTAAAAACCCCTATTTATTATCATGATGGCGGGACTGTACAATACAAGCACTTTCTACCTATTGTGTCCCTCCTATTTCTTTATGGATTGCAGCTTGTGAGCAGGGCCTTCATCCCTCCTGTAACTGTTGAACTATGTGTTACTCTATAATGCCTTTATTGTCTGTACTTGTCCCCGCTTTACTGTAAAGTGCTGCGGACAAGGTTGGCGCTATATACTGTATTTTTTGGACTATAAGATGCACTGGACCATAAGACGCACCTAGGTTTTAGAGAAGGAAAATAGAAAAAAAAATAAGCAAAAACTGTGGTCATGATGCCCTGTTAAGGGGGAGGGGGATCTGCTGCTGACAATGCTATAGGAGTAATGTCCCCCAATTCTGTTAATATCCCCCATCCTGGTATATATGGACCCCTCCTTCCAGTTATACGTGACCCTCATCCCCATCCTGATTTGCATGGCACCCCTCATCCCCATCCTGGTATGCATGGCCCCCTCTTGCCTCTTCCTGGAATGTATTGTACCCTTTATTCTGGTATGTATGGCCCCCTTCATCCCTCATCCTGTTATGTATGGACCCCCCTCATCCCTCTTCCTGGTATGAATGGCACCCCTCATCCCTCTTCCTGGTATGTATGGCTCCCTTCATCCCTCATCCTGGTATGTATGGCCCTCCTCATCCCTCTTCCTGGTATGCATGGCACCCCTCATCCCTTTTCCTGGTATGTATGGTACCCCTCATCCTGATATGTATGGCGCCCTTCATCCCTCATCCTGGTATGTATGCTACCCTTCATCCTGGCATGTATGGACCCCTTCATCCCTCTTCCTGGTATGTAAGGCACCCGTCATCCCTCATCCTGCTATGTATGGGCCCCCTCATCCCTCATCCTGGTATGTATGGGCCCCCTCATCCCTAATCCTGGTATATATGGCCCCCTCATCCCTCTTCCTGGTATGCTTGGCACCCTTCATCCTAGTATGTATGGCCCCCCTCATCCCTCTTCCTGGTATGCTTGGCACCCCTCCATCCTGGCATGCTTGGCAACCCCTGATCCCTATCACGCTGCACACAAAAAAAGAAGCAAATATACTCACCTCCTCTCTCCTCCAACGCTGTGTCCTGCTCTGCTGCCAACAGGGATCTCACTATGTGAGCCGTGCATGGCGTAACTGCCATGCGCCCTCACACTGTGAGATGCTGTGCCGTAATAGTCACTGCTCCCCATGCCGGGACTGTGTGCATGGGGAGTAGTGACCATTCACTCTCCTAACTTGCACGCAGCGTGGCTTCTGCAGCGGCTCTGCGGTCACATGTGCCCGCTATTAAAGACCATGAATATTCACTACAACCCATGGGAGTGGGTTGTAGTGAATATTCATGGGCACTAGTAGCAGGCACACAGAACGCAGAGCCGCTGCAGGAGCCGTGCTGCGGGTACAGTGTACGTGCTATTAAGGAGGTTGAATGGTCACAGTCCCGGCGTGGGGAGCAGTAACTATTCCGGCACAACATCTTACACGGTGAGGGTGCATGGCAGTTACGCCATGCGGGGCTCACACGGTGAGATCCCTGTCGGCAACAGAGCAGGGTGCAGCACTGGAGGGGAGAGGAGATGAGTATAATTGTTTATTTTTTGGCATGCAGTGTGATGGGGATCAGAGGGTGCCAAGCATACCAGGATGGAGGGGTGCCAAGCATACCAGGAAGAGGGATGAGGGGGGCCATGCAAACCAGGATGAGGGTTGAAGGGTGCAATACATACCAGGATAAGGGATGAAGGGTGCCATACATACCAGAAGCCACGCTGCAAGTACAGTGTGCACGCTATTAAGGAAAATGAATATTCACTGGGCATGAGGAGAATTGAATATTCATTTTCTTTAGAAGCGGGCACAGTGTAGGATGCAGTAGTGGGCTACTGCCTCCTGTGCCCCGCTCCTCCACCGCTGCAGCTCCCCCTACACCCTCCACCACCCACAGCCATAGTATATATATATATATATATATATATATATATATATATATATATATATATATATATCGGACTATAAGACGCACCCCCCCACTTTTCTCCAAAATTTTGGAAGAAAAAAGTGCGTCTTATTGTCCGAAAAATGCGGTAATTCAAAAATTATTATATTATTGTAAAAAGGTTTGTAAATGTGGATGAGAAAAAAAATCTATTTCTTTTAAAGACAAAAAAATACCATGTCCTTAAAGGGTTAATTTAACCATTATGGCATGCAAAAAGCTGTAGTTTTTCTAAACTTTGTGAGCCATTAGGGGCATGTTCAGATATTACTTGTTTCTGCAGAAGGGAACATGGTTTACAGTTTAAAAATATAGTTATCAGGCCAGATGTTATATATCTGGTTTGATATCAGGATTAGAGCGTGTACACATGGCATTCTGTCTGTTGCCTTAAGTCTAGGCCAGCTTTAAACAAAAAGCAGAGCATGCTGCTGCAGATTGAAATATCTTTGTCATCCTCAGGGTATGTGCGCACAGATTTTTGTTGAGGATTTTTTTAGCACTTTAAAAAATGGCAGAAAAATAGGTGAAAAAATGAAAACCTCCACACAAAAAAATGCATTTTTATTACAGAATTCGCTATTTTTGACCTTTTCTAAAAACTCTGTGGCATGTGAACAGTGTTTGCTAAAATCCTATTAACATGCATTACATTGCAATTTTCCCTGAATTTAAAGAGAATCAGTCAGCAGGTTTTTGATATGTAATCTGAGGACAGAATAAGGTAGGGGTTAAAACATTGAATTCAACGATGTGTCATTTATCTGTCTGTGTGCTACTGTTTACTTACAAAGGTTTTATCAGTAGGACATTATCATTGCTGTGAGTAACTGCCCATTCCATGTTTTCCTCCTCCGCCCCCTCCTGTAATAAGCAGCTCACTGTCAATAGATAATGTACATAAAGAGCCTGGTGTGGGCGGGGTTAGCTTTCTCAGCTCTGCTGCATTCTACATCTAAGAACTCTGATAATGTCACAACTGCTGCACCCAGTAAACTAAGGGATACATCGTTGGAATCAGGGTCTCTTTTCCTACTTTTTGCTGCTCTCAGATCAGGTAGCAAAAACTTGGTGACAGATTGCCTTTAAAGATGACATTTGACTGGATTTTTTAATTTACCCCCAGTACCTTCTTCAATTGGTTCTGCTTTACCGATTCTGGAAAAGTTTTTTTTTTCCTTTGCCTCTCTATTCCAAAGGCCCTTTGGAAATAATAGTACAAATTTTTCCTTCAACCATCTGGGTGTGTACCACAGACAAAAATGAAAAGGGGAGAGGGGTTGGGAAGGCAGAAAAAAATCAGGGAGAAATAAAATAAAAATATAGAGCTCCAAAATGTTCAAAAATATCTTACTTGTTCAGTTTCTATCAACCAGGTGGGACAAAGTCACTGGCAAGGTACTGGAGAGGACATATGTATCACTGAGGTTGTTAGCTTCAGTGATAGGAACCTAGAAAAATCCTGACCGCACGGTAAGAGGAATCTTTTTTTTTTTTTCTGTGTGTGGATGCTTAATTGGATGGGGGCCAGGATGGGTATATGGGGGGGGGGGCAGGCTGGAGACGTGGGGGCCAGGGTGGATATATTGGAGCCAGACTGAACACATGGGGGCCAGGATGGATATATGGGGGGGCAGGCTGGACAAATGGGGGCCTGGATGGATATATGGGGAGGTAGGCTGGACACATGGGGGCCTGGATGGATATATGGGGGGGGGCAGGCTAGACACATGGGGGCCAGGATGGATATATGGGGGGCACGCTGGACACATGGGGGCCTGGATGGATGTATGTGGGGCAGGCTGGACACATGGGGCCAGGATGGGTATATGGGGGGGGCAGACTGGACACATGTGGGCCTGGATGGATATATAAGAGGGCAGGCTGGACACATGGGGGCCTGAATGGATAAGTGGGATCAGGCTAGACACATGGGGGCCTGGATGGATATATGGGGGGGCAGGCTGGACACATGGGGGCCTGGATGGATGTATGGAGGGAGGCAGGCTGGACACATGGGGACCAAGATAAATATATGGAGGCCAGGAAAAGGGACACATGGGGGCCAAAAGGGATATTTGGGGGGTGGCAGGATGGATATATGGGGGGCAGGATAGATATATGGGGGGTGGCAGGCTGGATATATGAGGGGCTCAGAAAGGATATATGTGGGGGGGGCTGGATGGATATATGGGGGAGAAGGCCAGTCTGGACACATGGGGGACAGGATGGATATATGGGGGGCAAGCTGGACAAGGGACATGGGGGGCAATGCTGGACAAGGGACCTTGGGGGCCAAGCTGAACAAGAGACTCAATTACTGTTTGGGGGCCAGATTGAAGAACATACATTATTAGTTTATGGTGGCAAGTGGGGAACATTATTACTTTTTGGTCCAATTAGGGGCATTATTACTTCTGTAATATAATTTATTTTTTAGTAAATAGTTTTCCATGGGGGGAAAAAAGGGGGGGTTCTGTTACTGTGCAGGGCGCAACTATGTCGCTTTTTTTCTTCATCTGGCATAGTGTAGAAGTCAGGGAAAAAGTGGGGAATGTGATCTAGAAGCGATCAGTTATCAATAACTGTGTGTTATTTTCTGCAGAGACGAGTACTGTCTGGAAGAAATGATGGCGGTCTGTGCCAGATGAAGAAGAAAAGCGAAGATGAAGGACTTCACCAAGAGACGTCACTGGTGAGTCAGTGTATTACATGTATGTGGCACCCCAGGGGTCTGGTTTTCCACAGTAATGTAATGTTATGTCTGAGAGCAGGTGGGAGGTCCTTTGGTCAGGGATCCTGTGCATGCCACACCTCCTGCCCAGTCTTGGGAGGGGAAGAGCTTCCCCTGTAAAAACCCGGGGCTGAGGCAGGGAGAGTCAGACAAGGAGAGTGGAGACAAGAAGCAGCATAGGAAACAGCAGAGTTCCAAGGAGTCAGGGGCTGGCAGCTGCAGCGCTCGCCCTGACTAAGAAGATTCTTTACCGGACCCGGAGTCCGAGGCTGTGGGGACTAACTTCTACCCAGCAGCAGAATCCGTCAGGCAGGGGATTTCAGGTCCTCTGGCCCAGAAGCCCGAAGGCACGGTCACACGCGTGGGACCAGCACCGCCATCGTGGAGCGGAAGCCATTAGAAGGCCCCGAGTCACCGGCCATACGGGTGAGCACCACACGGTACACTCAGGGACGTGGGCTACTTACATCAGCTTCTAGCAAGGTAGCCAGAAGAGTACAGTCAGTTTGTGAGGCCTACAACTACGCCTGGCCAGGGGAGATCCCATCTGCTCAAAGACTGACCAGGCCCCGTTTGCTAGCAAGTACTCCGGGAGGGTCTATCGTTGTTACCAGTAAAGACCCTGAACTACACCGTACCGTCTCTGAGTGGTTCCTGCTACCCCCATCATCCACGTCGGCTGCCCTGAGGCCATACCCCTCCCGTTGGGGGTTATACTATCACGCTGCACAATCCTACCACCGGCCTCAGCGGTCTGCCCTGCAGCAGCAGCTCCCTGGCTGCACTCAACGGGTGGCGTAGTCATCAACTATTTACTACTAATAGACTGCCGTCTAGTTTGACTCCCTGGGCACGGACCGGGTCACCGCCACGAGACTACAACCCTCTACTGATCCGGCTCCGGGTAGGCTCCCGCATGCGCAACGCAGCGCGACACAGGCCCAGGGGCGCGTCAACTTTGGCGTAGTCGGCAGGATTTCGTGCCCGCAACCACCGGGTACTGCGTGCCTGAAAAGCAAAGACTGTTCAAACTTACCAGTGGTGAAGATTCCCGCTATCCGTGGAGGTTTCCCGCCATCCGGCGCCATCTTCTACCTTCTTCCCGCCATCGGTGAAGTTTCCCGCCATCCGGCGCCATCTTCGGCCTTCTTCCCGCCATCCGTGGAGTTTTCCCGCCGTTGGACGCCATCTTGGGGACGCCGCGCGGGAAGAAGAGGGGCGTGGACTCCGAAAGCGCGCGAGAACTGAAGCCCCGCCTCACGTCCGGACGTTGCGTAAGGTCCTGGAAGGAGCCCAGCAGACGCCGACGTCACAGGAGCGCGACGGAAGGTCCTCAACCCTGACGATCCACTGCGGAGCCGCGGCCTACGGAAGAGGATCATCGCAAGGTAGGCCACGGTCCACTAGGGGGGAGGAAGATGTCGGATACGGAGGAGAGCTTCACTGCCCCAACCCCCGCCAGCGCTACCGTTGCTGCAGTTATGCCCTTCACCATGCCCTATATCCCGGGAGCAGCTTGGCTACCCCAGTACTCAGGGGAGTCACATACCCTGCATGACTTTAGAGAAAAGCTGGATAGCCTCTTCCAGGTGTACCCCCTCACAGAAGAGCAAAAAGTGAGCATCCTGGTGGCCCAACTAACCGGGGCAGCCAAAAGGGAAGTAAAATCCTGGCCACCTGGGAGGAAGACTGTCGCAGGGATACTAACCCGGCTGAAGGACACCTTTGATACCCGCACCTCAGCCGAGATTAAGCTTAGATTCTACGGGTGCAAGCAGCGAGCGCATGAGAGTATAAGGGACTATGCACTAAACCTACAAGAGGCCCTGAGGGCCATAAAGCAGACCGACCCTGATGGGGTGGGAAACGAGGACAGGCTGTTGACTGAACAATTTATAAAGGGTTTATATTGCAATGCCCACCGAACCCAGTTGCGGGCAATGGCCTTACAGGATCCCCATCTGGACTTTGCACAGTTCAAGGACAGAGCCATCCGGGTGCTCCGAGAACCGGCACCAGGTGGCGTTGTGACCCACAGACGCCCCACTACCACTTACTACCAGGAGGCGGCGCCCTTGTCAGCAGGGCCTGTGGGAGCTGATGCGCAGGCTTTGGACAATGACCCGGCTCCAGACCTACACCATCAGGTCCAAGAGCTAGCTAAGAGCGTTGCTGCGCTAACCCCAACTGTGCAGTCTTTACAGGTTTCCACCCCAGGGAAGATCCAGCTGGCATCCGGACCGGAGGACATCCCGTGGCATCGACCAAGGAGGACCCCACCGGCCAGAGGAAGACCCAGTGACCGATACAGCGAGGACGGACGACCCATCTGCCGCCGCTGCAATCAACCCGGACATATGGAAAGGTACTGTTCTTTAAACGGGCACAACCTGGGGTAGAGGGCCAACCCCCAGGAAAAAGATCACCAGGCCCATCGAACTGGCGCGACAGATATGTGGGAGGACGTCCAGTCTTGCCTGTGGTACTGGATGGCATTCCCATGAGTGCCCTACTGGATACCGGGTCACAGGTCACCACCATCCCGTACGTGCTCTTCAAGCAGTACTGGAATGACTCGGATATTACCCACTACCCTGACGACGACTTGAGTATCATCGCCAGCAATGGCCAGCCCGTGCCACAGATCGGATTTAAGGAGGTGGCCCTCAAAATCGGTAGAGTCGAACTGGCCGCACAGGGACTGATCATTGTAGATATTGATAAACATGAGAGTCACCCAAAAATAACTCTAGGAACTAACGTAATTGAAAATTGTCTTGCAGAGGTGATTTTCCTTTTACAGCAGGTTGCCAAAAACGCCAGCTCCGGCGAGCAGCGGGTGCTCCAGAAAGAGATCCGGGCACTGATGCAACGGCAACAAGTGGAACTCTCCGGCGGTGAGATTGGTAGCGTAAGAATGTGTGACCCTTTTCCTATTGCCATGCCCCCAAAAAGTGAAATGATGATTTGGTGCCGGGCAGCTATTGGTCTGAGAGGAAGAGATTACCAGGCAATGGTAGAACCAGTTTACTCAGACAGTAGGCCCACCATTTTGACAGCACGGGGGGTGGTCAATGTACGCCATGGGAGGGTGCCCATTCGCATAATAAATATCGGGGAGAGGGAAGTGTACCTGCCCCGGTATGCCACGCTAGCCAAATTATATACCACTAATCAAAATTCTATACAATCTGTGGAACCCTTGCCTCCATCTCACCCGGAGGAAGGTAACGGCTCTAAGAAAGACATGGAGGACTGGTGTCAGCAACTACATTTGGGTACTGATTCCACTCCCTCACATCAGAAACAAGGAGTCTATCGGGTGGTTCAAGAGTATGAGAGAGTGTTTAGTAAACACCCGTTAGACTTCGGGCGAGTCAAGGGAGTAGAACACCGCATCCCCACGGGAGATCATCCTCCCATAAAAGAGAGGTATCGACCCGTACCCCCTGCACATTACCAACACGCCAAGGGGATGCTTAGAGACATGAAGGAGGCTGGGGTAATCCGGGATAGCTGTAGCCCCTGGGCAGCCCCACTAGTTTTAGTCAAAAAGAAAGACAACACCATGAGGATGTGTGTAGATTACCGGAAAATCAACCGTATCACACACAAGGATGCATACCCCTTACCAAGGATAGAGGAGTCATTGGCTGCTTTAAGATCTGCTAACTTCTTCTCTACCTTGGATCTCACTAGCGGGTACTGGCAGGTTCCTGTAGCAGAGGCGGACCGGGAGAAGACCGCATTCACCACCCCGATGGGACTTAGCGAGTTCACCTGCATGCCGTTCGGACTCTGCAACGCCCCAGGAACCTTCCAACGATTAATGGAGTGCTGTCTGGGCCACAGAAACTTCGAGACGGTCCTGTTGTACCTGGACGATGTCATCGTATACTCCAAAACTTATGAGGACCACCTGAAACACCTGGCGGAGGTGTTCGAAGCTCTGGCGAGTTACGGCCTAAAGGTGAAACCCTCCAAGTGTCACCTCCTGAAACCAAAGGTGCAATACCTGGGACACGTGGTGAGCGCTGACGGAGTGGCTCCCGACCCCGATAAGATCACCGCAATTAAGGGATGGCCAAGCCCCTCCAGCGTAAAAGAAGTGCGGCAGTTCCTAGGGTTGGTAGGCTACTACCGAAGGTTTATTCCCGGTTTCACCAAAAAGGCAGCGCCTATGCAGGACCTCCTGATAGGCCAGTCCCGGAAGGCCAAGAACCAGAAGCCGCCCTTCAAATGGGAAGAGCTAGAAGAAGAGTCCTTCCGCCAGCTGAAGATGGCCCTCACGGGGGATGAAATCTTGGCGTACCCAGACTATAGCCAGCCCTTCATCCTCTACACCGACGCCAGTAACATCGGGCTAGGAGCCGTACTATCCCAGATTCAGCAGGGGAGAGAACGAGTGATCTCCTATGCCAGCCGAAAACTGCGACCCACCGAAAGGAACCCCGAGAATTACAGCTCATTTAAGCTAGAGTTCCTGGCCGTGGTATGGGCAGTCACCGAGCGCTTTAGGCATTACCTCGCTTCTTCCCGGTTCACCGTATACACGGATAACAACCCGTTGATACACCTGGACACGGCAAGACTCGGTGCCCTGGAGCAGAGGTGGATGGCCCGTCTGTCCAACTACGAGTTCACAATCAAATACCGGGCAGGACGCTCCAATACTAACGCGGATGCCCTGTCCAGGATGCCCAACCTGCCGGACGAAGGAGAAGATCCGGAGGGACTGGAAGAAGTTGAACTCCCTGCGTTCCACCGTCATGGGACTATCCAGTATTCCCACCGGGTAAGGGGTAAACAGGCTGCTACGTTGAACCCCTTACCCCACTACAACTGGGCGGAAACGCAAGACAGCGACCCTGCCGTCCGACTGGTGAAGGAGATGCTGACTCGGCCGGAGGCTCGACTTGAACCAGACGCTCCGGAGGAAGCCAAACAACTATGGGCGGAGAAGAGTCGACTATTCCTTTACAAGGGGAAGTTGTGCCGCAGAATGGTCAACTCCCGGACGCATGAACTACTCTGGCAAGTAGTGGTGCCACGAAGAGACGCAGCCATGGTGATGGAGGCATACCACGACGGAGCTGGACACTTCGGGTGGAAAAAGCTGGAGTTCCTGCTGCGCGAGCGGTTCCACTGGGTAGGCATGAGGGGAACCATCGAGAAGTGGTGCAGAGACTGTGGCCCGTGCAATCTGAGAAGGAAGGACCGGGCCAGCCAGAAGACTCCCCTGCAGTCCATCGTCACCCGGCAACCGTTGGAACTGGTAGCCTTGGATCATGTAAAACTGACCCCAAGCAGAAGTGGCTACGTCTACGCGTTAACCATCGTGGATCATTACTCCCGGTTCTTGGTTGTCGTCCCCGTCAAGGACTTAACGGCTCAAACAGCAGCTAGAGCCTTCCAGCAGCACTTCTGCCGTCCACACGGGTACCCGGACCAAGTGCTGACGGACCAGGGACCTGCCTTTGAAGCGGAGGTCTTCCAGGAATTCTGCAATCTGTATGGCTGCCGGAAGATAAGGACGACACCCTACCATCCGCAAACTAATGGACTTTGTGAAAAAATGAACCAGGTGGTAATGGATCTGCTAAAAACATTGCCCCTGGAAGAACGCAGTCTGTGGCCTGAGAAGTTGCCCGATCTGGTGGACCTATACAACCACATCCCGGTAGGTTCCACCAACTGTACCCCGGCTTACCTAATGAGGGCGAGACCTGGTAAGTTACCTGTTGACCTGGAAATGGGAGTCCTGACACCTGAGGACACTTCACCAGAAACAGACTGGGACACAGAGAGGCAGCAGCAGTACCGGAGAGTACAAGAGAGCATGGAGCGAAGTCTCTGTCAGGCTAGGGAAAGACAAGAGAAGACTTACAACCAGTATGCTCCCGCTGTTCCCCTGGTACCCGGAGAGCAGGTCTTGAAGAGGAAAAGACGGCTCCACAAGTTGGATGACCAGTGGGAGGAGGACCCGTACACCGTACTGCCCTCAAGCCACGAGAACCCGAAGGTCTGTACCATCAGTAAAGACGGAGGGGAAATCACAGCCATTGTATCCCGGGACCACCTGAAGAAGTGTCCCGAACAACTGAGGAACCCTGAAGAGGAACACGAAGACCATCGACCCGTGGAAGAAAGGGAAGATATGGTTAGTACCGTGCTCGGGGACTTCCCTCAGTCTTGGACTCAAGTCAATGGTGCAGTTGTGGTACCCGTACTCACCTTCCTCCAACCATCATCCCAAGAACCTACGGAGCAACGGGTAGAGCTGGAAGAACAGCCGGTCCAGGAGGCAGAAGACTCCACACAAGCAGAACAGGAGAATCAACCCTCTGCTTATAGTGAGCCTGCCGTACCCCTAGTGAGACAAAGAGCCGGTAGACAGCTGCCCAGTTTACCCTTGACAGCTCCTACACCCTGTAGTTCAGGGCCAGACAGTCAGCTCCGTAGGTCCACTCAGGCCACTAGAGGCCAGTTACCCGCACGCTGGAGAATTTAAAGTGTATAAATTGTTTTATTTATGTTTTTCTGTGTATTGTTGCTTGTGAATAATTTTGTGTTTCCAGTTGTTTTTAGGAAACCTTGGTGGATTTACCGGGAATCCTTGTATATAGTTGGAGCGTAACCCAGGATGGACTAGAGACTGTTAAGGACTCGGGGTAGGACAGACCCCTACCTGGTTACGTCTCCCTGTGTTGGTGAAATGGACACCTTTGCTTTTCTTCAAAGACTGCACCCGGTTGCGGACACGCCGCAACCATCTTATGTGTTTTTCTTATTGTGTTGTTATTGTTATACTTTGTTATGTTTTTCTAAATGTGTTTAGTCCCGGAGTACTAAATTTCACTAGGGGGGAATGTGGCACCCCAGGGGTCTGGTTTTCCACAGTAATGTAATGTTATGTCTGAGAGCAGGTGGGAGGTCCTTTGGTCAGGGATCCTGTGCATGCCACACCTCCTGCCCAGTCTTGGGAGGGGAAGAGCTTCCCCTGTAAAAACCCGGGGCTGAGGCAGGGAGAGTCAGACAAGGAGAGTGGAGACAAGAAGCAGCATAGGAAACAGCAGAGTTCCAAGGAGTCAGGGGCTGGCAGCTGCAGCGCTCGCCCTGACTAAGAAGATTCTTTACCGGACCCGGAGTCCGAGGCTGTGGGGACTAACTTCTACCCAGCAGCAGAATCCGTCAGGCAGGGGATTTCAGGTCCTCTGGCCCAGAAGCCCGAAGGCACGGTCACACGCGTGGGACCAGCACCGCCATCGTGGAGCGGAAGCCATTAGAAGGCCCCGAGTCACCGGCCATACGGGTGAGCACCACACGGTACACTCAGGGACGTGGGCTACTTACATCAGCTTCTAGCAAGGTAGCCAGAAGAGTACAGTCAGTTTGTGAGGCCTACAACTACGCCTGGCCAGGGGAGATCCCATCTGCTCAAAGACTGACCAGGCCCCGTTTGCTAGCAAGTACTCCGGGAGGGTCTATCGTTGTTACCAGTAAAGACCCTGAACTACACCGTACCGTCTCTGAGTGGTTCCTGCTACCCCCATCATCCACGTCGGCTGCCCTGAGGCCATACCCCTCCCGTTGGGGGTTATACTATCACGCTGCACAATCCTACCACCGGCCTCAGCGGTCTGCCCTGCAGCAGCAGCTCCCTGGCTGCACTCAACGGGTGGCGTAGTCATCAACTATTTACTACTAATAGACTGCCGTCTAGTTTGACTCCCTGGGCACGGACCGGGTCACCGCCACGAGACTACAACCCTCTACTGATCCGGCTCCGGGTAGGCTCCCGCATGCGCAACGCAGCGCGACACAGGCCCAGGGGCGCGTCATGTACACTTATACTATACACTATATATTATATACAAAGCTCCAGTGTATCTCACTTGTGACCACTGTATTGCCTATACACTATATACAGAACTCCTATGTGTAATGTCACTGGTGATCATTGTTTTACAGTACAAACCAAAAGTTTGGACACACCTTATCATTTAAAGATTTTTCTGTATTTTCATGACTATGAAAATTGTACATTCACACTGAAGGCATCAAAACTATGAATTAGCACATGTGGAATTATATACTTAACAAAAAAGTGTGAAACAACTTAAAATATGTCTCATATTCTAGGTTCTTCAAAGTAGCCACCTTTTGCTTTGATGACTGCTTTGCACACTCTTGGCATGCTCTTGATGAGCTTCAAGAGGTAGTCACCGGAAATGGTTTTCACTTCACAGGTGTGCCCTGTCAGGTTTAATAAGTGGGATTTCTTGCCTTATAAATGGGGTTGGGACCATCAGTTGTGTTGTGCAGAAGTCAGGTGGATACACAGCTGATAGTCCTACTGAATAGACTGTTAGAATTTGCATTATGGCAAGAAAAAAGCAGCTAAGTAAAGAAAAACGAGTGGCCATCATTACTTTAAGAAATGAAGGTCAGTCAGTCTGAAAAATTGGACAAACTTTGAAAGTGTCCCCAAGTGCAGTTGCAAAAACCATCAAGCGCTACAAAGAAGCTGGCTCACATGAGGACCGCCCCAGGAAAGGAAGACCAAGAGTCACCTCTGCTTCTGAGGTTAAGTTTATCCGAGTCACCAGCCTCAGAAATCGCAGGTTAACAGCAGCTCAGATTAGAGACCAGGTCAATGCCACACACAGTTCTAGCAGCAGACACATCTCTTCAACAACTGTTAAGAGGAGACTTTGTGCAGCAGGCCTTCATGGTAAAATAGCTGCTAGGAAACCACTGCTAAGGACAGACAACAAGCAGAAGAGACAAGTTTGGGCTAAAGAACACAAGGAATGGACATTAGACCAGTGGAAATCTGTGATTTGGTCTGATGAGTCCAAATTTGAGATCTTTGGTTCCAACCACCATGTCTTTGTGCGATGCAGAAAAGGTGAACGGATGGACTCTACATGCCTGGTTCCCACCGTGAAGCATGGAGGAGGAGGTGTGATGGTGTGGGGGTGCTTTGCTGGTGACACTGTTGGAGATTTATTCAAAATTGAAGGCATACTGAACCAGCATGGCTACCACAACATCTTGCAGCGGCATGCTATTCCATCCGTTTTGCGTTTAGTTGGACCATCATTTATTTTTCAACAAACTATACTGGTAACCTTTGATGTTAACAGTCTATATACTTCTATACAACACTTCAAGAGCATTGCAGCAACCAAAATATTACTTGAGCAATCAGACAAGGATCTGTTCCTTTTGGATCTACTTGAATTGGTTCTGACGGAAAAAAATTTTCTTTTCGAAGATTCATACTATTTACAAATCCAAGGGACCGCTATGGGCTCACATGTCGCACCTCCTTATGCCAACTGCTTTATGACGAATTTTGAAGATCGTTATGTTTATACCAATGACCTCTATCGTACCCACTGCCTATTATGGCGTAGGTACATAGACGATATATTTTGTTTATGGAATGGCACCATTGATACACTGATACTGTTTCACACACAATTGAATGACATATGGCCAGAACTCACCTTCACTATTACATATGATCAGCAAGAAATTAATTTCCTAGAGACCATGGTTAAACGGAATACAGAAGGGGACTTATCAATTGATCTCTATGTAAAGCAAATGGATGGGGATAACCTACTTTTATATCAGAGCTGTAATCCAAGGGCGGTTAAAAGATCTATCCCCATATTGCAATTCCAAAGGGTGAGGAAAATCGTCTCAGATTCGGAAGTCCGTACGAAGCGTTTAGGAGAGATGGAAACCAAATTTAGACAGAGGGGTTACCCACAAAATCTTCTCAACCAATGCTGTAATTCTGAGGATCCATCACCCAATAGAAATACACTGAACAGGATTCCCTTTGTTCACACCTTTCATCCGTTCACTTATAGGTTGCACCAAAAAATTCGCAAACACTGACCTGTGTTACAAAAAAGTTATCCTGATATTCCAGAGTTTAAGAATCTATTCTTACCTTGTTTTAGGAGACCTACTAATCTTAGGGACAAATTAGTCCGAGCCGATGAGGGAACAGCCCTTAAGAAACTCAAACAAACTTTTCTAGACACACAAAAGAAAGGTACTTTTCCGTGCCTACAGTGTGCACAATGTGCAAATGTCCTAAAAGGTGACAAAATTTCACACCCCAATACAGGAGCTGACATTCCCATACATGATTTCTTTACCTGCGACTCAAAATTCGTCGTCTATGCGATAAAATGCCCGTGCGGCAAGATATACGTGGGTGAAACTACTCAATCTATTAAAGATCGTATATCTCACCACAAGTCGGACATCCGTTATGGCAGACATAATCTACCAATACCCTATCATTTTCATTCATCAGGTCACACAATAGCACAGTTGAGATTCCTTGTTCTAGAACAAGTACCTCCCAATAGAAGAGGAGGAAACAGAATAAGACAGTTAAAAATCAGAGAGGCATTCTGGATACACTATTTACAGAGCCTTGAACCTAATGGGCTTAATAGAGAGTATGATGTCATGAGTTTTCTGTGAAATTTCTAATGACACCATTTTTTTCAATTTTAGCAACGATCTTGAACTCGTCACTTCTAAGGGTATGCACATGTAGTGAGCCATTATATATCCACTCCAAGTTCCCATTTTTTCTTTTAACTATTTTTTCCTCTAATTCATTTTTTATTTTTTGTTCTTTGCTTTTATTTTAGATTTTGTGTTTTTTGTTTTATATTTTAATTTTATTTTTATTTTTTATTTTTATTTTTTATTTTTATTTTTTTTTTTTTATTTATTTATTTTTTTTATGTTTATTTTTTTTTTTGTTTTGTTTTATTTTTTCATTTTTCTTTTTTTCTTTTTTTATTCATTATTTATTATTTTTTATTTTGTCTCTTTCATGTATAATCCCATTTTTCAATATTAATCCATTTTGATATATAACAATTAACTTAATTTTCTTTTTCCTTATTTACAGTTACCCTTTGGACAACTTAATTTCTAAGGTCTGCACCTCAATCAGGCTTTACAAGCGTACTTTCTTACCTTTGCGTTCCACCACTGCGTTTCACCTATGTCACTTCCTGGTCTTCTGCGCTCCAAAGAGCGTTCCACCATCGTCACTTTCTGGTTACTACTGTCTGCGCTCCACTAGTGCGTTCCAGTGACGCACTTCCGCTTGTTACGGCTAGCGGACACAGCTGCACCGCCTCTTTTCATTACACTTCCGTATTACTCACAACATTATTCGCTCCCTAGCTATATATACCTCAGGCACACCGCCACATGCAGCGCACCTGTTCCACCCGGCATGACTGACCGTTACACTGGGCGCTATTTCACCAGGCATCACCACACACTAGCAATCCGGTAAGCTTGTCCCACATCATGTACACATGGTTCATTATCTGTAACCACCCTTTTAACAGTTCCATACCCTTTGTTATAAATGAATTTTTCTATATAAATACTTATGAATGGATTTTTCTTCTCTAACATAGTCCTAGACACTAAATTAACTTATTATGCTTATTTCCATCTCCTCCTTACCTTCACTATCTTTTTTGAGAGGTACATTTCATTATACTCTCAGGCTCATTCTATTTTTGACTTACGAGTATGTCGATTTTTGTCCAAATCTTTTTCTTATTTGTTCTTTTAACATTTTGGGCCATTAGATTCCCGAAACTTTTTTTCTCCCCTTTTTTTCTGCTCTTTATTTATCTTTTTTTTACTCTTTTTGAGACTTGATCATTTCGCCATATTTTCATCACATACATTATATTGTGCCACTATGATGTAATTGACTGATCGATTTACATTATGTTATTTCATGTCTCTCTCCAGTAAAAATAATATATTTTTGTTAAAATTTATAATTTTGCTAAAATCTTTACTTCTATGTGATTTTCACGTGTTTTTGAATTGTTCTGTTTCCATCTATGCATTAGTGTCTGATGAAGGTTGCAGTTTGACGACCGAAACGTTACATTGTATGGATTCCATTTCTTGAAAATTACTGAAGGAACAGTGAATATTCCATTAAAAAGTTTGTTTCATATTACCATATGAGTGCCGGATTATATTTTTATATTGAGCTAGGAGTGGTATCCTTTCTGAGCACCAAATTTAAACCGGAGTGACGTGTATCTGAATCTGCAGCAAAGACTAATATATGTTTGTAATATGCTGTACTGCATGGCTCTTGTAAGGGGCATTGCAAGTTCCTCCGTCCTAATTTTTGGCAGCTTTTGCTTGGAAGGCATAAGCAAAGACTATGGGAGACCCACTCCCCAATAATGGGAATAATGTTTGTAATATGCTGTACTTCATAGCTCTTGTAAGGGGCATTGCAAGTTCCTCCGTCCTAATTTTTGGCAGCTTTTGCTTGGAAGGTATAAGCAAAGACTATGGGAGACCCACTCCCCAATAATGGGAATAATGTTTGTAATATGCTGTACTGCATGGCTCTTGTAAGGGGCATTGCAAGTTCCTCCGTCCTAATTTTTGGCAGCTTTTGCTTGGAAGGTATAAGCAAAGACTATGGGAGACCCACTCCCCAATAATGGGAATAATGTTTGTAATATGCTGTATTGCATTTCTCTTGTAAGGGGCATTGCAAGTTCCTCTGTCCTAATTTTTGGCAGCTTTTGCTTGGAAGGCATAAGCAAAGACTATGGGAGACCCACTCCCCAGTAATGGGAATAATGTTTGGAATATGCTGTACTGCATGGCTCTTGTAATGGGCATTGCAAGTTCCTCTGTCCTAATTTTTGGCAGCTTTTGCTTGGAAGGCATAAGCAAAGACTATGGGAGACCCACTCCCCAATAATGGGAATAATGTTTGTAATATGCTGTACTGCATGGCTCTTGTAAGGGGCATTGCAAGTTTCTCCGTCCTAATTTTTGGCAGCTTTAGCTTGGAAGGCACAAGCAAAGACTATGGGAGACCCACTCCCCAATAATGGGAATAATGTTTTTAAGATGCTGTACTGTATGGCTCTTGTAAGGGGCATTAAAACCGTCTTGTTAAGCTACTGCGACCTCCACCACTTTTCCAAGGGGCATTCAAACCATCTTGTTAAGCTACTGTGACCTCCACCACTTTTCCACGGGTCATTAAAACCGTCTTGTTAAGCTACTTTGACCTCCACGTCTCTTCCGAGGGGCATTAAAACAGTCTTGTTAAGCTATTGTGACCTCCACCACTTTTCCAAGGGGCATTAAAACTGTCTTGTTAAGCTACTGCGACCTCCACGACTCTTCCAATGGGCATTGCAGCCTGGGGGTGGGTGGCAGGTTGGCAGCTGGGGACCTTTTATGGACACCCGGCCGCGGGGCGGCTGGGGACCGAGCGTGGACACCCGGCCACCGGGCAGGCTGGGGACTGAGTATGGATACCAGGCCGCCGACGCAGCCATGACATGGTGGCCGGCGTCTGCCTCCACATGCCTAAAAGGCCCAATTTCAAGTGCAAGCAAGCTAGCAGTATGGTATTGCAGCCTGGGGGTGGGTGGGTGGCAGGTTGCACACTTACTCTTGCATTCCAAGAAAACAAAGCAGATGCTAACTTCTATCATCATCATGCTCCTCACTTTGGCACTCTCAACTCCCCTGATGGAGAAGCCAGGGCCCACCGAAGGAGTCTGGTTCCCTGGTGGGCTCGTCCAATGCTGCCCTAAAGCAGGCCAGGCTAAGAAAAGTGTGTGGGAAGGTAACAGGAGAAATAGGGGCGGCTGGGGACCGTGTGTGGACACCCGGCCGCGGGGCGGCTGGGGACAGAGTATGGACTCCCGGCCACCCCCTGGCGGCTGGGGACCGAGCGTGGTCACCCGGCCGCCGGGCGGCTGGGGACTGAGTATGAATACCTCGCTGCTGAAGCAGCCATGAGGTAATGGCCAGCTTCGGCCTCCTCCAAACTAAAAGGCCCCATTTCAAGTGAAAGCTAGCAGTATGGTATTGCAGCCAGCGGGTGGGTGGGTGGTTGGTTGGCTGCATATTTGCGCTTGCATTGCAAGGAATGGGAGAGGTACAATTGAACACTGCCCTAGGACAAGGACTTGCACAGGGATAGTTGCAAGTCTGCATCTTCTGATGCGGCAAGGATCACTTCTGATGGGCACACTTTTAGGCAGTGACCTGGGTGTCAGAGATGCTTCCAGTGGTTTTTCCTATGCTGTTCCCATGTCTTTTCAGCACTGTATGCATGTGTCACACAGCACATGGCCAGATAAGATTGTAAAATGTTAAAATGACATTTCCCGGTGAATGCATTTGTCACGGTTGAAAGCAATACAAAAGTGCAAAAACGCATAAAAAATGCTACTTGTGAACATAGTCCATGGTGTGGAGGAGTATTTTTGCTTTTGGTTATTTATTTTACCTTATACACAAGTCTTTACCCTGGAAAGGAACTTCCTTAACATATTTCACAGGAAAGCAGTTTCAGTTTTGTTTTTGAATGTTTTATTGTGAGCCCGTAAAAGTGGCTTAATACCTCTGACCACGTTGTTGACAGCAGTGACCTGGGGGTCAGAAATGCTTCCTGGGGCGATCCCCATGTCATTTGAGCACTGTCACTATCGTTTTGGGCACTTGTTAGGCTTTTAAAAGACTGCAAAAATGCTCGGGTCTCCCATAGACTAACATTGGGGTCGTTGCTCGGGTCGAGCACCCAAGTATCACGGTGAGCTCGGCCCGAGCTTCGAGCATCCGAGCATTTTACTGCTCGCTCAACACTAGTAAAAACTTCTATTTTGTTAATAATGTATAATATAAATTATTTTCATGCATAAATTGCTGAATATTTACTATTATTTGTTGCAGTAAATTTGTTATTACTAATTAGAATAGTTGCAAGTTTGGCTTACTGAGATTTAACCTGTCAATTTCCACTGTGAGGAACATAGTAAGGAAATGGAAGAACACAGGGACAGTTCTTGTTAAGGCCAGAAGTGGCAGGCCAAGAAAAACATCAGAAAGGCAGAGAAGAAGAATGGTGAGATCAGTCAAGGACAATCCTCAGACCACCTCCAGAGAGCTGCAGCATCAACTTGCTGCAGATGGTGTCACTGTGCATCGGTCAACTATACAACGCACTTTGCACAAGGAGAAGCTGTATGGGAGAGTGATGCGAAAGAAGCCGTTTCTGCAAGCACGCCACAGAGTCGGCTGAGGTATGCAAAACCACATTTGGAGAAGCCAATTTCTTTTTGGAAGAAGGTCCTGTGGACTGATGAAACCAAGATTGAGTTGTTTGGTCATACAAAAAGGCGTTATGCATGGCGGCAAAAAAACACAGCATTCCAAGAAAAACACTTGCTACCCACAGTAAAATTTGGTGGAGGTTCCATCATGCTTTGGGGCTGTGTGGCCAATGCCGGCACCGGGAATCTTGTTAAAGTTGAGGGACACATGGATTCCACTCAGTATCAGCAGATTCTTGACAATAATGTTCAAGAATCAGTGACAAAGTTGAAGTTACGCAGGGGATGGATCTTTCAGCAAGACAATGATCCAAAACACCGCTCCAAATCTACTCAGTTATTCATGCAGAGGAACAATTACAATGTTCTGGAATGGCCATCCCAGTCCCCAGACCTGAATATCATTAAACATCTGTGGGATCATTTGAACAGGGCTGTCCATGCTCGGCGACCATCAAACTTAACTGAACTGGAATTGTTTTGTAAAGAGGAATGGTCAAAAATACCTTCATACAGGATCCAGGAACTCATTAAAAGCTACAGGAAGCGACTACAGGCTGTTATTTTTGCAAAAGGAGGATCTACTAAATATTAATGTCACTTTTCTGGTGAGGTGCCCATACTTATGCACCTGTCACATTTTGTTTGAATGCAGATTGCACATTTTCTGTTAGTACAATAAAGCTCATTTCAAGGCAGAAACATTACTGTGTCCAACAGTTATTACATATATCAAACTGAAATAGCTGTTGCAAAAACACCAATTTTTATAAAACATTAAGCTTAAGATTAATAGGGGTGCCCAAACTTTTTCATATAACTGTAAGTAAAGCCACATTTAGGTATAAGGGTTTAAGTGTCTGGAAAATCTATGGATCAGAACTAGTTTTTACCTGGATTGACTGTCATTCATAGATGTAACAGGATCACTCATCCTCTTCTTCACTTTTGGCCCGAGGTTTAGAGGATTAATCGAAGAAATTAAACGGATATTCTTCTGTTTATATCCCCTCGTACTAGACAGATATGATGTATAGTACTGATATACCATAAATTTCAGTAATATTCCATTAAATGCAAAGGGACATTAATCAATATGATTTTTTTTTTTAATTAAGAATTTCATGGAAGGATGAAGAGATGTTTTTGGAGGGGCCTTCTTCTTCTGCAGATGTTTCTTGCTGGTCAGAAGGCCACAGGCAGATGGTACAAATCCTTCCATAGAGGTGCAGCTTTGATGGTGGACGTGCTGCACTCTCTTCAGGGTGCTAGACGTGGGGTCTTTCTGCCCTCGAGATGTTTATGCTGCCCCTCTGACAGGCTGCAAATATACAGCTTTCTCTGATGGAGTGAGCAGCCCTGGATAATCCTCGCCGGCAGGATGATATCAGCCGACGGAAGATGGAACCTATGAGAGGAGACATAACTATTATAAGTAATGGGACTCCATATTAGAGGATACTACTGTGGTGTCACTGTGGCAGGACGGTAGAGGAATCTTATCCTTACAGAGGTGCGCAATAATTGTCAGTCATTGTACATGTGACAATCCCACCACTGACATAGAACATCTGCTCTACATGACTTCTTCTCACTGACTGACATCACACAACATGGAGCTTGTGGTCACACTTACCTCTTCTAATTCTCCCCTCTTCTACTTTTTCTGCTTCTTCTTGTTTTCTCATTGCAGATTTTCTTCTCCCCTGAACTGGAAGTTCTAATCAAGAATCAACAAAAAGATGTAGATTATAAACACCTAAAATATTAGTTTGTAGTTGATTATTACTCCATAATAGAGAGAATATGTCATATATACATAACATAACCTGAGGGTCTGAGAATTAGATTGCCTTGTGAACTGATTGATATAAAACCTGTCATGTGTTGTCTCCCTAAGGTACAATCTCCTTACTACCATCACATTACTTGCAGGATGCCACAGTGTTGCCTTATAATCAGTGTAACATTAAGGGCATAAGGAGGATCAGTATAGGCCCATATGGAGCCATGGGTGCAGTAATCAATATCAGTTTTGCAGAAGACTGAGTGGCTCCGAGTCCTTATAACTTAATGCATTACATGAAAGAGTGAGGATTTGTAGACAATGAAGTGCTGGACTGTTCATTGTTTTATAGGAAGTAATTTTCGGAGCCTTTATGTGCACGTTCACATTACACTTTTTGATCTGAGGCTGTAATAGGATGGCCAATAGACCTGTACATACCTGACAATGGGGATGACTGGCTGTCTTTAGCAGTGAAACACTGCATGTCACCATCAGATTCAGGAGAAGAAAATTCTTTCTGCCTGTTTCGAAGAAGAGAAAATATAAATTACAAATGAAAACAATACAAAAGGGAAGAACATCTGTGTTCAAGGCCTGTTAGGACATTGGGATAACATAGAGGGGATGTAATGCTCAGGATTCCCTTTTACCAGCAAGAATGAAGAATCAAAAGTAATGTTGGCCTGTAATGAACTGGAAATGAATGGCTGGTCTCAATGATCCCTTTTTATCACCAGCATTCCCACAAGTCAGAATCACGGTTCTCAGCAATCATGGGGTGATGGAAGCTGGATTTAGTATTGAGTTACACTTGTCTTGCATGTGGTGTTCTGAACATAAATCAAAATTGAATCCCATAATAGTAATTTACTCACATGTCTGAGTGTTTTGCATTCTCTAGGGGACACCCTGGAGGTGACTTGGGTTCTTCATTGTTCATCATCTTAGTACTGATGGAACAGAGCTAAAGCATAGAGAAAAATAAAATATATGTACATTTCTAAACTTTATTTTAATTAAAGGTTTTATGAATCTTATCGGTCACATTCTTACTTTAGAAAGCCTATGAGAAGATGATAGAAACTTTTTGCTTTCTGGCCAGTCATTGTCCTCACTTGAGTCCTCCTCATCTGAATCACTATGTTGGAATCTGCTACGTCGAGCTGCAAAGTACAAGTGTTATTAAAGATTACTAGTACAAGACCTGGATAGTCACAATTTTATCAAAATAATTGTGGAAACTGATTGTCACAAAATGAAAGACAAGACAAACAGCAGCTTTCTGAAGATAATATCTCATTCTACTTACTGTCAAAGTAGCAGCTGTCCTCATCTGACTTAAGATCAGGAATGAACCATGGCTCCTTACTTAGAAGATTGTTGAAGTCTAAGCTTTTCAGAAATGGATGAATCTTGATCTCATTTGCTCCCCCTAGAAAGGAAGACAATAGAAAGTGATACAGACATTGTCAGAGAGATGGCTCCATATCTGTACAGTTTATGTTAAGCTGAACTGAAGATGTAACAGAACCAAAGTGAAGAGAATATACTGAAAGTCATAGCATGAAGAATGGAGAATGTGCAAGCTGGTAGAGTAGAGAACCTCAGTGCTGATCCTCATGGACATAATCATTTTTCTTGTCACAGAGGTGTAATAAGCTATTATTATTTGTATGTACATTACCTGTCCCAAGTCTATATGCTGGATCTTTTCTGAGCAGCTCAGTGATGAAATCTTGAGCAGTGGATGGAGGAGCAGAATTATTAAATTTCCAAGTTATGTCATCTGTTATATAAAAAGCAAATATCACAGAAAATTAAACCTCTTCAATTACTTTATTAAAATTAAAATATTTTTCATGAACACAAGTGACTAAACCCCAGAGTCAATCTAATCAAATAACAATGACATCACATATCATTCAGATATTTTTACTTACCCCATACAATACGGCTCAAAGTCTCATATTTGGAACGCCCACGAAATGGTACACGTCCTACAAGAAATTTATGTAGGATTATTCCAATTGACCACCAGTCAGCTGGCCTTCCATAGCCTTTCTGTAAGATAACTTCAGGTGCTATGTAACTAGGGGAGCCAAAAATCTGGAAACCAACAGAGATATGAGAGGACGATCAGTGAAAGTAATTGTGACAAATAGCATCAGTGGAAACATTTTCTAATTGAGAAAATATAAGAGAAGGAGAAATATATGAGATCAGTAAAGAACAAGTTCCTGCCTACCTCATTATCATAGAACTCTCTGGTGATGTCCTCAGTTGGAGCCCTGTAGATCTCTGATGTTGGTCTCATGAGGCAGAGTTTAGAAAGCCCAAAATCGGTGACTTTAATATGACCAGTTGATGTAATCAGGAGACTGTGGGAAAAAAGATAGTATAAGCCCCAAATAATAACCCATAGACTTTATGACAATTTCTAACTTTTTTCTTCTTTACTATACATCAAGGGTCACTTACTTGGAAGGCTTCAGGTCTCTGTGCATTACACCGTAGTTATGCAGGTATTCCACAGCTAAAACTGTTTCTGCAATGTACATACGGGCCATGGGGACAGGTAAAGGCTGCCCATAGTTGTCCATACGACTGCCACAGTCTCCTCCTACAGCAGAAAGAAAATATGACAAGAGAAGGTTTGTTACAATGTAAATTGCACATAATGTTTGGGAATAAGAAATAAGTGAAGACATTGGGGCAGGATGTCATACATACAGATATACTGTATATCAATGCAAAACACCCTCAATTGGATCATACCCGAATAGTAACTAGGACCTGGCCGGAGTGATGATCTGTCCCACCGGGCAGATTCTCGTTGGGCCGCTGATACAGTGGGCCGTCTCGCCTACCTCCTTATTATCTGTCTGGTCTCGTTCCGCTGACAGATTGTTGACACCTTCTATGAATTATATATTTATTTAGCTTATTAATTGTAAGATACATAGTATAACTTATACTGTCCCTTTGTTGTAGGAGTTACCTTGCTATTTTTAACTATGTATTCCATGTGGCTAATAAAGATTCATGTTTTTATATTGGATATTGTTTCATTGCACTTGTTTGTGTAGCTTTTGCACATTTGTGGTTTTGCTTTACATACTGTATAATGTAGAGCGTATACTGTATACTGCAGAGTGACCCTATACAGAAAGACAGAGCCGGGCTTCATCTACAAGCCTCTTATTACTTTCTCTGTGACATGCTCATCTACACAAACTGTTATAACCAAGTCAAATCCTCCTTTCATCCATAGTGTAAATTTCTGCCATGCTCAGCGAGGACATATCCCGGAGACTTCACAGAGATAATAATTTTTCGGGCATCTTGGTAACAGAGAGGTGCTAGAGATAAGCAGATCCGGGCTGGATATAGATATGATAGATATGACCTACCTGCACATACTCCATGACCATACACAGATGATGACTAGTTGGAAAGGAGCAGAACATGGAGGCCACAAAGGGACAATCAGTGAATGTTAGGATGTCCCTCTCTAGAAAGGCACGTTCCAGGCTTATTGGATCTCTCAAGTTCTCTTTGTCCAGTTTCTTCATAGCGAATGTCTGGTTTGTGTCTTTGTGGCGCACTAAGTGGATGGCCCTGGAGAGGAAGAAAATCCATGATTTATAATGAATTCTTACTAATGTTCTGTTTATAGACATCTTCAAATGATCTCCTTTACTAATGGTTAATACTAGATGTACGGCCAACACTAGAAATCCGTGTAATAATGCATTCAATAACACTACATAAATGATAAATTAGAGAGGAATAAACTTCTACTCAAATTATGCAAAAATCCTCATTTGTCAAAATGGCGAATTTGTTTTTTTTTGTAATTTGCTTTCTCACACGATCAGTAAACTGGCAGGTGTTGGCCACTATTTTTTAAACCTTAAAAGGCCATCAAAATGTTAAAGAATAAATAAATTCTTATACTCATCTCACAGCCCCTCCAACTCAACCGACTGGTCTTTGCTGCATCTTCAAATCTCTTCTGCTAGTGCTGACATCTGAAAGTCTCTCAGGCTGGGTCGGAACTTCCAGCACTGATGATGTCCAGGAGAACTCTGCGCGTGAAAGGTCACGTCATAACGTTGAGACCCTTCATGTGCTTGTATAAAACTCTCCTGGGCCTCCTTAAAGCCAGAAGTTCTGGTCTAGCCTGAGTGGCAGCAATCTGATGATGCGGTGAGAGTCAGACAGGTGATGGTGAGGAGTGAAGGGGTCGGAGAGGTGAGCAGTAAGGTGAGTAGGTGTGTTTTTCATTGTTTACATCTTATTTTTATTAGGCTGTGGGGTCTGGAGAGATCTCAGAGCATGATAAGGGACATTACATTTGAGGAAAATAATTTCTCCTTGAATCGCAGGAAAGTCTGCATGATAAGGCGAATTTTAATTTTGCCAGATCCACTCAATCCTAGTGCAAAGTGATGTGGCCTCTCTGTGGTGATATTGTACTGTCAGGGCACAGAGACAGAGGCATTGTCATAAGGAAACCTGGGAAATGAATATTATGCCAAAATTTAGCTCACCCAAAAGCTCCACTGCTGATCAGTTTGATCGGTTTGTAGTCGGACTTGCAAGGATTTCTCCCTGAGTTCAATGATCCGATTAAGGCCTAGAAATAATAAGAGATGACATTAAGACAAAGAAGCTGCAAGAAAATAAAAGCTCCAGTTGCAGGAACATCTCCCTTCTATATTATGTCCCTGCTGATTACACTGCAGCAAATGTAAAGGACGTGATAGAAGTCTGACCCTTTGCAGACACTATTATATTATAACAGGTTCATACACACACACACACACACATATATATATATATACTGTATATACGGGGTATAATATTATATGTGTAATTCATTGCCCGTTATCTGATGATATACAGACATCTCTGATACTTACACTGGCAGATTCGTGGATCTCTGGTGTCTCACATATTCCACCATCAGTAATTGCCGGCACAGTTATTTCTAAAATAATGATAAAATAATGAAGAGATGTCATGTATCAGTCTATAACAGTACTTAATATATAACACATCCAAATAAACAAAGGAAATGACAAGACCTCTGTAAATTATATAAAACTAGGTATATGGTATTCTGTACATACTGTATATATTTATGGCACATTCATAGATAGATATACTGCATCATATATGTGCGATTGTTCAGGATCTGATTAATTCTTGAACAATTACATAATTGGGGAACTATGAGCCACCTTGTACATTTTGGAGCTGAGAAGAGCACAGGGAAGAGAAACAGAATTACATGAGCCCTCTCCACTATAGTCTATAGGGGGTTCAGGAGCCGTTACCGGCCTCATACAGAGGATAAAGAATAAATCTACAGATTCTGTTTTTTTATAATATCTCGATATTTGAATGTAAAATATTAGATGATCGGCTTACCTTCCATCATAGAATCATAGAATCATAGAATGGTAGAGTTGGAAGGGACCTCCTGGGTCATCTGGTCCAACCCCCTGCTCAAAGCAGGATTCACTAGATCATCTCAGACAGATGTCTGTCCAGCCTCTGTTTGAAGACGTCCATTGAAGGGGAACTCACCACCTCTCGTGGCAGCCTGTTCCACTCATTAATCACCCTAACTGTCAAAAAGTTTTTTCTAATATCTAATCTGTGTCTCCTCCCATTTAGTTTCATCCCATTGCTTCTAGTCTTTCCTTGTGCAAATGAGAATAAACATGATCCTTCTACAATGTGACAGCCCTTGACATATTTGTAGACAGCTATTAAGTCTCCTCTCAGTCTTCTTTTTTGCAAGCTAAACATTCCCAAATCCTGCAATCGTTCCTCATAGGACATGGTTTGCAGACCAGTCACCATTCTGGTCGCTCTTCTCTGAACTTGCTCCAGTTTGTCTATGTCTTTTTTAAAATGTGGTGCCCAAAACTGTACACAGTATTCCAGATGAGGTCTGACCAAAGAGGAGTAAAGACCGATAATGACTTCACGTGATCTAGACTGTATGCTTCTGTTAATACATCCCAGAATTGTATTTGCCTTTTTTGCTGCTGCATCACACTGTTGACTCATGTTCAGTCTATGATCTATTAGTATACCTAAGTCTTTTTCACATGTACTGTTGCTTAGCTCTATTCCTCCCATTCTGTATATGCTTTTTTCATTTTTATTGCCCAGATGTAGTACTTTGCATTTTTCCCTGTTAAAAACCATTCTGTTGGTTGCTGCCCACTGCTCCAGTTTATTTAGGTCTTTTTGAATCCTCTCTCTCTCTTCTCTAGTATTAGCTATCCCTCTTAGCTTTGTATCATCAGCAAATTTAATCAGTTTACCCTCAATTCCTTCATCTAAATCATTGATAAAGATGTTGAACAATACAGGTCCCAGGACGGAGCCCTGTGGTACCCCACTTGAGACATTCATCCAGCTGGATGTGAAGCCATTTACAACCACCCTTTGAGTCCGATCACTAAGCCAGTTATGAATCCACCTAACAGTTGCCTGGTCCATTGCATACTTGGTAATTTTTTCAATAAGGATGGTGTGAGATACTTTGTCAAATGCTTTGCTGAAGTCAAGATATACTATATCTACAGCATTTCCCTGATCCACCCAGTCAGTGATTCTGTCATAGAAGGAAATTAAGTTAGTCTGACATGACTTGTTAGTTACAAACCCATGCTGACTCTGGTTAATCACTTCATTCTTATCCATGTACTTACATACATGTTGTTTAATAATTTGTTCAAAGATCTTTCCTGGTATAGAAGTCAGACTCACCGGCCTATAGTTCCCTGGGTCCACCTTCTTCCCCTTTTTGAAGATAGGAACAACATTTGCTCTTCTCCAGTCTTCTGGGACTTCTCCTGTTCTCCAAGAATTTTCAAAGATTATGGAGAGTGGTTCTAAAATTTCTTCTACGATCTCCTTCAGTACTCTGGGGTGTAATTCATCTGGACCTGGAGACTTGAACTCATTTATGTTAGCTAAATATTCTCTCACAATCTTTCTGTTTACAGATAACTTGGATTCCTCTATTCCTTTAAAAGGACAGTGAAGATCAGTTGATGTTACATTTTCTTTCTGAGAGAAAACAGATGCAAAATAGGAATTAAAAAGTTCGGCCTTCTCAACATCCTCTCTTACCATTTCTCCATTTTCATCCTGTAAAAATCCTATAGCATCTTTGACTTTTCTTTTACTTTTGATATACCCCCAAAATCCTTTTTCATTGCTTTTGACATCTCTTGCAAGCCTTAATTCATTGTCAGCTTTAGCTAACCTGATACTTGCCCTACAGGATCTGCAGACTGCATTATAATCTTCTTTAGATATGCCTCCCTCTTTCCATTTAATAAACATTTCTTTCTTTCTTTTTAGCATGTGTTTAAGTTCTGTGTTCATCCATCCTGGTTTCCTTAAATGCTTCCCATTCTTCCTACTTTTCGGGATTGTTAACGATTGTGCTTTGAGAATCTCATTTTTAAAAATCAGATCACTTTTTAGCTCTAGCTGACTAATATTAGGGTCAGGCATATTCACGTTTTGCCCCTCTTCGGAGTCACCTTCGGATGTTTCCTAATGGTTATCTAATGGTTATCTAATGGTTATCTAATGGTTATATAATATATACAATTAGTATAATATTTCACAAATACTAAATTGCTGTATACATAAGGCAGGAAGGGCTAAACCTGGATTTACTGGATAATTTCAATATTGAGCGGACTATTCACAGCCGATCCCTCCAGTAAATCCAAATTAAAAAAATAAGGGACTTGTATCTACAACTGTTCTTTAATAACTTCTATTATCAGAACAGCAGCATTTACCAGAAGAAAATTGTGGTGAAAAACAGATATAGAATACAAACTCCGTATCGCTGAGTACAGACTGTCATCACAGATGATGGAGCCACAGGAACAGGCTGTCATAATATCCTGTGCCTGCCTGGAGATGACAGGGAGGCCTCCAACATCATAAATCTGACCTTCTGCTTTATAACTGGTAATCTGGAGAAGATCAGACACCAAGGACTTGTGATATAGAACATGCTGGACACTTACCAGGTGCTCCAGGGAGCGAGCCGGACTCTCCAGTACATACAGGACATTTTGGGCCAGTTGTTTAAAAAAGGCCAATTCTCCACTTTGGGATTTTTCTTCAGCCTATCAAAATGGAAATAAATAGAAAAAGAAAATCATGAGGGAAAGTGCAGAATCTAGGAGGCCATTTATGTCACCATTTTACTCCTATCTGCAGCTACAATTGCTACATATTTGGTATAGATTATATGTTATATTGGTGATGACCTACAAAATTCATATTTAAATAAACTTGTATTTCATCATTAATATTATTATTATTATTATTATTATTATTATATGGTTTATGCAGTTTGTCTGTTATTTACCTGTTGTACTAATGTCCTGATTTTCTGCTGTAAATGCTCAAGATATTCTAAGGTATAGGTGGTAAGAATCCCCTGGAGTAGTGCCAACTCCTCAAGTTTATCTGGAGCAATTCCAGACATTTCAATCAAAATACTTAGTCAGTATATCTCTAGCTATGGAGGTAAATTCTGACAACAATGACACTGTGGGTGTCACTGTGATGCTAGAGCTACAGTAAATACAATTGTATGAGTAGTGGTAGTGAATTATGATGTCACCATAGCAGTAATGCCGTGATGGAATGTTGTGATGGAATCTTAACAGAGTATCTCAACTTAAACACATGGAAAAGTGACAAGTACATATAGTCATGCGAAAAGAAAAGAGGTGGAGGAGTAAAAGGAGGGGGAGACACAGATATAGGCATGTCATGCCCTTCTAAAATCCAAAAATTGAGAAGCCGACACGGCCAGTCCGCTCCTGCCCGTGACACCTCCGTGTCGCCGGGTTTGTGCCAGAGTCGCGGTGAACCCTGACGGTCAGCCCCCCTCTCCCAATACCGGTGCCTGTCCGCTGGTGGGTCGAGCGAGCCCCCCTGTGGTGGAGGCAGCTCTAAGCTTTTTAATTTAAATTGTCTCTCTAATTTGAATGAATACACTTTAAATCCATTTACAAGGATCTATTGGAGGGCAAGTCTCATGCCAGCAGCCGCGTAATTCCAGCTCCAGTAGCGTCCACTAAAGCTGCTGCAGTTAAAAAGCTTTTATAAGGATCGAGCTCGGCTGTCCACCGCAAGGCATCCTACTGCCAGTCCCAACCCCTATGCCTTGGGGTGCCTCCTGATGCTCTTCACTGAGTATCCCGTGGTCCCGAAGCATTTCCTTTGAAAAAATTAAGTGTCCAAACTACAGGTGGTGTAGCTTGCTTAACAGCCGGGATAATCCGCTGACTAGCAGACACTGCTACTAGGCACAAAGTATTTCCTGGGCTAGATGCAGTTAAAAATTTGTAATTAGATACTCTCGTTGGATGCTGAGAAAGCATTCCATAGAGTCTCCTGGCACGCCATATATGATTCTCTTAAAAAGCTTGGGGTAGGGGTCTAGGGGACCCTTTTATAGCCAAAATCATGGACCTGTATCTCAATACGTCACCTAGGCTGAAGATAAATGGAACTGTAGCACCCTGAGGGCTCGGTTGCTACAGAGGTATTGCACCTCACCCAGAGGTGTGATATCTCCCTCTCAGGTAAGGATGGAGTGTGGATCAGGACCCGACACCTGCATGCATTACACCATATTGCCGTGGGGCAGGGCGACCAATATGCCCCTGAGATGGGCACGACAGTCCCTGTCCCTGGCTGGAGTGGGGGGAGGGAACACTGAGGAAGGGGAACCCTGTAGTGCAGGAGCAGGGAGGAAGCAGTTCCTGGGTGCATTGAGAAGGGAGTATAAAAGGTGGGCACCATCTTAGTTCAGTGCAGAGAAGTCTGAGCAGAAGTGACAGGGAGCAGGGGCTCTGCATGAGCTCTGCTCCGGAGGCGGGCCTAGTAACAGAGGCCCAGACCTGGAAGAGGGAGAAGGAAGGAAGAGGAGAAGGCTCCAGGAACGAGGAATGAAGGGATCCCAGGGATACGGACGGGCGAGTCACCACCGCACGCCCGAATCCACCTGCATGGAGGGGTCAGGCCAAAGGGGGAGACCGGTCCCCGAAACTAGTGGAGGCAGGAAACGACCCTCAGCTAGAAACCGGAGGCTGTGACATTTTATGTGGCGCAGCCCCTTGCTACACCCGCTAGGAAGGCACCACATAGGGTCAGGGAAACTGGCGCCAAGTTTACCAAGAGGAGGCCCGAGGCAGCCGGACAGAAGGGTTGGTAAGAAAGGCCAGAAAAAGGACACACAAAGGGGGTCCTCTGAAGCGCTCCAAAGTTATCTGGGAGTTGTCTGAGCCCCTCACCTGGTGAGCACAGTACGACGTGGGCAGCCGTTACCTGCAGACGTGGTCTGGATAATAAGAACTGTGAGTAAAGGCCCTGGACTGCATCACTGACTCCGTGTCGTTACTGCTGCTGCCCTGCACCATCACCCCCATCCTCCGCATACACTGCCCTGAGGCTATACTCCTCCCGTGGGGAGTTATGCTACGCTCTGCTGCACCCACAACACCAGCCTCAGCGGTCTGCCCTGCAGCGGCGGTTCACTCTGACCGCAATCCACGGGTGGCGTAGTCGGACATTTAAACATCAAAACCACATAAATAGTTCCGCCACTGGTTTGACCGCCCTGAGCCACGGAACCGGGTCGCCGCCACGGAGACTACAACCACCAGCATCCACCAAAAAGGGTCCGGCTCCGGGTGTCCCAAGGCCCAGGGGGTGCATCAGAACATTTTCATCACCTTTCACAATCACCAATGGGACAAGGCAGGGATGTCCTCTGTCCCCTCTCTTATACATCCTAGTGATGGAGCACCTGCTCTCATCAATTCGCCATAACCCCAATATTAGGTGGATTGAGGTGGGAGGCACCGAGTACAAGTGCTCTCTATTTGCTGATGATGTCCTAGTATATATCACTCAATCACATATATCCATCCATGCTGTTATGGCTGAAATAAATCACTTTGTTACATGGTCAAATTTTAAAATCAATGCAGCGAAGTCTGAGGCCCTCGATGTCTCCCTCCCCAAATCCATATAGGATTCCATCCAGTCCAACTTTCCCTTTGCCTGGCCCTCACCGGGTATCAAATTCTTAGGAATTCCTATTCATAGAGACCTCTCCCATCTATGTTATCTTAATTTTGGGCCCTTTATTGAACAACTCCATACAGACCACGGTTGGCAAGTTAGAACTGTAAGATTCACTACGTGAACCACTGGTGTTTTGTGGAAAAGCACATGTACACTGTGTTCCAAATTATTATGCAAAAAGTGTTTAGGAGTGATAAGGGAAGAATTTGTTTGTTTGTCAGTTAAACTCATTGATGGTGATATGTGTCAGGGCTCTTTATATCACTGTAAGCAATTGCAGACACCTGTGCTAATTAGTTTGGCAGGTGTGTCCAATGAAAGGCAAGACTACTTAAGAAGGCTGTCCCACATTATTAAGCAGCCTACATTTTCTGCAAAAATGGGAAAGAAAAAGGATGTGTCGGCTGCTGAGAAGCAACAAATTGTGGAGTGTTTAGGTCAAGGCATGACTACAATCAACATTGTGCGATGATCAGGATGAAGTGTCTTGGCAATCAAGAAGTATGTAGCTGATTCACAGTACACACGTGTGCGTGCTGATAAGGGCAAATTGAGGACTCTTTCCTACAGGCAATTACGTCAGGTTAAAAGAGCAGCGGCAAAAAAGCCTTGTCATAGCAGCAGACAAGTTTTTGAAGCTGCTGGTGCCTCCAACGTCCCCCAAACAACAAGATGCAGGGTCCTTCAGAGGTTTGCAGCTGTGCATACGCCATCCTGTCGACCTCCTCTATCCACTTCACACAAGCAGAAACGGCTCCAGTGGGCCAAACATTACATGAAGACTGATTTCAAAACTGTTTTGTTCACAGATGAGTGCCGTGCAACGCTCGATGGTCCAGATGGATGGAGTGGAGGATGGCTGGTTGATGGACACCCCACGCAAACACGGCTACAGCGCCAACAAGGAGGAGGTGGAGTAATGTTTTGGGCTGGAATCATGGGGAGAGAGATTGTCGGCCCCTTTAGGATCCCTGAAGGGGTAAAGATGAACTCCATAATGTATGTGGAGTTTCTCAAACAGCACTTCCTGCCATGGTTCAAGAAGAAGAACCGTGTATTCCACAGCAAGATCATTTTTATGCATGATAATGCACCATCTCATGCTGCACATAAAACATTTGCATCTCTGGCTGATATGGGCATAAAAGGGGACAAACTTATGGTGTGACCTCCATGCTCCCCTGACCTCTACCCCATTCAGAACCTCTGGAGCATCATCAAAAGGAGTGTCTATGATGGCGGGAGGCAGTTCACATCTAAGCAACAGCTCTGGGAGGGTATTCTGTCCTCATGCAAAACAATTGAAGCAGAAACCATCCAAAACCTGACAAATTCAATGGACGAGAGAGTTCAGAAGCTCCTTTCGAACAAGGGGTCCTATGTGAAAATGTAACATCACCTAGAATAAAGTTTTGAGTTGAAAACTGTTTGATTTCAGTTTCTAATAACCTGCTAATGCTTATAATTTCAAAAATGACCATTTTTTTGGTCTTTATTAAAATGAAAAGGTTGATCGAAAAGTTTGGGGGATCTAAGAGTATGGCAACCCAGTAGTCAGGATTACTTCGAATTTTGACAATATGAGGGTCATGTTGCAGGTAGTGCAGCAAGAAGGCACTTATGTGTTTTGCGCATCTCGGAGCCCCAAAATTATTTTCCGGGCTAGATGCAGCTAAAAATTATTATTAATTTTAAATCTGGTGGAGCTTAGTATAGATGGCCTAATAGAATCAGTGCTGCACACTGCTACAAAACCCAAATTATTTTCCAGCCAAGGTACAGATAAACATGATTAGTAATTTTAAATCTGGTGGAGCTTATTATAGATGGCCTAATAGAATCAGTGCTGCACACTGCTACAAAGCCCAAATTATTTTCCAGCCAAGATACAGATAAACATGATTAGTAATTTGAAAGCTTAAAACGGTTGGTGAGGTGATTTTAACCAATCATCAAGCTTTTACTCTCCCCAGGATGACACAGGGGTAGAAAAGTCGTTTCGGATCCATGATTTGTTCATCTTTATGAATGTGAGTCTGTCTACATTATCAGTGGAGAGCCGCGTGCGCTTATCTGTCAGCACACCACCAGCAGCGCTGAACACACGTTCAGACAGAACGCTGGCTGCGGGGCATGACAAGATCTCCAAGGCGTAAGTGGCTAGCTCCGGCACAAAGCATGGGCAACAAACAAGGAGAATTGGAACTACTAATGCAGGAAAAGAAATATGATGTCATTGGAGTCACTGAAACTTGGTGGGACGATACACATGATTGGAATAAAAGGCTAAAAGGATACAACTTATTTGCAAGAAACAGACTTGATAAACGAGGAGGAGGTGTCGCATTGTATGTTAGAAAAGCGTATATCTGCACAGAGATTGAAGCTTCAGAGACTGGGAGTTCTGTGGAAACTGTTTGGGTAAGAATACAAGGAGAGAACAAGGGAAAGGACACCATTGTAGGCATTTACTACAGGCCACCTGGGCAAGCTGAAGATATGGATGAACTCTTTATGTATCAAATGACCAAGTTCTCCAAAAAATATGACGTAGTGGTCATGGGAGATTTCAACTATCCAGACATTTGTTGGGAATCTCTCTCAAGTAAAACTAACAGGTCAAGCAAATTCTTATCCTCTCTTGCTGACAACTTTATCTTCCAAAAGGTAGGGGAGAAAACAAGGGGATCTGCTACTTTGGATCTAATCCTTATAAACAGGGAGGAAATGGTTGAGGAGGTAAAGGTGGCTGGGACCCTAGGAGGCAGCGATCATGCTATTATAGAATTTTGGATAACTAGAGGAGGAAGACATGTGAAGACTCAAACTTCAAGGTTAGATTTTAGAAAGGCAGATTTTAAGAGACTCAGAAAGAGAATAGGAGGGATCCAATGGCTGGATGTCCTTAAGGACAAAAATGTCCAGGAAGGATGGGAAATTTTTAAAAATGAGATTCTCAAAGCACAATCGTTAACAATCCCGAAAAGTAGGAAGAATGGGAAGCATTTAAGGAAACCAGGATGGATGAACACAGAACTTAAACACATGCTAAAAAGAAAGAAAGAAATGTTTATTAAATGGAAAGAGGGAGGCATATCTAAAGAAGATTATAATGCAGTCTGCAGATCCTGCAGGGCACGTATCAGGTTAGCTAAACCTGACAACGAATTAAGGCTTGCAAGAGATGTCAAAAGCAATAAAAAAGGATTTTGGGGGTATGTCAAAAGTAAAAGAAATGTCAAAGATGCTATAGGATTTTTACAGGATGAAAATGGAGAAATGGTAAGAGAGGATGTTGAGAAAGCCGAACTTTTTAACTCCTATTTTGCATCTGTTTTCTCTCAGAAAGAAAATGTAACATCAACTGATCTTCACTGTCTTTTTAAAGGAATAGAGGAATCCAAGTTATCTGTAAACAGAAAGATTGTGAGGGAATATTTAGCTAACATAAATGAGTTCAAGTCTCCAGGTCCAGATGAATTACACCCCAGAGTACTAAAGGAGATCGTAGAAGAAATTTTAGAACCACTCTCCACAATCTTTGAAAATTCTTGGAGAACAGGAGAAGTCCCAGAAGACTGGAGAAGAGCAAATGTTGTTCCTATCTTCAAAAAGGGGAAGAAGGTGGACCCAGGGAACTATAGGCCGGTGAGTCTGACTTCTATACCAGGAAAGATCTTTGAACAAATTATTAAACAACATGTATGTAAGTACATGGATAAGAATGAAGTGATTAACCAGAGTCAGCATGGGTTTGTAACTAACAAGTCATGTCAGACTAACTTAATTTCCTTCTATGACAGAATCACTGACTGGGTGGATCAGGGAAATGCTGTAGATATAGTATATCTTGACTTCAGCAAAGCATTTGACAAAGTATCTCACACCATCCTTATTGAAAAAATGACCAAGTATGCAATGGACCAGGCAACTGTTAGGTGGATTCATAACTGGCTTAGTGATCGGACTCAAAGGGTGGTTGTAAATGGCTTCACATCCTGCTGGATGAATGTCTCAAGTGGGGTACCACAGGGCTCCGTCCTGGGACCTGTATTGTTCAACATCTTTATCAATGATTTAGATGAAGGAATTGAGGGTAAACTGATTAAATTTGCTGATGACACAAAGCTAGGAGGGATAGCTAATACTAGAGAAGAGAGAGAGAGGATTCAAAAAGACCTAAATAAACTGGAGCAGTGGGCAGCAACCAACAGAATGGTTTTTAACAGGGAAAAATGCAAAGTACTACATCTGGGCAATAAAAATGAAAAAAGCATATACAGAATGGGAGGAATAGAGCTAAGCAACAGTACATGTGAAAAAGACTTAGGTATACTAATAGATCATAGACTGAACATGAGTCAACAGTGTGATGCAGCAGCAAAAAAGGCAAATACAATTCTGGGATGTATTAACAGAAGCATACAGTCTAGATCACGTGAAGTCATTATCGGTCTTTACTCCTCTTTGGTCAGACCTCATCTGGAATACTGTGTACAGTTTTGGGCACCACATTTTAAAAAAGACATAGACAAACTGGAGCAAGTTCAGAGAAGAGCGACCAGAATGGTGACTGGTCTGCAAACCATGTCCTATGAGGAACGGTTGCAGGATTTGGGAATGTTTAGCTTGCAAAAAAGAAGACTGAGAGGAGACTTAATAGCTGTCTACAAATATGTCAAGGGCTGTCACATTGTAGAAGGATCATCTTTATTCTCATTTGCACAAGGAAAGACTAGAAGCAATGGGATGAAACTAAATGGGAGGAGACACAGAATAGATATTAGAAAAAACTTTTTGACAGTTAGGGTGATTAATGAGTGGAACAGGCTGCCACGAGAGGTGGTGAGTTCCCCTTCAATGGACGTCTTCAAACAGAGGCTGGACAGACATCTGTCTGAGATGATTTAGTGAATCCTGCTTTGAGCAGGGGGTTGGACCAGATGACCCAGGAGGTCCCTTCCAACTCTACCATTCTATGATTTATCCAGATTGGAAGCCCAAAAAGAGCAAGGGTCCAGTGACACAGTCATGGCTTCAATGTTTACTTGGAGATACTCCTGTACCATCGTCTCTAGGCGTTGACTATGTGTCAGACTTCTTGTCTCCTGTGGCCTTGCAAAGGATGGGCTAAAAAAGTGGTGAAATGATTCTGCAAAATTGATGTTACCAGCAGATACTGTGGTTCTGTTACGGTTTGAGTGCTGAACACTCGACGGTCCCACGGTTGGCAAGTTGGAACTGTGAGATTCACTACGTGCACCACTGGTGTTTTGTGGAAAAGCACATGTAAGATTCTGCAACAGTCTCTGCTGATACTCCTGCATGCGTGCATCCCTTTCTATGGCAGGAATAATTTCTGCAAATTTACTTTTGTACCGGTGATCTAACAGTGTGGCAACCCAGTAGTCAGGATTATTTCTAAATCTCACAATTCGAGGGTCATGTTGCAGGTAGTGCAGCAAGAAGGCACTCATGTGTGTTGCGCATCCAGGAGCACCAAGTCCCTGTTGTGTTGGTGGTGAGGTAACAATCATGCTTCCTTCCTCTGTCCTCTCCCCCCAACCTCGCACAACAGAAATGTGATCAAGGTCTCCCTCATCTGATGAGTCTTCCATCAGTTCGTCCTCCACTTCTTCCTGGGCTCCTGCACCTTCCTCACTAGTTTGGTTGCTACCATGCGCCCTGATAAAACCATCTCCCCCACCCTCACATGCCTGCCGCCTTGGTGCTGCTGACCGTTTGGACCTTGCAGATGTTAGCCCTTCCGCATACAACTCCTCCTCCTCTACTTCCTCCACCTCCTCTTATGCCACCACCTGACTCCGAATTCTGTTTAACATGTGCTCCAGCATGTAAATCACCGGAATAGTCATGCTGATAATGGCATCGTCAGCACTAAACATCTTCGTCGCCATTTCAAAACTGTGCAGAAGGGTGCATAGGTCCCTGATCTGAGACCACTCCTCCAGCGTGATTTGCCCCACCTCTGGATCTCGTTGGCCCAGGCTATACGTCAGAGCGTATTGCACCAGGGCTTGTCGGTGCTGCCACAGTCGCTGCAACATGTGCAGAGTTGAATTCCACCGGGTAGGCACATCGCATTTTAGCCGGTGAAGTAGCAGGCCCAACGACTTCTGTAGAGATGTAAGTCGCTGAGCTGCGGGATGCGAACGGCGGAAGTGAGCACACAGTGACTGTGCCCTCTGCAGAAGGCCATCTAGTCCGGGATAGTGGGCTAAAAATTGCTGGATAACCAGGTTCAACACGTGAGCCATACAAGGCACATGTGTGACATTGCCCCGGCGAAGGGCCGCACCCAGGTTTGCAGCATTGTCGCACACGGCCTTCCCTGGTTTCAGGTCCAGTGGAGACAACCATTCATGAAATTGGTTCTCCAGAGCTGACCACAACTTCTCAGCTGTGTGACTCACATTTCCCAGACATTTCAAGGTAAAAACCGCCTGATGGCGTTGAGCCCTACTGCCAGCATAGTAAGGAGGTGTGCAGGATCCCTTCTGCGCAGTTAGAAAGCTTGTGGCATGACCAAACAGGCTTTGGGTGCAGGTGGAGGACCGAGAGGAGGTTGAGGAGGCAGAAGCAGTGGAGGAACTTTGAGATAAAGAGGATTGACGCACAACTCATGGGGACGGCAAGACTTGGACAGCAGCCCCTTGTCCTGCTGTCACCATAGTTACCCAGTGCCCAGTCAGCGACATGTAACGCCCCTGTCCATGCCTACTCGTCCAAGTGTCTGTGGTGAAATGCACCCTGTCACACACAGAGTTTCTCAAAGAAGCGGTGATGTTGTGTGCGACATGCTGGTGGAGCGCAGGCACACCTTTCTTTGAGTAGTAGTGCCGACTGGGCATCTGGTACTGGGGCACTGCGACGGACATAAGGTCTCGAAAATCCTCTGTGTCCACCAGGCGGAAAGGCAGCATTTCTGTAGCCAAGAGCTTGCAGATGGTGAAATTCAACCTCTTAGCTTTCTCATGGCTAGGAGGAAATGGTCTTTTACTTGTCCACATCTGAGGGACTGAGGGCTGGCTATTGTGCTTAGACCGGGTTGATAAGGGTGTCCCCGGCAAACTGCCGGTCTGTGAGGAAGATGCAGGCGGACATGTTAGGTTGCCTTGATCCAAAGGTGGTGCTATCGATGTCGGACAGCGCTCAACACCAGCTGGTGGTACCACCTCCAAAGAAAATGATGACCTGCCAATCACGCTGGCTGTTGCGGGTAAAGAGGTGGCAGGTCTGCGCCCCAAAACAGGTGTGACTGCTGTCCCCCCAGTCACTGAGGATGAAGAGGCCGCGAATGCACAAGATATGGCAGACGGTGGTTGGCCCGGCCGGCTAGGCCGCATTATAGCATAGTGAGCTTCCCACTGCAACTTATGCTTCATGTCCATGTGCCGGTTCATGCATGAAGTACTCAAACTATGTATTTTTTGGCCTCTACTTAGCTTTTGCTGACAAATGTTACAGATAACACGAGTTGGGTCATCTTTATCGATCTGAAAAAATGCCCAGGCTATGCAAGGCTTAGCACCCATGCGACCTGAAGAACCACCACGACTTGTGGTGAGAGGCAGAGTTGTGTTTGAGGATGCAGTTGTTGACGTGCTTCCAGTACTAGTTCTCTGTCCAGGAAGGCGCAACCTGACCTCGTCGTCACTAGCATCCTCCTCCACCTCCTCTGCTGACCTCATCTCTTGGCTAACTGTGGGTTGACAATAAGTGGGATCTCCAACCTCATCATCATCACCCTGTGCGTTATCACACCCGTCGTCCTCAGAGCCAACCTGTTCCTTCCCTGACAAAAAACTAAAGTTGTCGCTCCAATCAGGTATTTGAGTCTCATCATCGTCTTCCTCATTGTCTCCACCAACAGGAGTTACAGTTTGGGAATGAGGGTCTACATTATGGTCCGAACCTTCTGCGTCTGGTCCTGGATCCGACTCATAAGGATTCTGGGCATCAGTGCAGATCATTTCCTCATCTGGATTCACAGAAGCGCTGGAGTCGACCTCTGATTCCCAGGCTATAGTATGAGTAAACAGCTCTGCAGACTCAACCATCTGTTCTACCTCATACTCAGACGGGCAGCTGGAGATTTGGGAGCTGTGAGGAAGCAAGTGCGATTGGGGTGACACCTTTGAGGACTGGAGTATTTGTGATGTTGAAGTTGATGTGGAGGAGAGCCCACTTAAAGGAACACTTGATATCCGTTGAAGCACCTGCTGTTTTTGTGCCTCATCTGGAATTTGTAGCGTTTGACGTGACCGTAAGAAAGGGATCTTATCACATTGTCCGCTAAAAGAAGTAGACATTTTAGTTTGGCTGGAAGATGGTCTTTCTTCTGCAGATGTTACTGTTGCTTTAACACCTACCCCACGGACACAGCCTTTTATCCCCTTCCCAACACGCCTATTCCTCTTTCCACCAGCAGCAGGCCTTTTTCCACTCATTTTGGTGGTTAACTAATTCACAACTCTGGAGTTGTTTGCACAAAAAAACAATGGATGGGAACCGAGCAGAGCTGAGTGGCCAAACTGTGGTATTAGGCCAAAACTATTGGCTGGGTTAGATGCAGAAAAAAATTATATTCATTTTGCAACCTGATGGAGGTCAGTATAGATGGACTAATAGAACAAGTCCCACACACAGCTAGAAGCCCAAATATTTTTTCAGAGGTAGATGCAGAAAAAAAATATATTCAGTTTGCAACCTGATGGAGGTCAGTATAGATGGACTAATAGAGAAAGTCCCACACACTGCTAGAAGGTCAAATATTTTTTCAGAGCTAGATGCAGACAAAAAATTATTTTTAATTTGCAACCTCATGGAGGTCAGTATAGATGGACTAATAGAGAAAGTCCCACACACTGCTAGAAGGCCAAATATTTTTTCAGAGCTAGATGCAGATAAAAATTATTTTTAATTTGCAACGTGATGGAGGTCAGCATAGATGGACTAATAGAGAAATTCCCACACACTGCTAGAAGGACAAATATTTTTTCAGAGCTAGATGCAGATAAAAATTATTTTTAATTTGCAACCTGATGGAGGTCAGTATAGATGGACTAATAGAGAAAGTCCCACACACTGCTAGAAGGCCAAATATTTTTTCAGAGCTAGTTGCAGATAAAAAAAATTTAAATTTGCAACCTGATGGAGGTCAGTATAGATGGACTAATAGAGAAAGTCCCACACACTGCTAGAAGGCCAAATATTTTTTCAGAGCTAGATGCAGAAAAAATTATATTCAGTTTGCAACCTGATGGAGGTCAGTATAGATGGACTAATAGAACAAGTCCCACACACAGCTAGAAGCCCAAATATTTTTTCAGAGGTAGATGCAGATAAAAATTATTTTTAATTTGCAACCTGATGGAGGTCAGTATAGATGGACTAATAGAGAAAGTCCCACATACTGCTAGAAGGCCAAATATTTTTTCAGAGCTAGATGCAGACAAAAAATTATTTTGAATTTGCAACGTGATGGCGGTCAGTATAGATGGACTAATAGAACAAGTCCCACACACTGCTAGAAGGCCAAATATTTTTTCAGAGCTAGATGCAGATAAAAATTATTTTTAATTTGCAACCTGATGGAGGTCAGTATAGATGGACTAATAGAGAAAGTCCCACACACTGCTAGAAGGCCAAATATTTTTTCAGAGCTAGATGCAGAAAAAAATTATATTCAGTTTGCAACCTGATGGAGGTCAGTATAGATGGACTAATAAAACAAGTCCCACACACAGCTAGAAGCCCAAATATTTTTTCAGAGGTAGATGCAGATAAAAATTATTTTTAATTTGCAACCTGATGGAGGTCAGTATAGATGGACTAATAGAGAAAGTCCCACACACTGCTAGAAGGACAAATATTTTTTCAGAGCTAGATGCAGACAAAAAATTATTTTGAATTTGCAACGTGATGGAGGTCAGTATAGATGGACTAATAGAACAAGTCCCACACACTGCTAGAAGGCCAAATATTTTTTCAGAGCTAGATGCAGATAAAAATTATTTTTAATTTGCAACCTGATGGAGGTCAGTATAGATGGACTAATAGAGAAAGTCCCACACACTGCTAGAAGGCCAAATATTTTTTCAGAGCTAGATGCAGACAAAAATTATATTCAGTTTGCAACCTGATGGAGGTCAGTATAGATGGACTAATAGAGAAAGTCCCACATACTGCTAGAAGGCCAAATATTTTTTCAGAGCTAGATGCAGATAAAAAATTATTTTGAATTTGCAACGTGATGGCGGTCAGTATAGATGGACTAATAGAACAAGTCCCACACACTGCTAGAAGGCCAAATATTTTTTCAGAGCTAGATGCAGATAAAAATTATTTTTAATTTGCAACCTGATGGAGGTCAGTATAGATGGACTAATAGAGAAAGTCCCACACACTGCTAGAAGGCCAAATATTTTTTCAGAGCTAGATGCAGAAAAAAATTATATTCAGTTTGCAACCTGTTGGAGGTCAGTATAGATGGACTAATAGAACAAGTCCCACACACAGCTAGAAGCCCAAATATTTTTTCAGAGGTAGATGCAGATAAAAATTATTTTTAAATTGCAACCTGATGGAGGTCAGTATAGATGGACTAATAGAGAAAGTCCCACACACTGCTAGAAGGACAAATATTTTTTCAGAGCTAGATGCAGACAAAAAATTATTTTGAATTTGCAACGTGATGGAGGTCAGTATAGATGGACTAATAGAACAAGTCCCACACACTGCTAGAAGGCCAAATATTTTTTCAGAGCTAGATGCAGATAAAAATTATTTTTAATTTGCAACCTGATGGAGGTCAGTATAGATGGACTAATAGAGAAAGTCCCACACACTGCTAGAAGGCCAAATATTTTTTCAGAGCTAGATGCAGACAAAAATTATATTCAGTTTGCAACCTGATGGAGGTCAGTATAGATGGACTAATAGAACAAGTACCACACACAGCTAGAAGCCCAAATATTTTTTCAGAGGTAGATGCAGATAAAAATTATTTTTAATTTGCAACGTGATGGAGGTCCGTATAGATGGACTAATAGAGAAAGTCCCACACACTGCTAGAAAGCCAAATATTTTTTCAGAGCTAGATGCAGACAAAACATTATTTTTAATTTGCAACGTGATGGAGGTCAGTATAGATGGATTAATAGAACAAGTCCCACACACTGCTAGAAGGCCAAATATTTTTTCAGAGCTAGATGCAGATAAAAATTATTTTTAATTTGCAACCTGATGGAGGTCAGTATAGATGGACTAATAGAGAAAGTCCCACACACTGCTAGATGGCCAAATATTTTTTCAGAGCTAGATGCAGAAAAAAATTATATTCAGTTTGCAACCTGATGGAGGTCAGTATAGATGGACTAATAGAACAAGTCCCACACACAGCTAGAAGCCCAAACATTTTTTCAGAGGTAGATGCAGATAAAAATTATTTTTAATTTGCAACCTGATGGAGGTCAGTATAGATGGACTAATAGAGAAAGTCCCACACACTGATAGCAGGCCAAATATTTTTTCAGAGCTAGATGCAGACAAAAAATTATTTTGAATTTGCAACGTGATGGAGGTCAGTATAGATGGACTAATAGAACAAGTCCCACACACTGCTAGAAGGCCAAATATTTTTTCAGAGCTAGATGCAGAAAAAAATTATATTCAGTTTGCAACCTGATGGAGGTCAGTATAGATGGACTAATAGAACAAGTCCCACACACAGCTAAAAGCCCAAATATTTTTTCAGAGGTAGATGCAGAAAAAAATTATATTCAGTTTGCAACCTGATGGAGGTCAGTATAGATGGACTAATAGAACAAGTCCCACACACAGCTAGAAGCCCAAATATTTTTTCAGAGCTAGATGCAGAAAAAAAATACATTCAGTTTGCAACCTGATGGAGGTCAGTATAGATGGACTAATAGAGAAAGTCCCACACACTGCTAAAAGCCCAAATATTTTTTCAGAGCTAGATGCAGAAAAAAATTATATTCAATTTGCAACCTGATGGAGGTCAGTATAGATGGACTAATAGAATGATGCTATGCCCAAAAGATTTTACTTCACTAGGTGCAGTAAAAAAATTGGTATTCTATACACAGGTGGTATATCTTGGAACACAGATAGGCTACTCCACTGACTAACACACTCTGCAATAGGCCAAAAAGGATTAGCTTTGCTAGATTCAGCCAAATGCTGTGAAAAAAACTTGCACAGCACTGGCACAGACCTGCCTGGCAAAAACTGATAGGAACTGATGTAACCTAGTCCTGAAAAGGACTGCAATTACAATTAGTCTTTACTCCCACAACCTATCTATTTAAGAGCACAGACCTGCCTGATAAAAGTCATAGGAAATGCTGTAACCTAGTCCTTAAAAGGACTGCAATCACAACTATTCCCTACTCCCAAGCTATCTGTAGATTTGTGCGAAAATTGGCTTGAAATTAACAAGGTATAGCGCACACAGCAACAGCGGTGCCGTCTAACACGCTGCTGCAGCAGTGAGAAAATGATGGCGACGGGGAATATGGCTTGGTCTTATAGGACAAGGACATGTGACATACACTGCCAATGACACATGCCCTTGCTTGTGTGAAAAAAAGCACTTCGCTCCGTGTGTGCGCTGCTGATAGGCTGACAGACTGCACCTCCCCACTGTAAATGCGGGAAAGAGAAAAAAAAATGGAGATCTTCATTATTCCTGCAGAGATCCATCCCCTGCCCCTCCCCCCGCACCGCTGTACACTCAAACTGCGTATTAACATTAATTTTCATCATTACTGAGAAAAAATCCAGTTATGATTTTGGTGCACGAACAGTAATCGAACATAACCTCGAACAGCCGAATTTTTCTCAAATCGTTCGTGTTCGCCGAACGGCTCGAACACCGCCCAAAACAGCTCGAATTTGAGATTGGCGAACAGTTCGAGTCGAACAACGCTCATCTCTAAAGAACATACATTATTAGTTTATGGTGGCAAGTGGGGAACATTATTACTTTTTGGTCCAATTAGGGGCATTATTACTTCTGTAATATAATTTATTTTTTAGTAAATAGTTTTCCATGGGGGGAAAAAAGGGGGGGTTCTGTTACTGTGCAGGGCGGGACTATGTCGCTTTTTTTCTTCATCTGGCATAGTGTAGAAGTCAGGGAAAAAGTGGGGAATGTGATCTAGAAGCGATCAGTTATCAATAACTGTGTGTTATTTTCTGCAGAGACGAGTACTGGCTGGAAGAAGTGATGGCGGTCTGTGCCAGATGAAGAAGAAAAGCGAAGATGAAGGACTTCACCAACAGACGTCACTGGTGAGTCAGTGTATTACATGTACACTTATACTATACACTATATATTATATACAAAGCTCCAGTGTATCTCACTGGTGACCACTGTATTGCCTATACACTATATACAGAACTCCTATGTATAATGTCACTGGTGATCACTGTTTTACAGTACAAACCAAAAGTTTGGACACACCTTCTCATTTAAAGATTTTTCTGTATTTTCATGACTATGAAAATTGTACATTCACACTGAAGGCATCAAAACTATGAATTAGCACATGTGGAATTATATACTTAACAAAAAAGTGTCAAACAACTTAAAATATGTCTCATATTCTAGGTTCTTCAAAGTTGCCACATTTTGCTTTGATGACTGCTTTGCACACTCTTGGCATTCTCTTGATGAGCTTCAAGAGGTAGTCACCGGAAATGGCTTTCACTTCACAGGTGTGCCCTGTCAGGTTTAATAAGTGGGATTTCTTGCCTTATAAATGGGGTTTGGACCATCAGTTGTGTTGTGCAGAAGTCAGGTGGATACACAGCTGATAGTCCTACTGAATAGACTGTTAGAATTTGTATTATGGCAAGAAAAAAGCAGCTAAGTAAAGAAAAACGAGTGGCCATCATTACTTTAAGAAATGAAGGTCAGTCAGTCTGAAAAATTGGACAAACTTTGAAAGTGTCCCCAAGTGCAGTTGCAAAAACCATCAAGCGCTACAAAGAAGCTGGCTCACATGAGGACCGCCCCAGGAAAGGAAGACCAAGAGTCACCTCTGCTTCTGAGGTTAAGTTTATCCGAGTCACCAGCCTCAGAAATCGCAGGTTAACAGCAGCTCAGATTAGAGACCAGGTCAATGCCACACACAGTTCTAGCAGCAGACACATCTCTACAACAACTGTTAAGAGGAGACTTTGTGCAGCAGGCCTTCATGGTAAAATAGCTGCTAGGAAACCACTGCTAAGGACAGACAACAAGCAGAAGAGACAAGTTTGGGCTAAAGAACACAAGGAATGGACATTAGACCAGTGGAAATCTGTGCTTTGGTCTGATGAGTCCAAATTTGAGATCTTTGGTTCCAACCACCATGTCTTTGTGCGATGCAGAAAAGGTGAACGGATGGACTCTACATGCCTTGTTCCCACCGTGAAGCATGGAGGAGGAGGTGTGGGGGTGCTTTGCTGGTGACATTGTTGGGGATTTATTCAAAATTGAAGGCATACTGAACCAGCATGGCTACCACAACATCTTGCGGCGGCATGCTATTCCATCCGGTTTGCGTTTAGTTGGACCATCATTTATTTTTCAACAAACTATACTGGTAACCTTTGATGTTAACAGTCTATATACTTCTATACAACACTCCAAGGGCATTGCAGCAACCAAAATATTACTTGAGCAATCAGACAAGGATCCACGGACCATTATGTTCCTTTTGGATCTACTTTAATTGGTTCTGACGGAAATAATTTTTCTTTTCGAAGATTCATACTATTTACAAATCCAAGGGACCGCTATGGGCTCACATGTCGCACCTCCTTATGCCAACTGCTTTATGTCGAATTTTGAAGATCGTTATGTGTATACCAATGACCTCTATCGTACCCACTGCCTATTATGGCGTAGGTACATAGACGATATATTTTGTTTATGGAATGGCACCATTGATACACTGATACACTGTTTCACACACAATTGAATGACATATGGCCAGAACTCACCTTCACTATTACATATGATCAGCAAGAAATTAATTTCCTAGACACCATGGTTAAACGGAATACAGAGGGGGACTTATCAATTGATCTCTATGTAAAGCAAACGGATGGTGATAACCTACTTTTATATCAGATCTGTCATCCAAGGGCGGTTAAAAGATCTATCCCCATATCACAATTCCAAAGGGTGAGGAAAATCGTCTCAGATTCGGAAGTCCGTACGAAGCGTTTAGGAGAGATGGAAACCAAATTTAGACAGAGGGGTTACCCACAAAATCTTCTCAACCAATGCCGTAATTCTGAGGATCCATCACCCAATAGAAATACACTGAACAGGATTCCCTTTGTTCACACCTTTCATCCGTTCACTTATAGGTTGCACCAAAAAATTCGCAAACACTGGCCTTTGTTACAAAAAAGTTATCCTGATATTCCAGAGTTTAACAATCTATTCTTACCTTGTTTTAGGAGACCTACTAATCTTAGGGACAAATTAGTCCGAGCCGATGAGGGAACAGCCCTTAAGAAACTCAAACAAACTTTTCTAGGCACACAAAAGAAAGGTACTTTTCCATGCCTACAGTGTGCACAATGTGCAAATGTCCTAAAAGGTGACAAAATTTCACACCCCAATACAGGAGCTGACATTCCCATACATGATTTCGTTACCTGCGACTCAAAATTCGTTGTCTATGCGATAAAATGCCCGTGCGGCAAGATATACGTGGGTGAAACTACTCAATCTATTAAAGATCGTATATCTCACGACAAGTCGGACATCCGTTATGGCAGACATAATCTACCAATACCCTATCATTTTCATTCATCAGGTCACACAATAGCACAGTTGAGATTCCTTGTTCTAGAACAAGTACCTCCCAATAGAAGAGGAGGAAACAGAATAAGACAGTTAAAAATCAGAGAGGCATTCTGGATACACTATTTACAGAGCCTTGAACCTAATGGGCTTAATAGAGAGTATGATGTCATGAGTTTTCTGTGAAATTTCTAATTACACCATTTTTTTCTATTTTAGCAACGATCTTGAACTCGTCACATCTAAGGGTATGCACATGTAGTGAGCCATTATATATCCACTCCAAGTTCCCATTTTTTCTTTTAACTATTTTTTCCTCTAATTCATTTTTTATTTTTTGTTCTTTGTTTTTATTTTAGATTTTGTGTTTTTTGTTTTATATTTTATTTTTAGTTTTTATTTTTATTTTTTATTTTTATTTTTATTTTTTGTTTTTTTATTTTTTTATTTTTATTTTTTATTTATTTATTTTTTATCTTTATTTTTTTTATTTATTTTTTTTGTTTTGTTTTTAGATTTTTCTTTTTTTCTTTTTTTTATTCATGATTTATTATTTTTTATTTTGTCTCTTTCCTGTATAATCCCATTTTTCAATATTAATCCATTTTGATATATAACAATTAACTTAATTTTCTTTTTCCTTATTTACAGTTACCCTTTGGACAACTTAATTTCTAAGGTCTGCACCTCAATCAGGCTTTACAAGCGTACTTTCTTACCTTTGCGTTCCACCACTGCGTTTCACCTATGTCACTTCCTGGTCTTCTGCGTTCCAAAGAGCGTTCCACCATCGTCACTTCCTGGTTACTACTGTCTGCGCTCCACTAGTGCGTTCCAGTGCCGCACTTCCGCTTGTTACGGCTAGCGGACACAGCTGCACCGCCTCTTTTCATTACACTTCCGTATTACTCACAACATTATTCGCTCCCTAGCTATATATACCTCAGGCACACCGCCACATGCAGCGCACCTGTTCCACCCGGCATGACTGACCGTTACACTGGGCGCTATTTCACCAGGCATCACCACACACTAGCAATCCAGTAAGCTTGTCCCACATCATGTACACATGGTTCATTATCTGTAACCACCCTTTTAACAGTTCCATACCCTTTGTTATAAATGAATTTTTCTATATAAATACTTATGAATGGATTTTTCTTCTCTAACATAGTCCTAGACACTAAATTAACTTATTATGCTTATTTCCATCTCCTCCTTACCTTCACTATCTTTTTTGAGAGGTACATTTCATTATACTCTCAGGCTCATTCTATTTTTGACTTACGAGTATGTTGATTTTTGTCCAAATCTTTTTCTTATTTGTTCTTTTAACATTTTGGGCCATTAGTTTCCCGAAAAATTTTTTCTCCCCTATTTTTCTGCTCTTTATTTATCTTTTTTTTACTCTTTTTGAGATTTGATCATTTCGCCATATTTTCATCACATACTTTATATTGTGCCACTATGATGTAATTGACTGATCGATTTACATTATGTTATTTCATGTCTATCTCCAGTAAAAATAATATATTTTTGTTAAAATTTATAATTTTGCTAAAATCTTTACTTCTATGTGATTTTCACGTGTTTTTGAATTGTTCTGTTTCCATCTATGCATTAGTGTCTGATGAAGGTCGCAGTTTGACGACCGAAACGTTACATTGTATGGATTCCATTTCTTGAAAATTACTGAAGGAACAGTGAATATTCCATTAAAAAGTTTATTTCATATTACCATATGAGTGCCGGATTATATTTTTATATTGAGCTAGGAGTGGTATCCTTTCTGAGCACCAAATTTAATCCGGAGTGACGTGTATCTGAATCTGCATGGCTCTTGTAAGGGGCATTGTAAGTTCCTCAGTCCTAATTTTTGGCAGCTTTTACTTGGAAGGCATAAGCAAAGACTATGGGAGACCCACTCCCCAATAATGGGAATAATGTTTGTAATATGCTGTACTGCATAGCTCTTGTAAGGGGCATTGCAAGTTCCTCCGTCCTAATTTTTGGCAGCTTTTGCTTGGAAGGTATAAGCAAAGACTATGGGAGACCCACTCCCCAATAATGGGAATAATGTTTGGAATATGCTGTACTGCATGGCTCTTGTAAGGGGCATTGCAAGTTCCTCCGTCCTAATTTTTGGCAGCTTTTGCTTGGAAGGCAAAAGCAAAGACTATGGGAGACCCACTCCCCAGTAATGGGAAAAATGTTTGGAATATGCTGTACTGCATGGCTCTTGTAATGGGCATTGCAAGTTCCTCCGTCCTAATTTTTGGCAGCTTTTGCTTGGAAGGCATAAGCAAAGACTATGGGAGACCCACTCCCCAATAATGGGAATAATGTTTGTAATATGCTGTACTGCATGGCTCTTGTAAGGGGCATTGCAAGTTTCTCCGTCCTAATTTTTGGCAGCTTTAGCTTGAAAGGCATAAGCAAAGACTATGGGATACCCACTCCCCAATAATGGAAATAATGTTTTTAAGATGCTGTACTGTATGACTCTTGTAAGGGGCATTAAAACCGTCTTGTTAAGCTACTGCGACCTCCACCACTTTTCCAAGGGGCATTCAAACCATCTTGTTAAGCTACTGTGACCTCCACTACTTTTCCAAGGGGCATTAAAACCGACTTGTTAAGGTACTGTGACCTCCACGTCTCTTCGGAGGGGCATTAAAACCGTCTTGTTAAGCTATTGTGACCTCCACCACTTTTCCAAGGGGCATTAAAACTGTCTTGTTAAGCTACTGCGACCTCCACGACTCTTCCAACGGGCATTGCAGCCTGGGGATGGGTGGGTGGCAGGTTGGCAGCTGGGGACCGTTTATGGACACCCGGCCACCCCCAGGCTGCTGGGGACCATGTGTGGACACCCGGCCGCGGGGCGGCTGGGGATCGAGTATGAACACCTGGCCACCCCCTGGCGGCTGGGGAACGAGCGTGGACACCCGGCCACCGGGCAGGCTGGGAACTGAGTATGGATACCAGGCCGCCAACGCAGCCATGACATGGTGGCCGGCGTCTGCCTCCACATGCCTAAAAGGTCCAATTTCAAGTGCAAGCAAGCTAGCAGTATGGTATTGCAGCCTGGGGGTGGGTGGGTGGCAGGTTGCACACTTACTCTTGCATTCCAAGAAAACAAAGCAGATGCTAACTTCTATCATCATCATGCTCCTCACCTTGGCACTCTCAACTCCCCTGATGGAGAAGCCAGGGCCCACCGGAGGAGTCTGGTTCTCTGGTGGGCTCGTCCAATGCTGCCCTAAAGCAGGCCAGGCTAAGAAAAGTGTGTGGGAAGGTAACAGGATAAATAGGGGCAGCTGGGGAACGTTTATGGACACCCGGCCGCCCCCAGGCGGCTGGGGACCATGTGTGGACACCCGGCCGCGGGGCGGCTGGGGACCGAGTATGGACACCTGGCCACCCCCTGGCGGCTGGGGACCAAGCGTGGACACCCGGGCCGCCGGGCGGCTGGGGACTGAGTATGAATACCTCGCTGCCGAAGCAGCCATGAGGTAATGGCCAGCTTCGGCCTCCTCCAAACTAAAAGGCCCCATTTCAAGTGAAAGCTAGCAGTATGGCATTGCAGCCAGCGGGTGGGTGGGTGGTTGGTTGGCTGCATATTTGCGCTTGCATTGCAAGGAATGGGGGAGGTTCAATTGAACACTGCCCTAGGACAAGGACTTGCACGGGGATAGTTGCAAGTCTGCATCTTCTGATGCGGCAAGGATCACTTCTGATGGGCACACTTTTAGGCAGTGACCTGGGTGTCAGAGATGCTTCCAGTGGTTTTCCCTATGCTGTTCCCATATCTTTTCAGCACTGTATGCATGTGTCACACAGCACATGGCCAGATAAGATTGTAAAATGTTAAAATGACATTTCCCGGTGAATGCATTTGTCACTGTTGAAAGCAATACAAAAGTGCAAAAACACATAAAAATGCTACTTGTGAACATAGCCCATGGTGTGGAGGAGTATTTTTGCTTTTGGTTATTTATTTTACCTTATACACAAGTCTTTACCCTGGAAAGGAACTTCCTTAACATATTTCACAGGAAAGCAGTTTCAGTTTCGTTTTTGAATGTTTTATTGTGAGCCCGTAAAAGTGGCTTAATACCTCTGACCACGTTGTTGACAGCAGTGACCTGGGGGTCAGAAATGCTTCCTGGGGTGATCCCCATGCTGTCCCCATGTCATTTGAGCACTGTCACTATCGTTTTGGGCACTTGTTAGGCTTTTAAAAGACTGCCGGGGGTGCCGCCGCAAAAATGCTTGAGTCTCCCATAGACTAACATTGGGGTCGTTGCTCGGGTCGAGCACCCGAGTATCACGGTGAGCTCGGCCCGAGCTTCGAGCATCCGAGCATTTTACTGCACAGGGACAGTTCTTGTTAAGGCCAGAAGTGGCAGGCCAAGAAAAACATCAGAAAGGCAGAGAAGAAGAATGGTGAGATCAGTCAAGGACAATCCTCAGACCACCTCCAGAGAGCTGCAGCATCAACTTGCTGCAGATGTTGTCACTGTGCATCGGTCAACTATACAACGCACTTTGCACAAGGAGAAGCTGTATGGGAGAGTGATGCGAAAGAAGCCGTTTCTGCAAGTACGCCACAAACAGAGTCGGCTGAGGTATGCAAAAGCACATTTGGAGAAGCCAATTTCTTTTTGGAAGAAGGTCCTGTGGACTGATGAAACCAAGATTGAGTTGTTTGGTCATACAAAAAGGCGTTATGCATGGCGGCAAAAAAACACAGCATTCCAAGAAAAACACTTGCTACCCACAGTAAAATTTGGTGGAGGTTCCATCAAGCTTTGGGGCTGTGTGGCCAATGCCGGCACCGGGAATCTTGTTAAAGTTGAGGGACGCATGGATTCCACTCAGTATCAGCAGATTCTTGACAATAATGTTCAAGAATCAGTGACAAAGTTGAAGTTACGCAGGGGATGGATCTTTCAGCAAGACAATGATCCAAAACACGGCTCCAAATCTACTCAGTTATTCATGCAGAGGAACAATTACAATGTTCTGGAATGGCCATCCCAGTCCCCAGACCTGAATATCATTAAACATCTGTGGGATCATTTGAAGAGGGCTGTCCATGCTCGGCGACCATCAAACTTAACTGAACTGGAATTGTTTTGTAAAGAGGAATGGTCAAAAATACCTTCATCCAGGATCCAGGAACTCATTAAAAGCTACAGGAAGCGACTAGAAGCTGTTATTTTTGCAAAAGGAGGATCTACTAAATATTAATGTCACTTTTCTGGTGAGGTGCCCATACTTATGCACCTGTCACATTTTGTTTGAATGCAGATTGCACATTTTCTGTTAGTACAATAAACCTCATTTCAAGGCAGAAACATTACTGTGTCCAACAATTATTACGTATATCAAACTGAAATAGCTGTTGCAAAAACAACAATTTTTATAAAACATTAAGCTTAAGATTAATAGGGGTGCCCAAACTTTTTCATATAACTGTAAGTAAAGCCACATTTAGGTATAAGGGTTTAAGTGTCTGGAAAATCTATGGATCAGAACTTGTTTTTACCTGGATTGACTGTCATTCATAGATGTAACAGGATCACTCATCCTCTTCTTCACTTTTGGCCCGAGGTTTAGAGGATTAATCGAAGAAGTGAAACGAATATTCTTCTGTTTGTATCCCCTCGTACTAGACATACATGATGTATAGTACTGATATACCATAAATTTCAGTAATATTCCATTAAATGCAAAGGGACATTAATCAATATGATTTTTTTTTAATTAAGAATTTCATGGAAGGATGAAGAGATGTTTTTGGAGGGGCCTTCTTCTTCTGCAGATGTTTTTTGCTGGTCAGAAGGCCACAGGCAGATGGTACAAATCCTTCCATAGAGGTGCAGCTTTGATGGGCGACGTGCTGCACTCTCTTCAGGGTGCTAGACGTGGGGTCTTTCTGCCCTCGAGATGTTTATGCTGCCCCTCTGACAGGCTGCAAATATACAGCTTTCTCTGATGGAGTGAGCAGCCCTGGATAATCCTCGCCGGCAGGATGATATCAGCCGACGGAAGATGGAACCTATGAGAGGAGACATAACTAATGTAAGTAATGGGACTCCATATTAGAGGATACTACTGTGGTGTCACTGTGGCAGGACGGTAGAGGAGTCTTATCCTTACAGAGGTGCGGGGTCATTGTCAGTCATTGTACATGTGACAATCCCACCACTGACATAGAACATCTGCTCTACATGACTTCTTCTCACTGACTGACATCACACAACATGGAGCTTGTGGTCACACTTACCTCTTCTAATTCTCCCCTCTTCTACTTTTTCTGCTTCTTCTTGTTTTCTCAATGCAGATTTTCTTCTCCCCTGAACTGGAAGTTCTAATCAAGAATCAAGAAAAAGATGTAGATTATAAACACCTAAAAGATTAGCTTTGTAGTTGATTATTACACCATAATAGAGAGAATATGTCATATATACATAACATAACCTGAGGGTCTGAGAATTAGATTGCCTTGTGAACTGATTGATATAAAACCTGTCATGTGTTGTCTCCCTAAGGTACAATCTCCTTACTACCATCACATTACTTGTAGGATGCCACAGTGTTGCCTTATAATCAGTGTAACATTAAGGGCATAAGGAGGATCAGTATAGGCCCATATGGAGCCATGGGTGCAGTAATCAATATCAGTTTTGCAGAAGACTGAGTGGCTCCGAGTCCTTATAACTTATTGCATAACATGAAAGAGTGAGGATTTGTAGACAGTGAAGTGCTGGACTGTTCATTGTTTTATAGGAAGTAATTTTCTGAGCCTTTATGTGCACATTCACATTACACTTTTTGATCTGAGGCTGTAATAGGATGGCCAATAGACCTGTACATACCTGACAATGGGGATGACAGGCTGTCTTTAGCAGTGAAACACTGCATGTCACCATCAGATTCAGGAGAAGAAAATTCTTTCTGCCTGTTTCGAAGAAGAGAAAATATAAATTACAAATGAAAACAATACAAAAGGGAAGAACATCTGTGTTCAAGGCCTGTTAGGACATTAGGATAACATAGAGGGGATGTAATGCTCAGGATTCCCTTTTACCAGCAAGAATGAAGAATCAAAAGTAATGTTGGCCTGTAATGAACTGGAAATGAATGGCTGGTCTCAATGATCCCTTTTTATCACCAGCATTCCCACAAGTCAGAATCACGGTTCTCAGCAATCATGGGGTGATGGAAGCTGGATTTAGTATTGAGTTACACTTGTCTTGCATGTGGTGTTCTGAACATAAATCAAAATTGAATCCCATAATAGTAATTTACTCACATGTCTCAGTGTTTTGCATTTTCTTGGGGACACCCTGGAGGTGACTTGGGTTCTTCATTGTTCATCATCTTAGTACTGATGGAACAGAGCTAAAGCATAGAGAAAAATAAAATATATGTACATTTCTAAACTTTATTTTAATTAAAGGTTTTATGAATCTTATCGGTCACATTCTTACTTTAGAAAGCCTATGAGAAGATGATAGAAACTTTTTGCTTTCTGGCCAGTCATTGTCCTCACTTGAGTCCTCCTCATCTGAATCACTATGTTGGAATCTGCTACGTCGAGCTGCAAAGTACAAGTGTTATTAAAGATTACTAGTACAAGACCCGGATAGTCACAATTTTCTCAAAATAATTATGGAAACTGATTGTCACAAAATGAAAGACAAGACAAACAGCAGCTTTCTGAAGATAATATCTCATTCTACTTACTGTCAAAGTAGCAGGTGTCCTCATCTGACTTAAGATCAGGAATGAACCATGGCTCCTTACTTAGAAGATTGTTGAAGTCTAAGCTTTTCAGAAATGGATGAATCTTGATCTCATTTGCTCCCCCTAGAAAGCAAGACAATAGAAAGTGATACAGATATTGTCAGAGAGATGGCTCCATATCTGTACAGTTTATGTTAAGCTGAACTGAAGATGTAACAGAACCAAAGTGAAGAGAATATACTGAAAGTCATAGCATGAAGAATGGAGAATGTGCAAGCTGGTAGAGTAGAGAACCTCAGTGCTGATCCTCATGGACATAATCATTTTTCTTGTCACACTAAACCCCAGAGTCAATCTAATCAAATAACAATGACATCACATATCATTCAGATATTTTTACTTACCCCATACAATACGGCTCAAAGTCTCATATTTGGAACGCCCACGAAATGGTACACGTCCTACAAGAAATTTATGTAGGATTATTCCAATTGACTATCAGTCAGCTGGCCTTCCATAGCCTTTCTGTAAGATAACTTCAGGTGCTATGTAACTAGGGGAGCCAAAAATCTGGAAACCAACAGAGAAATGAGAGGACGATCAGTGAAAGTAATTGTGACAAATAGCATCAGTGGAAACATTTTCTAATTGAGAAAATATAAGAGAAGGAGAAATATATGAGATCAGTAAAGAACAAGTTCCTGCCTACCTCATTATCATAGAACTCTCTGGTGATGTCCTCAGTTGGAGCCCTGTAGATCTCTGATGTTGGTCTCATGAGGCAGAGTTTAGAAAGCCCAAAATCGGTGACTTTAATATGACCAGTTGATGTTATCAGGAGACTGTGGGAAAAAAAGATAGTATAAGCCCCAAATAATAACCCATAGACTTTATGACAATTTCTAACTTTTTTCTTCTTTACTATACATCAAGGGTCACTTACTTGGAAGGCTTCAGGTCTCTGTGCATTACACCGTAGTTATGCAGGTATTCCACAGCTAAAACTGTTTCTGCAATGTACATACGGGCCATGGGGACAGGTAAAGGCTGCCCATAGTTGTCCATATGACTGCCACAGTCTCCTCCTACAGCAGAAAGAAAATATGACAAGAGAAGGTTTGTTACAATGCAAATTGCGCATAATGTTTGGGAATAAGAAATAAGTGGAGACATTGGGGCAGGATGTCATACATACAGATATACTGTATATCAATGCAAAACACCCTCAATTGGATCATACCCGAATAGTAACTAGGACCTGGCCGGACTGATGATCTGTCCCACCGGGCAGATTCTCGTTGGGCCGCTGATACAGTGGGCCGTCTAGCCTACCTCCTTATTATCTGTCTGGTCTCGTTCTGCTGACAGATTGCTGACACCTTCTATGAATTATATATTTATTTAGCTTATTAATTGTAAGATACATAATATAACTTATACTGTCCCTTTGTTGTAGGAGTTACCTTGTTATTTTTAACTATGTATTCCATGTGGCTAATAAAGATTCATGTTTTTATATTGGACATTGTTTCATTGCACTTGTTTGTGCAGCTTTTGCACATTTGTGGTTTTGCTTTACATACTGTATAATGTAAAGCGTATACTGTATACTGCAGAGTGACCCTATACAGAAAGACAGAGCCGGGCTTCATCTACAAGCCTCTTATTACTTTCTCTGTGACATGCTCATCTACACAAACTGTTATAACCAAGTCAAATCCTCCTTTCATCCATAGTGTAAATTTCTGCCATGCTCAGCGAGGACATATCCCGGAGACTTCACAGAGATAATAATTTTTCGGGCATCTTGGTAACAGAGAGGTGCTAGAGATAAGCAGATCCGGGCTGGATATAGATATGATAGATATGACCTACCTGCTACATACTCCATGACCATACACAGATGATGACTAGTTGGAAAGGAGCAGAACATGGAGGCCACAAAGGGACAATCAGAGAATGTTAGGATGTCCCTCTCTAGAAAGGCACGTTCCAGGCTTATTGGATCTCTCAAGTTCCGCTTGTCCAGTTTCTTCATAGCGAATGTCTGGTTTGTGTCTTTGTGGCGCACTAAGTGGATGGCCCTGGAGAGGAAGAAAATCCATGATTTATAATGAATTCTTACTAATGTTCTGTTTATAGACATCTTCAAATGATCTCCTTTACTAATGGTTAATACTAGATGTACGGCCAACACTAGAAATCCGTGTAATAATACATTCAATAACACTACATAAATGATAAATTAGAGAGGAATAAACTTCTACTCAAATTATGCAAAAATCCTCATTTGTCAAAATGGCGAATTTGTTTTTTTTTGTAATTTGCTTTCTCACACGATCAGTAAACTGGCAGGCGTTGGCCACTATTTTTTAAACCTTAAAAGGCCATCAAAATGTTAAAGAATAAATAAATTCTTATACTCATCTCACAGCCCCTCCAACTCAACCGACTGGTCTTTGCTGCATCTTCAAATCTCTTCTGCTAGTGCTGACATCTGAAAGTCTCTCAGGCTGGGTCGGAACTTCCAGCACTGATGATGTCCAGGAGAACTCTGCGCGTGAAAGGTCACGTCATAACGTTGAGACCCTTCATGTGCTTGTATAAAACTCTCCTGGGCCTCCTTAAAGCCAGAAGTTCTGGTCTAGCCTGAGTGGCAGCAATCTGATGATGCGGTGAGAGTCAGACAGGTGATGGTGAGGAGTGAAGGGGTCGGAGAGGTGAGCAGTAAGGTGAGTAGGTGTGTTTTTCATTGTTTACATCTTATTTTTATTAGGCTGTGGGGTCTGGAGAGATCTCAGAGCATGATAAGGGACATTACATTTGAGGAAAATAATTTCTTCATGAATCGCAGGAAAGTCTGCATGATAAGGCGAATTTTAATTTTGCCAGATCCACTCAATCCTAGTGCAAAGTGATGTGGCCTCTCTGTGGTGATATTGTACTGTCAGGGCACAGAGACAGAGGCATTGTCATAAGGAAACCTGGGAAATGAATATTATGCCAAAATTTAGCTCACCCAAAAGCTCCACTGCTGATCAGTTTGATGGGTTTGTAGTCGGACTTGCAAGGATTTCTCCCTGAGTTCAATGATCCGATTAAGGCCTAGAAATAATAAGAGATGACATTAAGACAAAGAAGCTGCAAGAAAATAAAAGCTCCAGTTGCAGGAACATCTCCCTTCTATATTATGTCCCTGCTGATTATACTGCAGCAAATGTAAAGGACGTGATAGAAGTCTGACCCTTTGCAGACACTATTATATTATAAGAGGTTCATACACACACACACACACACACACAGACACATATATATACATATATATATATATATACTGTATATACGGGGTATAATATTATATGTGTAATTCATTGCCCGTTATCTGATGATATACAGACATCTCTGATACTTACACTGGCAGATTCGTGGATCTCTGGTGTCTCACATATTCCACCATCAGTAATTGCCGGCACAGTTATTTCTAAAATAATGATAAAATAATGAAGAGATGTCATGTATCAGTCTATAACAGTACTTAATATATAACACATCCAAATAAACAAAGGAAATGACAAGACCTCTGTAAATGATATAAAACTAGGTATATGGTATTCTGTACATACACTATATATTTATGGCACATTCATAGATAGATATACTGCATCATACATGTGCGATTGTTCAGGATCTGATTAATTCTTGAATTATAATAATTGGGGAACTATGAGCCACCTTGTACATTTTGGAGCTGAGAAGAGCACAGGGGAGAGAAACAGAATTACATGAGCCCTCTCCACTATAGTCTATAGGGGGTTCAGGAGCCGTTACCGGCCTCATACAGAGGATAAAGAATAAATCTACAGATTCTGTTTTTTTATAATATCTCGATATTTGAATGTAAAATATTAGATGATCGGCTTACCTTCCATCAGATCACTTTTTAGCTCTAGCTGACTAATATTAGGGTCAGGCATATTCACGTTTTGCCCCTCTTCGGAGTCACCTTCGGATGTTTTCTGATGGTTATAATATATACAATTAGTATAATATTTCACAAATACTAAATTGCTGTATACATAAGGCAGGAAGGACTAAACCTGGATTTACTGGATAATTTCAATATTGAGAGGACTATTCACAGCCGATCCCTCCAGTAAATCCAAATTAAAAAATAAGGGACTTGTATCTACAACTGTTCTTTAATAACTTCTATTATCAGAACAGCAGCATTTACCAGAAGAAAATTGTGGTGAAAAACAGATATAGAATACAAACGCCGTATCGCTGAGTACAGACTGTCATCACAGATGATGGAGCCACAGGAACAGGCTGTCATAATATCCTGTGCCTGCCTGGAGATGACAGGGAGGCCTCCAACATCATAAATCTGACCTTCTGCTTTATAACTGGTAATCTGGAGAAGATCAGACACCAAGGACTTGTGATATAGAACATGCTGGACACTTACCAGGTGCTCCAGGGAGCGAGCCGGACTCTCCAGTACATACAGGACATTTTGGGCCAGTTGTTTAAAAAAGGCCAATTCTCCACTTTGGGATTTTTCTTCAGCCTATCAAAATGGAAATAAATAGAAAAAGAAAATCATGAGGGAAAGTGCAGAATCTAGGAGGCCATTTATGTCACCATTTTACTCCTATCTGCAGCTACAATTGCTACATATTTGGTATAGATTATATGTTATATTGGTGATGACCTACAAAATTCATATTTAAATAAACTTGTATTTCATCATTATTATTATTATTATATGGTTTATGCAGTTTGTCTGTTATTTACCTGTTGTACTAATGTCCTGATGTTCTGCTGTAAATGCTCAAGATATTCTAAGGTATAGGTGGTAAGAATCCCCTGGAGTAGTGCCAACTCCTCAAGTTTATCTGGAGCAATTCCAGACATTTCAATCAAAATACTTAGTCAGTATATCTCTAGCTATGGAGGTAAATTCTGACAACAATGACACTGTGGGTGTCACTGTGATGCTAGAGCTACAGTAAATACAATTGTATGAGTAGTGGTAGTGAATTATGATGTCACCATAGCAGTAATGCCGTGATGGAATGTTGTGATGGAATCTTAACAGAGTATCTCAACTTAAACACATGGAAAAGTGACAAGTACATATAGTCATGCGAAAAGAAAAGAGGTGGAGGAGTAAAAGGAGGGGGAGACACAGATATAGGCATGTCATGCCCTTCTAAAATCCAAAAAGTGAGAAGCCGACACAGCCAGTCCGCTCCTGCCCGTGCCACCTCCGTGTCGCCGGGTTTGTGCCAGAGCCGCGGTGAACCCTGACGGCCAGCCCCCCTCTCCCAATACCGGTGCCTGTCCGCTGGTGGGTCGAGCGAGCCCCCCTGTGGTGGAGGCAGCTCTAAGCTTTTTAATTTAAATTGTCTCTCTAATTTGAATGAATACACTTTAAATCCATTTACAAGGATCTATTGGAGGGCAAGTCTCATGCCAGCAGCCGCGTAATTCCAGCTCCAGTAGCGTCCACTAAAGCTGCTGCAGTTAAAAAGCTTTTATAAGGATCGAGCTCGGCTGTCCACCGCAAGGCATCCTACTGCCAGTCCCAGCCCCTATTCCTTGGGGTGCCTCCTGATGCTCTTCACTGAGTATCCCGTGGTCCCGAAGCATTTCCTCTGAAAAAATTAAGTGTCCAAACTACAGGTGGTGTAGCTTTCTTAACAGCCGGGATAATCCGCTGACTAGCAGACACTGCTACTAGGCACAAAGTATTTCCTGGGCTAGATGCAGTTAAAAATTAGTAATTAGATACTCTCGTTGGATGCTGAGAAAGCATTCCATAGAGTCTCCTGGCACGCCATATATGATTCTCTTAAAAAGCTTGGGGTAGGGGTCTAGGGGACCTTTTTATAGCCAAAATCACGGCCCTGTATCGCAATACGTTACCTAGGCTGAAGATAAATGGAACTGTAGCACCCTGAGGGCTCGGTTGCTACAGAGGTATTGCACCTCACCCAGAGGTGTGATATCTCACTCTCAGGTAAGGATGGAGTGTGGATCAGGACCCGACACCTGCATGCATTACACCACATTGCCGTGGGGCAGGGCGACCAATATGCCCCTGAGATGGGCACGACAGTCCCTGTCCCTGGCTGGAGTGGGGGGAGGGAACACTGAGGAAGGGGAACCCTGTAGTGCAGGAGCAGGGAGGAAGCAGTTCCTGGGTGCATTGAGAAGGGAGTATAAAAGGTGGGCACCATCTTAGTTCAGTGCAGAGAAGTCTGAGCAGAAGTGACAGGGAGCAGGGGCTCTGCATGAGCTCTGCTCCGGAGGCGGGCCTAGTAACAGAGGCCCAGACCTGGAAGAGGGAGAAGGAAGGAAGAGGAGCGGAGAAGGCTCCAGGAATGAGGAACGAAGGGATCCCAGGGGTGCGGACGGGCGAGTCGCCACCGCACGCCCGAATCCACCTGCATGGAGGGGTCAGGCCAAAGGGGGAGACCGGTCCCCGAAACTAGTGGAGGCAGGAAACGACCCTCAGCTAGAAACCGGAGGCTGTGACATTTTATGTGGCGCAGCCCCTTGCTACACCCGCTAGGAAGGCACCACATAGGGTCAGGGGATCTGGCGCCAAGTTTACCAAGAGGAGGCCCGAGGCAGCCGGACAGAAGGGTTGGTAAGAAAGGCCAGACAAAGGACACACATAGGGGGTCCTCTGAAGCGCTCCAAAGTTATCTGGGAGTTGTCTGAGCCCCTCACCTGGTGAGCACAGTACGACGTGGGCAGCCGTTATCTGCAGACGTGGTCTGGATAATAAGAACTGTGAGTAAAGGTCCTGGACTGCATCACTGACTCCGTGTCGTTACTGCTGCTGCCCTGCACCATCACCCCCATCCTCCGCATACACTGCCCTGAGGCTATACTCCTCCCGTGGGGAGTTATGCTACGCTCTGCTGCACCCACAACACCAGCCTCAGCGGTCTGCCCTGCAGCGGCGGTTCACTCTGACCGCAATCCACGGGTGGCGTAGTCGGACATTTAAACATCAAAACCACATAAATAGTTCCGCCACTGGTTTGACCGCCCTGAGCCACGGAACCGGGTCGCCGCCACGGAGACTACAACCACCAGCATCCACCAAAAAGGGTCCGGCTCCGGGTGTCCCAAGGCCCAGGGGGTGCATCAGAACATTTTCATCACCTTTCACAATCACCAATGGGACAAGGCAGGGATGTCCTCTGTCCCCTCTCTTATACATCCTAGTGACGGAGCACCTGCTCTCATCAATTCGCCATAACCCCAATATTAGGTGGATTGAGGTGGGAGGCACCGAGTACAAGTGCTCTCTATTTGCTGATGATATCCTAGTATATATCACTCAATCACATATATCCATCCATGCTGTTATGGCTGAAATAGATCACTTTGTTACATGGTCAAATTTTAAAATCAATGCAGCGAAGTCTGAGGCCCTCGATGTCTCCCTCCCCAAATCCATACAGGATTCCATCCAGTCCAACTTTCCCTTTGCCTGGCCCTCACAGGGTATCAAATACTTAGGAATTCCTATTCATAGAGACCTCTCCCATCTATGTTATCTTAATTTTGGGCCCTTTATTGAACAACTCCATACAGACCACGGTTGGCAAGTTAGAACTGTAAGATTCACTACGTGAACCACTGGTGTTTTGTGGAAAAGCACATGTACACTGTGTTCCAAATTATTATGCAAAAAGTGTTTAGGAGTGATAAGGGAAGAATTTGTTTGTTTGTCAGTTAAACTCATTGATGGTGATGTGTGTCAGGGCTCTTTATATCACTGTAAGCAATTGCAGACACCTGTGCTAATTAGTTTGGCAGGTGTGTCCAATGAAAGGCAAGACTACTTAAGAAGGCTGTCCCACATTATTAAGCAGCCTACATTTTCTGCAAAAATGGGAAAGAAAAAGGATGTGTCGGCTGCTGAGAAGCAACAAATTGTGGAGTGTTTAGGTCAAGGCATGACTACAATCAACATTGTGCGATGATCAGGATGAAGTGTCTTGGCAATCAAGAAGTATGTAGCTGATTCACAGTACACACGTGTGCGTGCTGATAAGGGCAAATTGAGGACTCTTTCCTACAGGCAATTACGTCAGGTTAAAAGAGCAGCGGCAAAAAAGCCTTGTCATAACAGCAGACAAGTTTTTGAAGCTGCTGGTGCCTCCAACGTCCCCCGAACAACAAGATGCAGGGTCCTTCAGAGGTTTGCAGCTGTGCATACGCCATCCTGTCGACCTCCTCTATCCACTTCACACAAGCAGAAACGGCTCCAGTGGGCCAAACATTACATGAAGACTGATTTCAAAACTGTTTTGTTCACGGATGAGTGCCGTGCAACGCTCGATGGTCCAGATGGATGGAGTGGAGGATGGCTGGTTGATGGACACCCCACGCAAACACGGCTACAGCGCCAACAAGGAGGAGGTGGAGTAATGTTTTGGGCTGGAATCATGGGGAGAGAGATTGTCGGCCCCTTTAGGATCCCTGAAGGGGTAAAGATGAACTCCATAATGTATGTGGAGTTTCTCAAACAGCACTTCCTGCCATGGTTCAAGAAGAAGAACCGTGTATTCCACAGTAAGATCATTTTTATGCATGATAATGCACCATCTCATGCTGCACATAAAACATTTGCATCTCTGGCTGATATGGGCATAAAAGGGGACAAACTTATGGTGTGACCCCCATGCTCCCCTGACCTCTACCCCATTCAGAACCTCTGGAGCATCATCAAAAGGAGTGTCTATGATGGCGGGAGGCAGTTCACATCTAAGCAACAGCTCTGGGAGGGTATTCTGTCCTCATGCAAAACAATTGAAGCAGAAACCATCCAAAACCTGACAAATTCAATGGACGAGAGAGTTCAGAAGCTCCTTTCGAACAAAATTTTACCTAGCATTTAAAATTTACAAGATCACCATACCAAAAAAAAAAACACTACCAATTCCTGACAGGTCCTTTTTAAACTCAGAATTATCCATACTTATTAAATACCTTATAAAAATATTTTAAAAATGTAACATCACCTAGAATAAAGTTTTGAGTTGAAAACTGTTTGATTTCAGTTTCTAATAACCTGCTAATGCTTATAATTTCAAAAATGACCATTTTTTTGGTCTTTATTAAAATGAAAAGGTTGATCGAAAAGTTTGAGGGATCTAAGAGTGTGGCAACCCAGTAGTCAGGATTACTTCGAATTCTGACAATATGAGGGTCATGTTGCAGGTAGTGCAGCAAGAAGGCACTTATGTGTTTTGCGCATCTCGGAGCCCCAAAATTATTTTCCGGGCTAGATGCAGCTAAAAATTATTATTAATTTTAAATCTGGTGGAGCTTAGTATAGATGGCCTAATAGAATCAGTGCTGCACACTGCTACAAAGCCCAAATTATTTTCCAGCCAAGGTACAGATAAACATGATTAGTAATTTAAATCTGGTGGAGCTTATTATAGATGGCCTAATAGAATCAGTGCTGCACACTGCTACAAAGCCCAAATTATTTTCCAGCCAAGATACAGATAAACATGATTAATAATTTGAAAGCTTAAAACGGTTGGTGAGGTGATTTTAACCAATCATCAAGCTTTTACTCTCCCCAGGATGACACAGGGGTAGAAAAGTCGTTTCGGATCCATGATTTGTTCATCTTTATGAATGTGAGTCTGTCTACCTTATCAGTGGAGAGCCGCGTGCGCTTGTCTGTCAGCACACCACCAGCAGCGCTGAACACACGTTCAGACAGAACGCTGACTGCGGGGCATGACAAGATCTCCAAGGCGTAAGTGGCTAGCTCCGGACATTTATCCAGATTGGAAGCCCAAAAAGAGCAAGGGTCCAGTGACACAGTCATGGCTTCAATGTTTACTTGGAGATACTCCTGTACCATCGTCTCTAGGCGTTGACTATGTGTCAGACTTCTTGTCTCCTGTGGCCTTGCAAAGGATGGGCTAAAAAAGTGGTGAAATGATTCTGCAAAATTGATGTTACCAGCAGATACTGTGGTTCTGTTACGGTTTGAGTGCTGAACACTCGACGGTCCCACGGTTGGCAAGTTGGAACTGTGAGATTCACTACGTGCACCACTGGTGTTTTGTGGAAAAGCACATGTAAGATTCTGCAACAGTCTCTGCTGATACTCCTGCATGCGTGCATCCCTTTCTATGGCAGGAATAATTTCTGCAAATTTACTTTTGTACCGGGGATCTAATAGTGTGGCAACCCAGTAGTCAGTATTATTTCTAATTCTCACAATTCGAGGGTCATGCTGCAGGTAGTGCAGCAAGAAGGCACTCATGTGTGTTGCGCATCCAGGAGCACCAAGTCCCTGTTGTGTTGGGGGCGAGGTAACAATCATGCTTCCTTCCTCTGTCCTCTCCCCCCAACCTCGCACAACAGAAATATGATCAAGGTCTCCCTCATCTGATGAGTCTTCCATCAGTTCGTCCTCCACTTCTTCCTGGGCTCCTGCACCTTCCTCACTAGTTTGGCTGCTATCATGCGCCCTGATAAAACCATCTCCCCCACCCTCACATGCCTGCCTCCTTGGTGCTGCTGACCGTCTGGACCTTGCAGATGTTAGCCCTTCCGCATACAACTCCTCCTCCTCTACTTCCTCCACCTCCTCTTGTGCCACCACCTGACTCCAAATTCTGTTTAACATGTGCTCCAGCATGTAAATCACCGGAATAGTCATGCTGATAATGGCATCGTCAGCACTAAACATCTTCGTCGCCATTTCAAAACTGTGCAGAAGGGTGCATAGGTCCCTGATCTGAGACCACTCCTCCAGCGTGATTTGCCCCACCTCTGGATCTCGTTGGCCCAGGCTATACGTCAGAACGTATTGCACCAGGGCTTGTCGGTGCTGCCACAGTCGCTGCAACATGTGCAGAGTTGAATTCCACCGGGTAGGCACATCGCATTTTAGCCGGTGAAGTGGCAGGCCCAACGACTTCTGTAGAGATGTAAGTCGCTGAGCTGTGGGATGCGAACGGCGGAAGTGAGCACACAGTGACCGTGCCCTCTGCAGAAGGCCATCTAGTCCGGGATAGTGGGCTAAAAATTGCTGGACAACCAGGTTCAACACGTGAGCCATACAAGGCACATGTGTGACATTGCCCCGGCGAAGGGCCGCACCCAGGTTTGCAGCATTGTCGCACACGGCCTTCCCTGGTTTCAGGTCCAGTGGAGACAACCATTCATGAAATTGGTTCTCCAGAGCTGACCACAACTTCTCAGCTGTGTGACTCACATTTCCCAGACATTTCAAGGTAAAAACCGCCTGATGACGTTGAGCCCTACTGCCAGCATAGTAAGGAGGTGTGCAGGATCCCTTCTGCACAGTTAGAAAGCTTGTGGCATGACCAGACAGGCTTTGGGTGCAGGTGGAGGACCGAGAGGAGGTTGAGGAGGCAGAAGCAGTGGAGGAACTTTGAGATAAAGAGGATTGACGCACAACTCGTGGGGACGGCAAGACTTGGACAGCAGCCCCTTGTCCTGCTGTCACCATAGTTACCCAGTGCCCAGTCAGCGACATGTAACGCCCCTGTCCATGCCTACTCGTCTAAGTGTCTGTGGTGAAATGCACCCTGTCACACACAGAGTTTCTCAAAGAAGCGGTGATGTTGTGTGCGACATGCTGGTGGAGCGCAGGCACACCTTTCTTTGAGAAGTAGTGCCGACTGGGCATCTGGTACTGGGGCACTGCGACGGACATAAGGTCTCGAAAATCCTCTGTGTCCACCAGGCGGAAAGGCAGCATTTCTGTAGCCAAGAGCTTGCAGATGGTGAAATTCAACCTCTTAGCTTTCTCATGGCTAGGGGAAATGGTCTTTTACTTGTCCACATCTGAGGGACCGAGGGCTGGCTATTGTGCTTAGACCGGGTTGATAAGGGTGTCCCCGGCAAACTGCCGGTCTGTGAGGAAGATGCAGGCGGACATGTTAGGTTGCCTTGATCCAAAGGTGGTGCTATCGATGTCGGACAGCGCTCAACACCAGCTGGTGTTACCACCTCCAAAGAAAATGATGACCTGCCAATCACGCTGGCTGTTGCGGGTAAAGAGGTGGCAGGTCTGCACCCCAAAACAGGTGTGACTGCTGTCCCCCCAGTCACAGAGGATGAAGAGGCCGCGGATGCACAAGATATGGCAGACGCTGGTTGGCCCGGCCGGCTAGGCCGCATTGTAGCACAGTGAGCTTCCTACTGCAACTTATGCTTCATGTCCATGTGCCGGTTCATGCATGAAGTACTCAAACTATGTATTTTTTGGCCTCTACTTAGCTTTTGCTGACAAATGTTACAGATAACACGAGTTGGGTCATCTTTATCGATCTGAAAAAATGCCCAGGCTATGCAAGGCTTAGCACCCATGCGACCTGAAGAACCACCACGACTTGTGGTGAGAGGCAGAGTTGTGTTTGAGGATGCAGTTGTTGACGTGCTTCCAGTACTACGTCTCTGTCCAGGAAGGCGCAACCTGACCTCGTCGTCACTAGCATCCTCCTCCACCTCCTCTGCTGACCTCATCTCTTGGCTGACTGTGGGTTGACAATAAGTGGGATCTCCAACCTCATCATCATCACCCTGTGCGTTATCACACCCGTCGTCCTCAGAGCCAACCTGTTCCTGCCCTGACAAAAAACTAAAGTTGTCGCTCCAATCAGGTATTTGAGTCTCATCATCGTCTTCCTCATTGTCTCCACCAACAGGAGTTACAGTTTGGGAATGAGGGTCTACATTATGGTCAGAACCTTCTGCGTCTGGTCCTGGATCCGACTCATAAAGATTCTGGGCATGCAGATCATTTCCTCATCTGGATTCACAGAAGCGCTGGAGTCGACCTCTGATTCCCAGGCTATAGTATGAGTAAACAGCTCTGCAGACTCAACCATCTGTTCTACCTCATACTCAGACGGGCAGCTGGAGATTTGGGAGCTGTGAGGAAGCAAGTGCGATTGGGGTGACACCTTTGAGGACTGGAGTATTTGTGATGTTGAAGTTGATGTGGAGGAGAGCCCACTTAAAGGAACACTTGATATCCGTTGAAGCACCTGCTGTTTTTGTGCCTCATCTGGAATTTGTAGCGTTTGGCGTGACCGTAAGAAAGGGAACTTATCACATTGTCCGCTAAAAGAAGTAGACATTTTAGTTTGGCTGGAAGATGGTCTTTCTTCTGCAGATGTTACTGTTGCTTTAACACCTACCCCGCGGACACAAAATTTTTTCCCCTTCCCAACACGCCTATTCCCCTTTCCACCAGCAGCAGGCCTTTTTCCACTCATTTTGGTGGTTAACTAATTCACAACTCTGGAGTTGTTTGCACAAAAAAACAATGGATGGGAACCGAGCAGAGCTGAGTGGCCAAAGTGTGGTATTAGGCCAAAACTATTGGCTGGGTTAGATGCAGAAAAAAATTATATTCAATTTGCAACCTGATGGAGGTCAGTATAGATGGACTAATAGAACAAGTCCCACACACAGCTAGAAGCCCAAATATTTTTTCAGAGGTAGATGCAGAAAAAAAATATATTCAGTTTGCAACCTGATGGAGGTCAGTATAGATGGACTAATAGAGAAAGTCCCACACACTGCTAGAAGGCCAAATATTTTTTCAGAGCTAGATGCAGACAAAAAATTATTTTTAATTTGCAACCTGATGGAGGTCAGTATAGGTGGATTAATAGAGAAAGTCCCACACACTGCTAGAAGGCCACATATTTTTTCAGAGCTAGATGCAGATAAAAATTATTTTTAATTTGCAACGTGATGGAGGTCAGTATAGATGGATTAATAGAGAAAGTCCCACACACTGCTAGAAGGACAAATATTTTTTCAGAGCTAGATGCAGATAAAAATTATTTTTAATTTGCAACCTGATGGAGGTCAGTACAGATGGACTAATAGAGAAAGTCCCACACACTGCTAGAAGGCCAAATATTTTTTCAGAGCTAGATGCAGATAAAAATGATTTTTAATTTGCAACCTGATGGAGGTCAGTATAGATGGACTTATAGAGAAAGTCCCACACACTGCTAGAAGGCCAAATATTTTTTCAGAGCTAGATGCAGAAAAAAATTATATTCAGTTTGCAACCTGATGGAGGTCAGTATAGATGGACTAATAGAACAAGTCCCACACACAGCTAGAAGCCCAAATATTTTTTCAGAGGTAGATGCAGATAAAAATTATTTTTAATTTGCAACCTGATGGAGGTCAGTATAGATGGACTAATAGAGAAAGTCCCACATACTGCTAGAAGGCCAAATATTTTTTCAGAGCTAGATGCAGACAAAAAATTATTTTGAATTTGCAAAGTGATGGAGGTCAGTATAGATGGACTAATAGAACAAGTCCCACACACTGCTAGAAGGCCAAATATTTTTTCAGAGCTAGATGCAGATAAAAATTATTTTTAATTTGCAACCTGATGGAGGTCAGTATAGATGGACTAATGGAGAAAGTCCCACACACTGCTAGAAGGCCAAATATTTTTTCAGAGCTAGATGCAGACAAAAAATTATATTGAATTTGCAACGTGATTGAGGTCAGTATAGATGGACTAATAGAACAAGTCCCACACACTGCTAGAAGGCCAAATATTTTTTCAGAGCTAGATGCAGATAAAAATCATTTTTAATTTGCAACCTGATGGAGGTCAGTATAGATGGACTAATAGAGAAAGTCCCACACACTGCTAGAAGGCCAAATATTTTTTCAGAGCTAGATGCAGATAAAAATTATTTTTAATTTGCAACCTGATGGAGGTCAGTATAGATGGACTAATAGAGAAAGTCCCACACACTGCTAGAAGGCCAAATATTTTTTCAGAGCTAGATGCAGACAAAAATTATATTCAGTTTGCAACCTGATGGAGGTCAGTATAGATGGACTAATAGAACAAGTCCCACACACAGCTAGAAGCCCAAATATTTTTTCAGAGGTAGATGCAGATAAAAATTATTTTGAATTTGCAACGTGATGGAGGTCAGTATAGATGGACTAATAGAGAAAGTCCCACACACTGCTAGAAGGCCAAATATTTTTTCAGAGCTAGATGCAGACAAAAAATTATTTTGAATTTGCAACGTGATGGAGGTCAGTATAGATGGACTAATAGAACAAGTCCCACACACTGCTAGAAGGCCAAATATTTTTTCAGAGCTAGATGCAGATAAAAATTATTTTTAATTTGCAATCTGATGGAGGTCAGTACAGATGGACTTATAGAGAAAGTCCCACACACTGCTAGAAGGCCAAATATTTTTTCAGAGCTAGATGCAGAAAAAAATTATATTCAGTTTGCAACCTGATGGAGGTCAGTATAGATGGAATAATAGAACAAGTCCCACACACAGCTAGAAGCCCAAATATTTTTTCAGAGGTAGATGCAGATAAAAATTATTTTTAATTTGCAACCTGATGGAGGTCAGTATAGATGGACTAATAGAGAAAGTCCCACATACTGCTAGAAGGCCAAATATTTTTTCAGAGCTAGATGCAGACAAAAAATTATTTTGAATTTGCAACGTGATGGAGGTCAGTATAGATGGACTAATAGAACAAATCCCACACACTGCTAGAAGGCCAAATATTTTTTCAGAGCTAGATGCAGATAAAAATTATTTTTAATTTGCAACCTGATGGAGGTCAGTATAGATGGACTAATGGAGAGAGTCCCACACACTGCTAGAAGGCCAAATATTTTTTCAGAGCTAGATGCAGACAAAAATTATATTCAGTTTGCAACCTGATGGAGGTCAGTATAGATGGACTAATAGAACAAGTCCCACACACAGCTAGAAGCCCAAATATTTTTTCAGAGGTAGATGCAGATAAAAATTATTTTGAATTTGCAACGTGATGGAGGTCAGTATAGATGGACTAATAGAGAAAGTCCCACACACTGCTAGAAGGCCAAATATTTTTTCAGAGCTAGATGCAGACAAAATATTATTTTGAATTTGCAACGTGATGGAGGTCAGTATAGATGGACTAATAGAACAAGTCCCACACACTGCTAGAAGGCCAAATATTTTTTCAGAGCTAGATGCAGATAAAAATTATTTTTAATTTGCAATCTGATGGAGGTCAGTACAGATGGACTTATAGAGAAAGTCCCACACACTGCTAGAAGGCCAAATATTTTTTCAGAGCTAGATGCAGAAAAAAATTATATTCAGTTTGCAACCTGATGGAGGTCAGTATAGATGGAATAATAGAACAAGTCCCACACACAGCTAGAAGCCCAAATATTTTTTCAGAGGTAGATGCAGATAAAAATTATTTTTAATTTGCAACCTGATGGAGGTCAGTATAGATGGACTAATAGAGAAAGTCCCACATACTGCTAGAAGGCCAAATATTTTTTCAGAGCTAGATGCAGACAAAAAATTATTTTGAATTTGCAACGTGATGGAGGTCAGTATAGATGGACTAATAGAACAAGTCCCACACACTGCTAGAAGGCCAAATATTTTTTCAGAGCTAGATGCAGAAAAAAATTATATTCAGTTTGCAACCTGATGGAGGTCAGTATAGATGGAATAATAGAACAAGTCCCACACACAGCTAGAAGCCCAAATATTTTTTCAGAGGTAGATGCAGATAAAAATTATTTTTAATTTGCAACCTGATGGAGGTCAGTATAGATGGACTAATAGAGAAAGTCCCACATACTGCTAGAAGGCCAAATATTTTTTCAGAGCTAGATGCAGACAAAAAATTATTTTGAATTTGCAACGTGATGGAGGTCAGTATAGATGGACTAATAGAACAAATCCCACACACTGCTAGAAGGCCAAATATTTTTTCAGAGCTAGATGCAGATAAAAATTATTTTTAATTTGCAACCTGATGGAGGTCAGTATAGATGGACTAATGGAGAGAGTCCCACACACTGCTAGAAGGCCAAATATTTTTTCAGAGCTAGATGCAGACAAAAATTATATTCAGTTTGCAACCTGATGGAGGTCAGTATAGATGGACTAATAGAACAAGTCCCACACACAGCTAGAAGCCCAAATATTTTTTCAGAGGTAGATGCAGATAAAAATTATTTTGAATTTGCAACGTGATGGAGGTCAGTATAGATGGACTAATAGAGAAAGTCCCACACACTGCTAGAAGGCCAAATATTTTTTCAGAGCTAGATGCAGACAAAATATTATTTTGAATTTGCAACGTGATGGAGGTCAGTATAGATGGACTAATAGAACAAGTCCCACACACTGCTAGAAGGCCAAATATTTTTTCAGAGCTAGATGCAGATAAAAATTATTTTTAATTTGCAATCTGATGGAGGTCAGTACAGATGGACTTATAGAGAAAGTCCCACACACTGCTAGAAGGCCAAATATTTTTTCAGAGCTAGATGCAGAAAAAAATTATATTCAGTTTGCAACCTGATGGAGGTCAGTATAGATGGAATAATAGAACAAGTCCCACACACAGCTAGAAGCCCAAATATTTTTTCAGAGGTAGATGCAGATAAAAATTATTTTTAATTTGCAACCTGATGGAGGTCAGTATAGATGGACTAATAGAGAAAGTCCCACATACTGCTAGAAGGCCAAATATTTTTTCAGAGCTAGATGCAGACAAAAAATTATTTTGAATTTGCAACGTGATGGAGGTCAGTATAGATGGACTAATAGAACAAATCCCACACACTGCTAGAAGGCCAAATATTTTTTCAGAGCTAGATGCAGATAAAAATTATTTTTAATTTGCAACCTGATGGAGGTCAGTATAGATGGACTAATAGAGAAAGTCCCACACACTGCTAGAAGGCCAAATAGTTTTTCAGAGCTAGATGCAGACAAAAATTATATTCAGTTTGCAACCTGATGGAGGTCAGTATAGATGGACTAATAGAACAAGTCCCAAACACAGCTAGAAGCCCAAATATTTTTTCAGAGGTAGATGCAGATAAAAATTATTTTGAATTTGCAACGTGATGGAGGTCAGTATAGATGGACTAATAGAGAAAGTCCCACACACTGCTAGAAGGCCAAATATTTTTTCAGAGCTAGATGCAGACAAAAAATTATTTTGAATTTGCAACGTGATGGAGGTCAGTATAGATGGACTAATAGAACAAGTCCCACACACTGCTAGAAGGCCAAATATTTTTTCAGAGCTAGATGCAGATAAAAATTATTTTTAATTTGCAATCTGATGGAGGTCAGTACAGATGGACTTATAGAGAAAGTCCCACACACTGCTAGAAGGCCAAATATTTTTTCAGAGCTAGATGCAGAAAAAAATTATATTCAGTTTGCAACCTGATGGAGGTCAGTATAGATGGAATAATAGAACAAGTCCCACACACAGCTAGAAGCCCAAATATTTTTTCAGAGGTAGATGCAGATAAAAATTATTTTTAATTTGCAACCTGATGGAGGTCAGTATAGATGGACTAATAGAGAAAGTCCCACATACTGCTAGAAGGCCAAATATTTTTTCACAGCTAGATGCAGACAAAAAATTATTTTGAATTTGCAATGTGATGGAGGTCAGTATAGATGGACTAATAGAACAAATCCCACACACTGCTAGAAGGCCAAATTTTTTTTCAGAGCTAGATGCAGATAAAAATTATTTTTAATTTTCAACCTGATGGAGGTCAGTATAGATGGACTAATGGAGAAAGTCCCACACACTGCTAGAAGGCCAAATATTTTTTCAGAGCTAGATGCAGAAAAAAATTATATTCAGTTTGCAACCTGATAGAGGTCAGTATAGATGGACTAATAGAACAAGTCCCACACACAGCTAGAAGCCCAAATATTTTTTCAGAGGTAGATGCAGATAAAAATTATTTTTAATTTGCAACCTGATGGAGGTCAGTATAGATGGACTAATAGAGAAAGTCCCACACACTGCTAGAAGGCCAAATATTTTTTCAGAGCTAGATGCAGACAAAAAATTATTTTGAATTTGCAACGTGATGGAGGTCAGTATAGATGGACTAATAGAACAATCCCACACACTGCTAGAAGGCCAAATATTTTTTCAGAGCTAGATGCAGATAAAAATTATTTTTAATTTGCAACCTGATGGAGGTCAGTATAGATGGACTAATGGAGAACGTCCCACACACTGCTAGAAGGCCAAATATTTTTTTAGAGCTAGATGCAGAAAAAAATTATATTCAGTTTGCAACCTGATAGAGGTCAGTATAGATGGACTAATAGAACAAGTCCCACACACTGCTAGAAGGCCAAATATTTTTTCAGAGCTAGATGCAGATAAAAATTATTTTTAATTTGCAACCTGATGGAGGTCAGTATAGATGGACTAATAGAGAAAGTCCCACACACTGCTAGAAGGCCAAATATTTTTTCAGAGCTAGATGCAGACAAAAAATTATTTTGAATTTGCAACGTGATGGAGGTCAGTATAGATGGACTAATAGAACAAGTCCCACACTGCTAGAAGCCCAAATATTTTTTCAGAGCTAGATGCAGATAAAAATTATTTTTAATTTGCAACCTGATGGAGGTCAGTATAGATGGACTAATAGAGAAAGTCCCAAACACTGCTAGAAGACCAAATATTTTTTCAGAGCTAGATGCAGACAAAAATTATATTCAGTTTGCAACCTGATGGAGGTCAGTATAGATGGACTAATAGAACAAGTCCCACACACAGCTAGAAGCCCAAATATTTTTTCAGAGGTAGATGCAGATAAAAATTATTTTTAATTTGCAACCTGATGGAGGTCAGTATAGATGGACTAATAGAGAAAGTCCCACACACTGCTAGAAGGCCAAATATTTATTCAGAGCTAGATGCAGACAAAAAATTATTTTGAATTTGCAACGTGATGGAGGTCAGTATAGATGGACTAATAGAACAAGTCCCACACACTGCTAGAAGGCCAAATATTTTTTCAGAGCTAGATGCAGATAAAAATTATTTTTAATTTTCAACCTGATGGAGGTCAGTATAGATGGACTAATGGAGAAAGTCCCACACACTGCTAGAAGGCCAAATATTTTTTCAGAGCTAGATGCAGAAAAAAATTATATTCAGTTTGCAACCTGATAGAGGTCAGTATAGATGGACTAATAGAACAAGTCCCACACACAGCTAGAAGCCCAAATATTTTTTCAGAGGTAGATGCAGATAAAAATTATTTTTAATTTGCAACCTGATGGAGGTCAGTATAGATGGACTAATAGAGAAAGTCCCACACACTGCTAGAAGGCCAAATATTTTTTCAGAGCTAGATGCAGACAAAAAATTATTTTGAATTTGCAACGTGATGGAGGTCAGTATAGATGGACTAATAGAACAAGTCCCACACACTGCTAGAAGGCCAAATATTTTTTCAGAGCTAGATGCAGATAAAAATTATTTTTAATTTGCAACCTGATGGAGGTCAGTATAGATGTACTAATAGAGAAAGTCCCACACACTGCTAGAAGGCCAAATATTTTTTCAGAGCTAGATGCAGACAAAAAATTATTTTGAATTTGCAACGTGATGGAGGTCAGTATAGATGGACTAATAGAACAAGTCCCACACACTGCTAGAAGGCCAAATATTTTTTCAGAGCTAGATGCAGATAAAAATTATTTTTAATTTGCAACCTGATGGAGGTCAGTATAGATGGACTAATGGAGAAAGTCCCACACACTGCTAGAAGGCCAAATATTTTTTCAGAGCTAGATGCAGAAAAAAATTATATTCAGTTTGCAACCTGATAGAGGTCAGTATAGATGGACTAATAGAACAAGTCCCACACACAATTAGAAGCCCAAATATTTTTTCAGAGGTAGATGCAGAAAAAAATTATATTCAGTTTGCAACCTGATGGAGGTCAGTATAGATGGACTAATAGAACAAGTCCCACACACAGCTAGAAGCCCAAACATTTTTTCAGAGCTAGATGCAGATAAAAATTATTTTTAATTTGCAACCTGATGGAGGTCAGTACAGATGGACTAATAGAGAAAGTCCCACACACTGCTAGAAGGCCAAATAATTTTTCAGAGCTAGATGCAGATAAAAATTATTTTTAATTTGCAACCTGATGGAGGTCAGTATAGATGGACTAATGGAGAGAGTCCCACACACTGCTAGAAGGCCAAATATATTTTCAGAGCTAGATGCAGAAAAAAATTATATTCAGTTTGCAACCTGATAGAGGTCAGTATAGATGGACTAATAGAACAAGTCCCACATACAGCTAGAAGCCCAAATATTTTTTCAGAGGTAGATGCAGATAAAAATTATTTTTAATTTGCAACCTGATGGAGGTCAGTATAGATAGACTAATAGAGAAAGTCCCACACACTGCTAGAAGGCCAAATATTTTTTCAGAGCTAGATGCAGACAAAAAATTATTTTGAATTTGCAACGTGATGGAGGTCAGTATAGATGGACTAATAGAACAAGTCCCACACACTGCTAGAAGGCCAAATATTTTTTCAGAGCTAGATGCAGAAAAAAAATATTTTTAATTTGCAACCTGATGGAGGTCAGTATAGATGGACTAATAGAGAAAGTCCCACACACTGCTAGAAGGCCAAATATTTTTTCAGAGCTAGATGCAGACAAAAATTATATTCAGTTTGCAACCTGATGGAGGTCAGTATAGATGGACTAATAGAACAAGTCCCACACACAGCTAGAAGCCCAAATATTTTTTCAGAGGTAGATGCAGATAAAAATTATTTTTAATTTGCAACCTGATGGAGGTCAGTATAGATGGACTAATAGAGAAAGTCCCACACACTGCTAGAAGGCCAAATATTTTTTCAGAGCTAGATGCAGACAAAAAATTATTTTGAATTTGCAACGTGATGGAGGTCAGTATAGATGGACTAATAGAACAAGTCCCACACACTGCTAGAAGGCCAAATATTTTTTCAGAGCTAGATGCAGATAAAAATTATTTTTAATTTGCAACCTGATGGAGGTCAGTATAGATGGACTAATAGAGAAAGTCCCACACACTGCTAGAAGGCCAAATATTTTTTCAGAGCTTGACGCAGAAAAAAATTATATTCAGTTTGCAACCTGATGGAGGTCAGTATAGATGGACTAATAGAACAAGTCCCACACACAGCTAGAAGCCCAAACATTTTTTCAGAGCTAGATGCAGATAAAAATTATTTTTAATTTGCAACCTGATGGAGGTCAGTACAGATGGACTAATAGAGAAAGTCCCACACACTGCTAGAAGGCCAAATATTTTTTCAGAGCTAGATGCAGATAAAAATTATTTTTAATTGTCAACCTGATGGAGGTCAGTATAGATGGACTAATGGAGAAAGTCCCACACACTGCTAGAAGGCCAAATATTTTTTCAGAGCTAGATGCAGAAAAAAATTATATTCAGTTTGCAACCTGATAGAGGTCAGTATAGATGGACTAATAGAACAAGTCCCACACACAGCTAGAAGCCCAAATATTTTTTCAGAGGTAGATGCAGATAAAAATTATTTTTAATTTGCAACCTGATGGAGGTCAGTATAGATGGACTAATAGAGAAAGTCCCACACACTGCTAGAAGGCCAAATATTTTTTCAGAGCTAGATGCAGACAAAAAATTATTTTGAATTTGCAACGTGATGGAGGTCAGTATAGATGGACTAATAGAACAAGTCCCACACACTGCTAGAAGGCCAAATATTTTTTCAGAGCTAGATGCAGATAAAAATTATTTTTAATTTGCAACCTGATGGAGGTCAGTATAGATGTACTAATAGAGAAAGTCCCACACACTGCTAGAAGGCCAAATATTTTTTCAGAGCTAGATGCAGACAAAAAATTATTTTGAATTTGCAACGTGATGGAGGTCAGTATAGATGGACTAATAGAACAAGTCCCACACACTGCTAGAAGGCCAAATATTTTTTCAGAGCTAGATGCAGATAAAAATTATTTTTAATTTGCAACCTGATGGAGGTCAGTATAGATGGACTAATGGAGAAAGTCCCACACACTGCTAGAAGGCCAAATATTTTTTCAGAGCTAGATGCAGAAAAAAATTATATTCAGTTTGCAACCTGATAGAGGTCAGTATAGATGGACTAATAGAACAAGTCCCACACACAATTAGAAGCCCAAATATTTTTTCAGAGGTAGATGCAGAAAAAAATTATATTCAGTTTGCAACCTGATGGAGGTCAGTATAGATGGACTAATAGAACAAGTCCCACACACAGCTAGAAGCCCAAACATTTTTTCAGAGCTAGATGCAGATAAAAATTATTTTTAATTTGCAACCTGATGGAGGTCAGTACAGATGGACTAATAGAGAAAGTCCCACACACTGCTAGAAGGCCAAATAATTTTTCAGAGCTAGATGCAGATAAAAATTATTTTTAATTTGCAACCTGATGGAGGTCAGTATAGATGGACTAATGGAGAGAGTCCCACACACTGCTAGAAGGCCAAATATATTTTCAGAGCTAGATGCAGAAAAAAATTATATTCAGTTTGCAACCTGATAGAGGTCAGTATAGATGGACTAATAGAACAAGTCCCACATACAGCTAGAAGCCCAAATATTTTTTCAGAGGTAGATGCAGATAAAAATTATTTTTAATTTGCAACCTGATGGAGGTCAGTATAGATAGACTAATAGAGAAAGTCCCACACACTGCTAGAAGGCCAAATATTTTTTCAGAGCTAGATGCAGACAAAAAATTATTTTGAATTTGCAACGTGATGGAGGTCAGTATAGATGGACTAATAGAACAAGTCCCACACACTGCTAGAAGGCCAAATATTTTTTCAGAGCTAGATGCAGAAAAAAAATATTTTTAATTTGCAACCTGATGGAGGTCAGTATAGATGGACTAATAGAGAAAGTCCCACACACTGCTAGAAGGCCAAATATTTTTTCAGAGCTAGATGCAGACAAAAATTATATTCAGTTTGCAACCTGATGGAGGTCAGTATAGATGGACTAATAGAACAAGTCCCACACACAGCTAGAAGCCCAAATATTTTTTCAGAGGTAGATGCAGATAAAAATTATTTTTAATTTGCAACCTGATGGAGGTCAGTATAGATGGACTAATAGAGAAAGTCCCACACACTGCTAGAAGGCCAAATATTTTTTCAGAGCTAGATGCAGACAAAAAATTATTTTGAATTTGCAACGTGATGGAGGTCAGTATAGATGGACTAATAGAACAAGTCCCACACACTGCTAGAAGGCCAAATATTTTTTCAGAGCTAGATGCAGATAAAAATTATTTTTAATTTGCAACCTGATGGAGGTCAGTATAGATGGACTAATAGAGAAAGTCCCACACACTGCTAGAAGGCCAAATATTTTTTCAGAGCTTGATGCAGAAAAAAATTATATTCAGTTTGCAACCTGATGGAGGTCAGTATAGATGGACTAATAGAACAAGTCCCACACACAGCTAGAAGCCCAAACATTTTTTCAGAGCTAGATGCAGATAAAAATTATTTTTAATTTGCAACCTGATGGAGGTCAGTACAGATGGACTAATAGAGAAAGTCCCACACACTGCTAGAAGGCCAAATATTTTTTTAGAGCTAGATGCAGATAAAAATTATTTTTAATTTGCAACCTGATGGAGGTCAGTATAGATGGACTAATGGAGAGAGTCCCACACACTGCTAGAAGGCCAAATATTTTTTCAGAGCTAGATGCAGAAAAAAATTATATTCAGTTTGCAACCTGATAGAGGTCAGTATAGATGGACTAATAGAACAAGTCCCACACACAGCTAGAAGCCCAAATATTTTTTCAGAGGTAGATGCAGATAAAAATTATTTTTAATTTGCAACCTGATGGAGGTCAGTATAGATGGACTAATAGAGAAAGTCCCACACACTGCTAGAAGGCCAAATATTTTTTCAGAGCTAGATGCAGACAAAAAATTATTTTGAATTTGCAACGTGATGGAGGTCAGTATAGATGGACTAATAGAACAAGTCCCACACACTGCTAGAAGGCCAAATATTTTTTCAGAGCGAGATGCAGATAAAAATTATTTTTAATTTTCAACCTGATGGAGGTCAGTATAGATGGACTAATGGAGAAAGTCCCACACACTGCTAGAAGGCCAAATATTTTTTCAGAGCTAGATGCAGAAAAAAATTATATTCAGTTTGCAACCTGATAGAGGTCAGTATAGATGGACTAATAGAACAAGTCCCACACACAGCTAGAAGCCCAAATATTTTTTCAGAGGTAGATGCAGATAAAAATTATTTTTAATTTGCAACCTGATGGAGGTCAGTATAGATGGACTAATAGAGAAAGTCCCACACACTGCTAGAAGGCCAAATATTTTTTCAGAGCTAGATGCAGACAAAAAATTATTTTGAATTTGCAACGTGATGGAGGTCAGTATAGATGGACTAATAGAACAAGTCCCACACACTGCTAGAAGGCCAAATATTTTTTCAGAGCTAGATGCAGATAAAAATTATTTTTAATTTGCAACCTGATGGAGGTCAGTATAGATGTACTAATAGAGAAAGTCCCACACACTGCTAGAAGGCCAAATATTTTTTCAGAGCTAGATGCAGACAAAAAATTATTTTGAATTTGCAACGTGATGGAGGTCAGTATAGATGGACTAATAGAACAAGTCCCACACACTGCTAGAAGGCCAAATATTTTTTCAGAGCTAGATGCAGATAAAAATTATTTATAATTTGCAACCTGATGGAGGTCAGTATAGATGGACTAATGGAGAAAGTCCCACACACTGCTAGAAGGCCAAATATTTTTTCAGAGCTAGATGCAGAAAAAAATTATATTCAGTTTGCAACCTGATAGTGGTCAGTATAGATGGACTAATAGAACAAGTCCCACACACAGTTAGAAGCCCAAATATTTTTTCAGAGGTAGATGCAGAAAAAAATTATATTCAGTTTGCAACCTGATGGAGGTCAGTATAGATGGACTAATAGAACAAGTCCCACACACAGCTAGAAGCCCAAACATTTTTTCAGAGCTAGATGCAGATAAAAATTATTTTTAATTTGCAACCTGATGGAGGTCAGTACAGATGGACTAATAGAGAAAGTCCCACACACTGCTAGAAGGCCAAATATTTTTTCAGAGCTAGATGCAGATAAAAATTATTTTTAATTTGCAACCTGATGGAGGTCAGTATAGATGGACTAATGGAGAGAGTCCCACACACTGCTAGAAGGCCAAATATTTTTTCAGAGCTAGATGCAGAAAAAAATTATATTCAGTTTGCAACCTGATAGAGGTCAGTATAGATGGACTAATAGAACAAGTCCCACATACAGCTAGAAGCCCAAATATTTTTTCAGAGGTAGATGCAGATAAAAATTATTTTTAATTTGCAACCTGATGGAGGTCAGTATAGATGGACTAATAGAGAAAGTCCCACACACTGCTAGAAGGCCAAATATTTTTTCAGAGCTAGATGCAGACAAAAAATTATTTTGAATTTGCAAAGTGATGGAGGTCAGTATAGATGGACTAATAGAAAAAGTCCCACACACTGCTAGAAGGCCAAATATTTTTTCAGAGCTAGATGCAGAAAAAATTATTTTTAATTTGCAACCTGATGGAGGTCAGTATAGATGGACTAATAGAACAAGTCCCACACACAGCTAGAAGCCCAAATATTTTTTCAGAGGTAGATGCAGATAAAAATTATTTTTAATTTGCAACCTGATGGAGGTCAGTATAGATGGACTAATAGAGAAAGTCCCACACACTGCTAGAAGGCCAAATATTTTTTCAGAGCTAGATGGAGACAAAAAATTATTTTGAATTTGCAACGTGATGGAGGTCAGTATAGATGGACTAATAGAACAAGTCCCACACACTGCTAGAAGGCCAAATATTTTTTCAGAGCTAGATGCAGATAAAAATTATTTTTAATTTGCAACCTGATGGAGGTCAGTATAGATGGACTAATAGAGAAAGTCCCACACACTGCTAGAAGGCCAAATATTTTTTCAGAGCTAGATGCAGAAAAAAATTATATTCAGTTTGCAACCTGATGGAGGTCAGTATAGATGGACTAATAGAACAAGTCCCACACACAGCTAGAAGCCCAAACATTTTTTCAGAGCTAGATGCAGATAAAAAATTTTTTTAATTTGCAACCTGATGGAGGTCAGTACAGATGGACTAATAGAGAAAGTCCCACACACTGCTAGAAGGCCAAATATTTTTTCAGAGCTAGATGCAGACAAAAAATTATTTTGAATTTGCAACGTGATGGAGGTCAGTATAGATGGACTAATAGAACAAGTCCCACACACTGCTAGAAGGCCAAATATTTTTTCAGAGCTAGATGCAGATAAAAATTATTTTTAATTTGCAACCTGATGGAGGTCAGTATAGATGGACTAATAGAGAAAGTCCCACACACTGCTAGAAGGCCAAATATTTTTTCAGAGCTAGATGCAGAAAAAAATTATATTCAGTTTGCAACCTGATGGAGGTCAGTATAGATGGACTAATAGAAGAAGTCCCACACACAGCTAGAAGCCCAAACATTTTTTCAGAGCTAGATGCAGATAAAAATTATTTTTAATTTGCAACCTGATGGAGGTCAGTACAGATGGACTAATAGAGGAAGTCCCACACACTGCTAGAAGGCCAAATATTTTTTCAGAGCTAGATGCAGATAAAAATTATTTTTAATTTGCAACCTGATGGAGGTCAGTATAGATGGACTAATGGAGAGAGTCCCACACACTGCTAGAAGGCCAAATATTTTTTCAGATCTAGATGCAGAAAAAAATTATATTCAGTTTGCAACCTGATAGAGGTCAGTATAGATGGACTATTAGAACAAGTCCCACACACAGCTAGAAGCCCAAATATTTTTTCAGAGGTAGATGCAGATAAAAATTATTTTTAATTTGCAACCTGATGGAGGTCAGTATAGATGGACTAATAGAGAAAGTCCCACACACTGCTAGAAGGCCAAATATTTTTTCAGAGCTAGATGCAGACATAAAATTATTTTGAATTTGCAACGTGATGGAGGTCAGTATAGATGGACTAATAGAACAAGTCCCACACACTGCTAGAATGCCAAATATTTTTTCAGAGCTAGATGCAGATAAAAATTATTTTTAATTTGCAACCTGATGGAGGTCAGTATAGATGGACTAATAGAGAAAGTCCCACACACTGCTAGAAGGCCAAATATTTTTTCAGAGCTAGATGCAGACAAAAAATTATTTTGAATTTGCAACGTGATGGAGGTCAGTATAGATGGACTAATAGAACAAGTCCCACACACTGCTAGAAGGCCAAATATTTTTTCAGAGCTAGATGCAGATAAAAATTATTTTTAATTTGCAACCTGATGGAGGTCAGTATAGATGGACTAATAGAGAAAGTCCCACACACTGCTAGAAGGTCAAATATTTTTTCAGAGCTAAATTCAGAAAAAAATTATATTCAGTTTGCAACCTGATGGAGGTCACTATAGATGGACTAATAGAACAAGTCCCACACACAGCTAGAAGCCCAAACATTTTTTCAGAGGTAGATGCAGATAAAAATTATTTTTAATTTGCAACCTGATGGAGGTCAGTATAGATGGACTAATAGAGAAAGTCCCACACACTGCTAGAAGGCCAAATATTTTTTCAGAGCTAGATGCAGACAAAAAATTATTTTGAATTTGCAACGTGATGGAGGTCAGTGTAGATGGACTAATAGAGAAAGTCCCACACACTGCTAGAAGGCCAAATATTTTTTCAGACCTAGATGCAGACAAAAAATTATTTTGAATTTGCAACCTGATGGAGGTCAGTATAGGTGGACTAATAGAACAAGTCCCACACACTGCTAGAAGGCCAAATATTTTTTCAGAGCTAGATGCAGAAAAAAATTATATTCAGTTTGCAACCTGATGGAGGTCAGTATAGATAGACTAATAGAACAAGTCCCACACACAGTTAGAAGCCCAAATATTTTTTCAGAGGTAGATGCAGAAAAAAATTATATTCAGTTTGTAACCTGATGGAGGTCAGTATAGATGGACTAATAGAACAAGTCCCACACACAGCTAGAAGCCCAAATATTTTTTCAGAGCTAGATGCAGATAAAAATTATTTTTAATTTGCAACCTGATGGAGGTCAGTATAGATGGACTAATGGAGAGAGTCCCACACACTGCTAGAAGGCCAAATATTTTTTCAGAGCTAGAGGCAGAAAAAAATTATATTCAGTTTGCAACCTGATAGAGGTCAGTATAGATGGACTAATAGAACAAGTCCCACACACAGCTAGAAGCCCAAATATTTTTTCAGAGGTAGATGCAGATAAAAATTATTTTTAATTTGCAACGTGATGGAGGTCAGTATAGATGGACTAATACAACAAGTCCCACACACTGCTAGAAGGCCAAATATTTTTTCAGAGCTAGATGCAGACAAAAAATTATTTTGAATTTGCAACGTGATGGAGGTCAGTATAGATGGACTAATAGAACAAGTCCCACACACTGCTAGAATGCCAAATATTTTTTCAGAGCTAGATGCAGATAAAAATTATTTTTAATTTGCAACCTGATGGAGGTCAGTATAGATGGACTAATAGAGAAAGTCCCACACACTGCTAGAAGGCCAAATATTTTTTCAGAGCTAGATGCAGACAAAAAATTATTTTGAATTTGCAACCTGATGGAGGTCAGTATAGGTGGACTAATAGAACAAGTCCCACACACTGCTAGAAGGTCAAATATTTTTTCAGAGCTAGATGCAGAAAAAAATTATTTTTAATTTGCAACCTGATGGAGGTCAGTATAGATGGACTAATAGAGAAAGTCCCACACACTGCTAGAAGGCCAAATATTTTTTCAGAGCTAGATGCAGACAAAAATTATATTCAGTTTGCAACCTGATGGAGGTCAGTATAGATGGACTAATAGAACAAGTCCCACACACAGCTAGAAGCCCAAATATTTTTTCAGAGGTAGATGCAGATAAAAATTATTTTTAATTTGCAACCTGATGGAGGTCAGTATAGATGGACTAATAGAGAAAGTCCCACACACTGCTAGAAGGCGAAATATTTTTTCAGAGCTAGATGCAGACAAAAAATTATTTTGAATTTGCAACGTGATGGAGGTCAGTATAGATGGACTAATAGAACAAGTCCCACACACTGCTAGAAGCCCAAATATTTTTTCAGAGCTAGATGCAGATAAAAATTATTTTTAATTTGCAACCTGATGGAGGTCAGTATAGATGGACTAATAGAGAAAGTCCCACACACTGCTAGAAGGCCAAATATTTTTTCAGAGCTAAAGGCAGAAAAAAATTATATTCAGTTTGCAACCTGATGGAGGTCACTATAGATGGACTAATAGAACAAGTCCCACACACAGCTAGAAGCCCAAACATTTTTTCAGAGGTAGATGCAGATAAAAATTATTTTTAATTTGCAACCTGATGGAGGTCAGTATAGATGGACTAATAGAGAAAGTCCCACACACTGCTAGAAGGCCAAATATTTTTTCAGAGCTAGATGCAGACAAAAAATTATTTTGAATTTGCAACGTGATGGAGGTCAGTATAGATGGACTAATAGAGAAAGTCCCACACACTGCTAGAAGGCCAAATATTTTTTCAGACCTAGATGCAGACAAAAAATTATTTTGAATTTGCAACCTGATGGAGGTCAGTATAGGTGGACTAATAGAACAAGTCCCACACACTGCTAGAAGGCCAAATATTTTTTCAGAGCTAGATGCAGACAAAAATTATATTCAGTTTGCAACCTGATGGAGGTCAGTATAGATGGACTAATAGAACAAGTCCCACACACAGTTAGAAGCCCAAATATTTTTTCAGAGGTAGATGCAGAAAAAAATTATATTCAGTTTGTAACCTGATGGAGGTCAGTATAGATGGACTAATAGAACAAGTCCCACACACAGCTAGAAGCCCAAATATTTTTTCAGAGGTAGATGCAGAAAAAAAATATATTCAGTTTGCAACCTGATGGAGGTCAGTATAGATGGACTAATAGAGAAAGTCCCACACACTGCTAGAAGGCCAAATATTTTTTCAGAGCTAGATGCAGACAAAAAATTATTTTGAATTTGCAACGTGATGGAGGTCAGTATAGATGGACTAATACAACAAGTCCCACACACTGCTAGAAGGCCAAATATTTTTTCAGAGCTAGATGCAGAAAAAAATTATATTCAGTTTGCAACCTGATGGAGGTCAGTATAGATGGACTAATAGAACAAGTCCCACACACTGCTAGAAGCCCAAATATTTTTTCAGAGCTAGATGCAGAAAAAAATTATATTAAATTTGCAACCTGATGGAGGTCAGTATAGATGGACTAATAGAATGATGCTATGCCCAAAAGATTTTACTTCACTAGGTGCAGTAAAAAAATTGGTATGCTAGGTATTCTATACACAGGTGGTATATCTTGCAACACAGATAGGCTACTCCACTGACTAACACACTCTGCAATAGGCCAAAAAGGATTAGCTTTGCTAGATTCAGCCAAATGCTGTGAAAAAAACTTGCACAGCACTGGCACAGACCTGCCTGGAAAAAACTGATAGGAACTGATGTAACCTAGTCCTGAAAAGGACTGCAATTACAATTAGTCTTTACTCCCACAACCTATCTATTTAAGAGCACAGACCTGCCTGATAAAAGTCGTAGGAAATGCTGTAATCTAGTCCTTAAAAGGACTGCAATTACAACTATTCCCTACTCCCAAGCTATCTGTAGATTTGTGCGAAAATTGGCTTGAAATTAACAAGGTATAGCGCACACAGCAACAGCGGTGCCGTCTAACACGCTGCTGCAGCAGTGAGAAAATGGTGGCGACGGGGAATATGGCTTGGTCTTATAGGACAAGGACATGTGACATACACTGCCAATGACACATGCCCTTGCTTGTGTGAAAAAAGCACTTCGCTCCGTGTGTGCGCTGCTGATAGGCTGACAGACTGCACCTCCCCACTGTAAATGCGGGAAAGAGAAAAAAAAATGGAGATCTTCATTATTCCTGCAGAGATCCATCCCCTGCCCCTCCCCCCGCCCCGCTGTACACTCAAACTGCGCATTAACATTAGTTTTCATTATTACTGAGAAAAAATCCAGTTATGATTTTGGTGCACGAACAGTAATCGAACATAACCTCGAACAGCCGAATTTTTCTCAAATCGTTCGTGTTCGCCGAACGGCTCGAACACAGCCCAAAACAGCTCGAATTTGAGATTGGCGAACAGTTCGAGTCGAACAACGCTCATCTCTAAAGAACATACATTATTAGTTTATGGTGGCAAGTGGGGAACATTATTACTTTTTGGTCCAATTAGGGGCATTATTACTTCTGTAATATAATTTATTTTTTAGTAAATAGTTTTCCATGGGGGGAAAAAAGGGGGGGTTCTGTTACTGTGCAGGGCGGGACTATGTCGCTTTTTTTCTTCATCTGGCATAGTGTAGAAGTCAGGGAAAAAGTGGGGAATGTGATCTAGAAGCGATCAGTTATCAATAACTGTGTGTTATTTTCTGCAGAGACGAGTACTGGCTGGAAGAAGTGATGGCGGTCTGTGCCAGATGAAGAAGAAAAGCGAAGATGAAGGACTTCACCAACAGACGTCACTGGTGAGTCAGTGTATTACATGTACACTTATACTATACACTATATATTATATACAAAGCTCCAGTGTATCTCACTGGTGACCACTGTATTGCCTATACACTATATACAGAACTCCTATGTATAATGTCACTGGTGATCACTGTTTTACAGTACAAACCAAAAGTTTGGACACACCTTCTCATTTAAAGATTTTTCTGTATTTTCATGACTATGAAAATTGTACATTCACACTGAAGGCATCAAAACTATGAATTAGCACATGTGGAATTATATACTTAACAAAAAAGTGTGAAACAACTTAAAATATGTCTCATATTCTAGGTTCTTCAAAGTTGCCACATTTTGCTTTGATGACTGCTTTGCACACTCTTGGCATTCTCTTGATGAGCTTCAAGAGGTAGTCACCGTAAATGGCTTTCACTTCACAGGTGTGCCCTGTCAGGTTTAATAAGTGGGATTTCTTGCCTTATAAATGGGGTTGGGACCATCAGTTGTGTTGTGCAGAAGTCAGGTGGATACGCAGCTGATAGTCCTACTGAATAGACTGTTAGAATTTGTATTATGGCAAGAAAAAAGCAGCTAAGTAAAGAAAAACGAGTGGCCATCATTACTTTAAGAAATGAAGGTCAGTCAGTCTGAAAAATTGGACAAACTTTGAAAGTGTCCCCAAGTGCAGTTGCAAAAACCATCAAGCGCTACAAAGAAGCTGGCTCACATGAGGACCGCCCCAGGAAAGGAAGACCAAGAGTCACCTCTGCTTCTGAGGTTAAGTTTATCCGAGTCACCAGCCTCAGAAATCGCAGGTTAACAGCAGCTCAGATTAGAGACCAGGTCAATGCCACACACAGTTCTAGCAGCCGACACATCTCTACAACAACTGTTAAGAGGAGACTTTGTGCAGCAGGCCTTCATGGTAAAATAGCTGCTAGGAAACCACTGCTAAGGACAGACAACAAGCAGAAGAGACAAGTTTGGGCTAAAGAACACAAGGAATGGACATTAGACCAGTGGAAATCTGTGCTTTGGTCTGATTAGTCCAAATTTGAGATCTTTGGTTCCAACCACCATGTCTTTGTGCGATGCAGAAAAGGTGAACGGATGGACTCTACATGCCTGGTTCCCACCGTGAAGCATGGAGGAGGAGGTGTGATGGTGTGGGGGTGCTTTGCTGGTGACACTGTTGGGGATTTATTCAAAATTGAAGGCATACTGAACCAGCATGGGTACCACAACATCTTGCAGCGGCATGCTATTCCATCCGGTTTGCGTTTAGTTGGACCATCATTTATTTTTCAACAAACTATACTGGTAACCTTTGATGTTAACAGTCTATATACTTCTATACAACACTCCAAGGGCATTGCAGCAACCAAAATATTACTTGAGCAATCAGACAAGGATCCACGGACCATTATGTTCCTTTTGGATCTACTTGAATTGGTTCTGACGGAAACATTTTTTCTTTTCGAAGATTCATACTATTTACAAATCCAAGGGACCGATATGGGCTCACATGTCGCACCTCCTTATGCCAACTGCTTTATGTCGAATTTTGAAGATCGTTATGTGTATACCAATGACCTCTATCGTACCCACTGCCTATTATGGCGTAAGTACATAGACGATATATTTTGTTTATGGAATGGCACCATTGATACACTGATACTGTTTCACACACAATTGAATGACATATGGCCAGAACTCACCTTCACTATTACATATGATCAGCAAGAAATTAATTTCCTAGACACCATGGTTAAACGGAATACAGAGGGGGACTTATCAATTGATCTCTATGTAAAGCAAACGGATGGGGATAACCTACTTTTATATCAGATCTGTCATCCAAGGGCGGTTAAAAGATCTATCCCCATATCACAATTCCAAAGGGTGAGGAAAATCGTCTCAGATTCGGAAGTCCGTACGAAGCGTTTAGGAGAGATGGAAACCAAATTTAGACAGAGGGGTTACCCACAAAATCCTCTCAACCAATGCCGTAATTCTGAGGATCCATCACCCAATAGAAATACACTGAACAGGATTCCCTTTGTTCACACCTTTCATCCGTTCACTTATAGGTTGCACCAAAAAATTCGCAAACACTGGCCTTTGTTACAAAAAAGTTATCCTGATATTCCAGAGTTTAAGAATCTATTCTTACCTTGTTTTAGGAGACCTACTAATCTTAGGGACAAATTAGTCCGAGCCGATGAGGGAACAGCCCTTAAGAAACTCAAACAAACTTTTCTAGGCACACAAAAGAAAGGTACTTTTCCATGCCTACAGTGTGCACAATGTGCAAATGTCCTAAAAGGTGACAAAATTTCACACCCCAATACAGGAGCTGACATTCCCATACATGATTTCGTTACCTGCGACTCAAAATTCGTTGTCTATGCGATAAAATGCCCGTGCGGCAAGATATACGTGGGTGAAACTACTCAATCTATTAAAGATCGTATATCTCACGACAAGTCGGACATCCGTTATGGCAGACATAATCTACCAATACCCTATCATTTTCATTCATCAGGTCACACAATAGCACAGTTGAGATTCCTTGTTCTAGAACAAGTACCTCCCAATAGAAGAGGAGGAAACAGAATAAGACAGTTAAAAATCAGAGAGGCATTCTGGATACACTATTTACAGAGCCTTGAACCTAATGGGCTTAGTAGAGAGTATGATGTCATGAGTTTTCTGTGAAATTTCTAATTACACCATTTTTTTCTATTTTAGCAACGATCTTGAACTCGTCACATCTAAGGGTATGCACATGTAGTGAGCCATTATATATCCACTCCAAGTTCCCATTTTTTCTTTTAACTATTTTTTCCTCTAATTCATTTTTTATTTTTTGTTCTTTGTTTTTATTTTAGATTTTGCGTTTTTTGTTTTATATTTTATTTTTATTTTTTATTTTTATGTTTTATTTTTATTTTTATTTTTTGTTTTTTTATTTTTTTATTTTTATTTTTTATTTATTTATTTTTTATCTTTATTTTTTTTTATTTATTTTTTTGTTTTGTTTTTTCATTTTTGTTTTTTCTTTTTTTATTCATTATTTATTATTTTTTATTTTGTCTCTTTCCTGTATAATCCCATTTTTCAATATTAATCCATTTTGATATATAACAATTAACTTAAATTTCTTTTTCCTTATTTACAGTTACCCTTTGGACAACTTAATTTCTAAGGTCTGCACCTCAATCAGGCTTTACAAGCGTACTTTCTTACCTTTGCGTTCCACCACTGCGTTTCACCTATGTCACTTCCTGGTCTTCTGCGTTCCAAAGAGCGTTCCACCATCGTCACTTCCTGGTTACTACTGTCTGCGCTCCACTAGTGCGTTCCAGTGACGCACTTCCGCTTGTTACGGCTAGCGGACACTGCTGCACCGCCTCTTTTCATTACACTTCCGTATTACTCACAACATTATTCGCTCCCTAGCTATATATACCTCAGGCACACATCAGTGACAAAGTTGAAGTTACGCAGGGGATGGATCATTCAGCAAGACAATGATCCAAAACACTGCTCCAAATCTACTCAGTTATTCATGCAGAGGAACAATTACAATGTTCTGGAATGGCCATCCCAGTCCCCAGACCTGAATATCATTAAACATCTGTGGGATCATTTGAAGAGGGCTGTCCATGCTCGGCGACCATCAAACTTAACTGAACTGGAATTGTTTTGTAAAGAGGAATGGTCAAAAATACCTTCATCCAGGATCCAGGAACTCATTAAAAGCTACAGGAAGTGACTAGAGGCTGTTATTTTTGCAAAAGGAGGATCTACTAAATATTAATGTCACTTTTCTGGTGAGGTGCCCATACTTATGCACCTGTCACATTTTGTTTGAATGCAGATTGCACATTTTCTGTTAGTACAATAAACCTCATTTCAAGGCAGAAACATTACTGTGTCCAACAGTTATTACGTATATCAAACTGAAATAGCTGTTGCAAAAACACCAATTTTTATAAAACATTAAGCTTAAGATTAATAGGGGTGCCCAAACTTTTTCATATAACTGTAAGTAAAGCCACATTTAGGTATAAGGGTTTAAGTGTCTGGAAAATCTATGGATCAGAACTTGTTTTTACCTGGATTGACTGTCATTCATAGATGTAACAGAATCACTCATCCTCTTCTTCACTTTTGGCCCGAGGTTTAGAGGATTAATCGAAGAAATGAAACGGATATTCTTCTGTTTGTATCCCCTCGTACTAGACATATATGATGTATAGTACTGATATACCATAAATTTCAGTAATATTCCATTAAATGCAAAGGGACATTAATCAATATGATTTTTTTTTTAATTAAGAATTTCATGGAAGGATGAAGAGATGTTTTTGGAGGGGCCTTCTTCTTCTGCAGATGTTTTTTGCTGGTCAGCAGGCCACAGGCAGATGGTACAAATCCTTCCATAGAGGTGCAGCTTTGATGGGGGACGTGCTGCACTCTCTTCAGGGTGCTAGACGTGGGGTCTTTCTGCCCTCGAGATGTTTATGCTGCCCCTCTGACAGGCTGCAAATATACAGCTTTCTCTGATGGAGTGAGCAGCCCTGGATAATCCTCGCCGGCAGGATGATATCAGCCGACGGAAGATGGAACCTATGAGAGGAGACATAACTAATGTAAGTAATGGGACTCCATATTAGAGGATACTACTGTGGTGTCACTGTGGCAGGACGGTAGAGGAGTCTTATCCTTACAGAGGTGCGCAATAATTGTCAGTCATTGTACATGTGACAATCCCACCACTGACATAGAACATCTGCTCCACATGACTTCTTCTCACTGACTGACATCACACAACATGGAGCTTGTGGTCACACTTACCTCTTCTAATTCTCCCCTCTTCTACTTTTTCTGCTTCTTCTTGTTTTCTCAATGCAGATTTTCTTCTCCCCTGAACTGGAAGTTCTAATCAAGAATCAAGAAAAAGATGTAGATTATAAACACCTAAAAGATTAGCTTTGTAGTTGATTATTACACCATAATAGAGAGAATATGTCATATATACATAACATAACCTGAGGGTCTGAGAATTAGATTGCCTTGTGAACTGATTGATATAAAACCTGTCATGTGTTGTCTCCCTAAGGTACAATCTCCTTACTACCATCACATTACTTGCAGGATGCCACAGTGTTGCCTTATAATCAGTGTAACATTAAGGGCATAAGGAGGATCAGTATAGGCCCATATGGAGCCATTGGTGCAGTAATCAATATCAGTTTTGCAGAAGACTAAGTGGCTCCGAGTCCTTATAACTTATTGCATTACATGAAAGAGTGAGGATTTGTAGACAGTGAAGTGCTGGACTGTTCATTGTTTTATAGGAAGTAATTTTCTGAGCCTTTATGTGCACATTCACATTACACTTTTTGATCTGAGGCTGTAATAGGATGGCCAATAGACCTGTACATACCTGACAATGGGGATGACTGGCTGTCTTTAGCAGTGAAACATTGCATGTCACCATCAGATTCAGGAGAAGAAAATTCTTTCTGCCTGTTTCAAAGAAGAGAAAATATAAATTACAAATGAAAACAATACAAAAGGGAAGAACATCTGTGTTCAAGGCCTGTTAGGACATTAGGATAACATAGAGGGGATGTAATGCTCAGGATTCCCTTTTACCAGCAAGAATGAAGAATCAAAAGTAATGTTGGCCTGTAATGAACTGGAAATGAATGGCTGGTCTCAATGATCCCTTTTTATCTCCAGCATTGTCACAAGTCAGAATCACGGTTCTCAGCAATCATGGGGTGATGGAAGCTGGATTTAGTATTGAGTTACACTTGTCTTGCATGTGGTGTTCTGAACATAAATCAAAATTGAATCCCGTAATAGTAATTTACTCACATGTCTGAGTCTTTTGCGTTTTCTAGGGGACACCCTGGAGGTGACTTGGGTTCTTCATTGTTCATCATCTTAGTACTGATGGAACAGAGCTAAAGCATAGAGAAAAATAAAATATATGTACATTTCTAAACTTTATTTTAATTAAAGGTTTTATGAATCTTATCGGTCACATTCTTACTTTAGAAAGCCTATAAGAAGATGATAGAAACTTTTTGCTTTCTGGCCAGTCATTGTCCTCACTTGAGTCCTCCTCATCTGAATCACTATGTTGGAATCTGCTACGTCGAGCTGCAAAGTACAAGTGTTATTAAAGATTACTAGTACAAGACCCGGATAGTCACAATTTTATCAAAATAATTATGGGGACTGATTGTCACAAAATGAAAGACAAGACAAACAGCAGCTTTCTGAAGATAATATCTCATTCTACTTACTGTCAAAGTAGCAGGTGTCCTCATCTGACTTAAGATCAGGAATGAACCATGGCTCCTTACTTAGAAGATTGTTGAAGTCTAAGCTTTTCAGAAATGGATGAATCTTGATCTCATTTGCTCCCCCTAGAAAGGAAGACAATAGAAAGTGATACAGACATTGTAAGAGAGATGGCTCCATATCTGTACAGTTTATGTTAAGCTGAACTGAAGATGTAACAGAACCAAAGTGAAGAGAATATACTGAAAGTCATAGCATGAAGAATGGAGAATGGGCAAGCTTTTAGAGTAGAGAACCTCAGTGCTGATCCTCATGGACATAATCATTTTTCTTGTCACAGAGGTGTAATAAGCTATTATTATTTGTATGTACATTACCTGTCCCAAGTCTATATGCTGGATCTTTTCTGAGCAGCTCAGTGATGAAATCTTGAGCAGTGGGTGGAGGAGCAGAATTATTAAATTTCCAAGTTATGTCATCTGTTATATAAAAAGCAAATATCACAGAAAATGAAACCTCTTCAATTACTTTATTAAAATTAAAATATTTTTCATGAACACAAGTGACTAAACCCCAGAGTCAATCTAATCAAATAACAATGACATCACATATCATTAAGATATTTTTACTTACCCCATACAATACGGCTCAAAGTCTCATATTTGGAACGCCCATGAAATGGTACACGTCCTACAAGAAATTTATGTAGGATTATTCCAATTGACCACCAGTCAGCTGGCCTTCCATAGCCTTTCTGTAAGATAACTTCAGGTGCTATGTAACTAGGGGAGCCAAAAATCTGGAAACCAACAAAGAAATGAGAGGACGATCAGTGAAAGTAATTGTGACAAATAGCATCAGTGGAAACATTTTCTAATTGAGAAAATATAAGAGAAGGAGAAATATATGAGATCAGTAAAGAACAAGTTCCTGCCTACCTCATTATCATAGAACTCTCTGGTGATGTCCTCAGTTGGAGCCCTGTAGATCTCTGATGTTGGTCTCATGAGGCAGAGTTTGGAAAGCCCAAAATCGGTGACTTTAATATGACCAGTTGATGTTATCAGGAGACTGTGGGAAAAAAAGATAGTATAAGCCCCAAATAATAACCCATAGACTTTATGACAATTTCTAACTTTTTTCTTCTTTACTATACATCAAGGGTCACTTACTTGGAAGGCTTCAGGTCTCTGTGCATTACACCGTAGTTATGCAGGTATTCCACAGCTAAAACTGTTTCTGCAATGTACATACGGGCCATGGGGACAGGTAAAGGCTGCCCATAGTTGTCCATATGACTGCCACAGTCTCCTCCTACAGCAGAAAGAAAATATGACAAGAGAAGTTTTGTTACAATGCAAATTGCGCATAATGTTTGGGAATAAGAAATAAGTGGAGACATTGGGGCAGGATGTCATACATACAGATATACTGTATATCAATGCAAAACACCCTCAATTGGATCATACCCGAATAGTAACTAGGACCACCGGGCAGATTCTCGTTGGGCCGCTGATACAGTGGGCCGTCTAGCCTAACTCCTTATTATCTGTCTGGTCTCGTTCCGCTGACAGATTGCTGACACCTTCTATGAATTATATATTTATTTAGCTTATTAATTGTAAGATACATAGTATAACTTATACTGTCCCTTTGTTGTAGGAGTTACCTTGTTATTTTTAACTATGTATTCCATGTGGCTAATAAAGATTCATGTTTTTATATTGGACATTGTTTCATTGCACTTGTTTTGCAGCTTTTGCACATTTGTGGTTTTGCTTTACATACTGTATAATGTAGAGCGTATACTGTATACTGCAGAGTGACCCTATACAGAAAGACAGAGCCGGGCTTCATCTACAAGCCTCTTATTACTTTCTCTGTGACATGCTCATCTACACAAACTGTTATAACCAAGTCAAATCCTCCTTTCATCCATAGTGTAAATTTCTGCCATGCTCAGCGAGGACATATCCCGGAGACTTCACAGAGATAATAATTTTTCGGGCATCTTGGTAACAGAGAGGTGCTAGAGATAAGCAGATCCGGGCTGGATATAGATATGATAGATATGACCTACCTGCTACATACTCCATGACCATACACAGATGATGGGTAGTTGGAAAGGAGCAGAACATGGAGGCCACAAAGGGACAATCAGAGAATGTTAGGATGTCCCTCTCTAGAAAGGCACGTTCCAGGCTTATTGGATCTCTCAAGTTCCGCTTGTCCAGTTTCTTCATAGCGAATGTCTGGTTTGTGTCTTTGTGGCGCACTAAGTGGATGGCCCTGGAGAGGAAGAAAATCCATGATTTATAATGAATTCTTACTAATGTTCTGTTTATAGACATCTTCAAATGATCTCCTTTACTAATGGTTAATACTAGATGTACGGCCAACACTAGAAATCCGTGTAATAATACATTCAATAACACTACATAAATGATAAATTAGAGTGGAATAAACTTCTACTCAAATTATGCAAAAATCCTCATTTGTCAAAATGGCGAATTTGTTTTTTTTTGTAATTTGCTTTCTCACACGATCAGTAAACTGGCAGGCGCTGGACACTATTTTTTAAACCTTAAAAGGCCATCAAAATGTTAAAGAATAAATAAATTCTTATACTCATCTCACAGCCCCTCCAACTCAACCGACTGGTCTTTGCTGCATCTTCAAATCTCTTCTGCTAGTGCTGACATCTGAAAGTCTCTCAGGCTGGGTCGGAACTTCCAGCACTGATGATGTCCAGGAGAACTCTGCGCGTGAAAGGTCACGTCATAACGTTGAGACCCTTCATGTGCTTGTATAAAACTCTCCTGGGCCTCCTTAAAGCCAGAAGTTCTGGTCTAGCCTGAGTGGCAGCAATCTGATGATGCGGTGAGAGTCAGACAGGTGATGGTGAGGAGTGAAGGGGTCGGAGAGGTGAGCAGTAAGGTGAGTAGGTGTGTTTTTCATTGTTTACATCTTATTTTTATTAGGCTGTGGGGTCTGGAGAGATCTCAGAGCATGATAAGGAACATTACATTTGAGGAAAATAATTTCTCCATGAATCGCAAGGAAAGTCTGCATGATAAGGCGAATTTTAATTTTGCCAGATCCACTCAATCCTAGTGCAAAGTGATTGGCCTCTCTGTGGTGATATTGTACTGTCAGGGCACAGAGACAGAGGCATTGTCATAAGGAAACCTGGGAAATGAATATTATGCCAAAATTTAGCTCACCCAAAAGCTCCACTGCTGATCAGTTTGATCGGTTTGTAGTCGGACTTGCAAGGATTTCTCCCTGAGTTCAATGATCCGATTAAGGCCTAGAAATAATAAGAGATGACATTAAGACAAAGAAGCTGCAAGAAAATAAAAGCTCCAGTTGCAGGAACATCTCCCTTCTATATTATGTCCCTGCTGATTATACTGCAGCAAATGTAAAGGACGTGATAGAAGTCTGACCCTTTGCAGACACTATTATATTATAAGAGGTTCATACACACACACACACACACATATATATATATACTGTATATACGGGGTATAATATTATATGTGTAATTCATTGCCCGTTATCTGATGATATACAGACATCTCTGATACTTACACTGGCAGATTCGTGGATCTCTGGTGTCTCACATATTCCACCTTCAGTAATTGCCGGCACAGTTATTTCTAAAATAATGATAAAATAATGAAGAGATGTCATGTATCAGTCTATAACAGTACTTAATATATAACACATCCAAATAAACAAAGGAAATGACAAGACCTCTGTAAATGATATAAAACTAGGTATATGGTATTCTGTACATACTGTATATATTTATGGCACATTCATAGATAGATATACTGCATCATACATGTGCGATTGTTCAGGATCTGATTAATTCTTGAATTATAATAATTGGGGAACTATGAGCCACCTTGTACATTTTGGAGCTGAGAAGAGCACAGGGGAGAGAAGCAGAATTACATGAGCCCTCTCCACTATAGTCTATAGGGGGTTCAGGAGCCGTTACCGGCCTCATACAGAGGATAAACAATAAATCTACAGATTCTGTTTTTTTATAATATCTCGATATTTGAATGCAAAATATTAGATGATCGGCTTACCTTCCATCAGATCACTTTTTAGCTCTAGCTGACTAATATTAGGGTCAGGCATATTCACGTTTTGCCCCTCTTCGGAGTAACCTTCGGATGTTTTCTGATGGTTATAATATATACTATTAGTATAATATTTCACAAATACTAAATTGCTGTATACATAAGGCAGGAAGGACTAAACCTGGATTTACTGGATAATTTCAATATTGAGCGGACTATTCACAGCCGATCCCTCCCGTAAATCCAAATTAAAAAATAAGGGACTTGTATCTACAACTGTTCTTTAATAACTTCTATTATCAGAACAGCAGCATTTACCAGAAGAAAATTGTGATGAAAAACAGATATAGAATACAAACTCCGTATCGCTGAGTACAGACTGTCATCACAGATGATGGAGCCACAGGAACAGGCTGTCATAATATCCTGTGCCTGCCTGGAGATGAAAGGGAGGCCTCCAACATCATAAATCTGACCTTCTGCTTTATAACTGGTAATCTGGAGAAGATCAGACAACAAGGACTTGTGATATAGAACATGCTGGACACTTACCAGGTGCTCCAGGGAGCGAGCCGGACTCTCCAGTACATACAGGACATTTTGGGCCAGTTGTTTAAAAAAGGCCAATTCTCCACTTTGGGATTTTTCTTCAGCCTATCAAAATGGAAATAAATAGAAAAAGAAAATCATGAGGGAAAGTGCAGAATCTAGGAGGCCATTTATGTCACCATTTTACTCCTATCTGCAGCTACAATTGCTACATATTTGGTATAGATTATATGTTATATTGGTGATGACCTACAAAATTCATATTTAAATAAACTTGTATTTCATCATTAATATTATTATTATTATTATTATTATTATTATTATTATATGGTTTATGCAGTTTGTCTGTTATTTACCTGTTGTACTAATGTCCTGATGTTCTGCTGTAAATGCTCAAGATATTCTAAGGTATAGGTGGTAAGAATCCCCTGGAGTAGTGCCAACTCCTCAAGTTTATCTGGAGCAATTCCAGACATTTCAATCAAAATACTTAGTCAGTATATCTCTAGCTATGGAGGTAAATTCTGACAACAATGACACTGTGGGTGTCACTGTGATGCTAGAGCTACAGTAAATACAATTGTATGAGTAGTGGTAGTGAATTATGATGTCACCATAGCAGTAATGCCGTGATGGAATGTTGTGATGGAATCTTAACAGAGTATCTCAACTTAAAAGAAAGTTGCCTAGCAATAGTTAAGGTGACAACTCCATATTCTAAGCATCAGAACCAGATGCTGGAATGTAAGAAAGAGCTATGGGTACTTTACTCTTCTGATCAGTGAGGGAACTTTTGTGTTCTAAGGTAAATTATTAATATCTACTATACACAATAAAAATCGTAATTACGTATCTATGGTATTTATGAAAAATACTAATTCAGGTTCTAAAAGAAGCATCTTTACTGAGAGACCAGGGCTGGACTGGGAATGAAATCAAGCCCTGGCATTTGAATCAATCTGGCCCAAGCTACACCTTTACACCCACTTCCCAAGATGGGGATCTCTATTACAAATATGACCCTGCCTGACATTGGTGAAAAACTAAATGTTTTATGCGGGGGCATTTATGCATATAGCATTTATGCATACTTTATCGAAGTGCCATAATTTAGCAAAGTGCCCTGGCAGTTAGAAAATGGCACTGCTAATATTCATCTTTCTTCTCTTCTTACAGGTATATATTTTTCACTGCTTGTGTGATCTGTCCTGAAAACTGCATTATATCTCCATGCAATGCTCTGCAGCCTATCAATTTCTGGTATATATTTTTCACTGCTTGTGTGATCTGTCCTGAAAACTGCATTATATCTCCATGCAATGCTCTGCAGCCTATCAATTTCTGGTATATATTTTTCACTGCTTGTGTGATCTGTCCTGAAAACTGCATTATATCTCCATGCAATGCTCTGCAGCCTATCAATTTCTGGTATATATTTTTCACTGCTTGTGTGATCTGTCCTGAAAACTGCATTATATCTCCATGCAATGCTCTGCAGCCTATCAATTTCTGGTATATATTTTTCACTGCTTGTGTGATCTGTCCTGAAAACTGCATTATATCTCCATGCAATGCTCTGCAGCCTATCAATTTCTGGTATATATTTTTCACTGCTTGTGTGATCTGTCCTGAAAACTGCATTATATCTCCATGCAATGCTCTGCAGCCTATCAATTTCTGGTATATATTTTCTCACTCCTCTAGCTTTTTTATTCCATGATACTTAAAGGTCATCACACTTACTTTAAGAGTTTATGATCCATGCCGAGTTTACTAGTCTGTTTTTTTTTTTTTTTTCCCTGCACTTTATGGTCTCCTGTTGTCTTTTAAGCTAGTGATTGATTGTTAATGAGTTAAATCTGTGCAGATCTAAGCAGATACGTCCCTATATATTGAGACTTAGTTAAGGGGAGGCATTTATGCGGGGGCATTTATGCATATAGCATTTATGCATACTTTATCGAAGTGCCATAATTTAGCAAAGTGCCCTGGCAGTTAGAAAATGGCAGTTGGACAGGGCAGGAGACAGGTAAGACATGCAAGACAAACCAACAAACTTGCTTCCAGGTCATCTTTTTGGCAAACAGTATTCACCATTTGTATCTGTGCCATTTATACTCTGGTTGCTACAATCATCCACATTCACCGTTCACCCACAAATGCGGCACACTTCATCCATATTAATCCCTCACTCCTCTCTTCTCCTATGTACAGTTGTCATGCTCTCTTCACAATGTTATACCACGCAGATCCATTCATTCCCACCATACAACGCAGGAAACGCTCTCACAAATCACTCAATCATCTGCTCACTCTCTGTATCTTCCTTCTATTAGTCGCAGGTGATATTTCTCCCAACCCAGGACCCTCCAGTAATAATAACACTAACTCTTTCCCTGTTACATTCAGAAACCCTGCTAATCTCATTAATATTCCCTGCATATCTTCTGTCTCATTCAACTGTGCCCTTTGGAATGCACGCTCAGCTTGTAATAAACTCTCTTACATCCATGACTTTTTCCTCTCTAATTCCCTCAACCTTCTGGCTCTCACTGAAACCTGGATCCAGCAGTCGGACACCACCGCCGCTGCAGCTCTCTCCTATGGTGGCCTACATTTCTCTCATACCCCGCGACCTGACAACAGATCAGGTGGAGGTGTTGGTCTGCTTCTTTCAACAAAATGTACTTTTCAGGTTATCCCCCCTGTACCCTCCCTTATCTTCCCGTCCTTTGAGGCCCACACAGTCAGACTCTACCGGCCCTTCTCCCTGCGAGTGGCGGTTGTCTATCGCCCCCCAGGTCCCCCCCGTCAATTCCTGGATCACTTTGCTGCCTGGCTTACAAATTTTCTATCCTGCGACATCCCCACGATAATCATGGGAGACTTTAACATCCCAATTGGCGATCCTCTTTCCCCATCTGCCACGCATCTTTTATCATTAACCTCCTCCTTCGGCCTTTCACAGCTTGCTAATTCTCCTACACATGAGGACGGGAACACATTGGACCTGATCTTCTCCCGGCTTTGCTCAGTACATGACTTTACGAACTCTCCCCTTCCACTCTCTGACCATAATCTTCTTTCATTCTCTGTCAAGAACTGTGACTCTACTCAAGACACTCCCACCGTCCACACTTATAGAAATTTACGCGCCATTAACACCCAGAAATTTATAAAAAGGTTGCAATCATCATTGGCCCCAATCTCCTCCCTCTCATGTCCCGAATCTGCATTGAAGCATTATAACAAAATAATGCTATGCGCCCTGGATGAAGCCGCACTTCCTACACAAAGAACAATTCAGCATAGACGGCGACAACCCTGGCACACGCCTCAAACACGTCTTCTCCAGAGGTACTCCAGGTGCGCTGAACGGCTGTGGAGAAAATCAAATCTGCCCGAAGATTTCCTCCACTATAAATTTATGCTGAAAACATATAACTCTGCCCTTCACCTCTCCAAACAAACCTACTTTAACAACCTCATCATCTCACTTTCCAATAATCCTAAACGACTCTTTGACACGTTTCATTCTCTCCTCAATCAAACAGCACAGGCCCCGACCACCGACCTCAGCGCTGACGATCTGGCTAACTATTTCAAAGAAAAAATTGACCATATCCGACAGGAAATTTTCTCCCAATCCCCAAATGTTATGCATGCTCCCCCCCGCCACATTGTATCTTGCTCATTTTCTGACTTCGAACCAGTCACGGAAGATGAAGTGATCAGGCTCCTTGCATCTTCTCGCCCTACCACCTGCACCAGCGACCCTATTCCCTCACATCTCCTTCAGTCCCTTGCTCCAGCTGTCACCTCTCACCTAACTAAAATTTTCAACCTTTCCCTCTCATCTGGTATCTTTCCCTCTTCTTTTAAACACGCCAGCATACAACCATTACTTAAAAAACCATCCCTCGACCAGAACTGCACAGCCAACTACAGACCTGTTTCCAATCTTCCCTTTATCTCTAAACTCCTGGAACGCCTGGTCCACTCCCATCTAATCCGCTATCTCTCAGACAACTCTCTTCTTGACCCTTTACAATCTGGTTTCCGCTCTTTACATTCTACTGAAACTGCCCTCACTAAAGTCTCTAATGATCTACTAACAGCTAAATCTAATGGTCACTACTCCCTGCTGATTCTCCTGGATCTCTCTGCAGCATTTGACACTGTGGATCACCAGCTCCTCCTCACTATGCTCCGCACTATTGGCCTCAAGGACACGGTTCTCTCCTGGTTCTCCTCTTATCTCTCTGACCGCTCCTTCTCTGTGTCTTTTGCCGGCTCCTCCTCCTCCCTACTTCCTCTTACTGTCGGGGTTCCTCAAGGATCAGTCCTAGGCCCCCTTCTTTTCTCCTTATACACCGCTCCTATTGGACAAACAATCAGTAGATTCGGTTTTCAGTACCATCTCTATGCTGATGACACCCAATTATACACCTCTGCTCCGGACATCACCCCTGCATTACTACAAAAGACCAGTGATTGTCTTTCTGCTGTGTCTAACATTATGTCCTCCCTCTACCTAAAACTGAATCTGTCAAAAACTGAACTACTCGTCTTTCCTCCCTCCATTAATCTACCTGTGCCCGATATTGCCATCTCCGTTTGTGGCTCAACCATTACTCCCCAGCTACAAGCCCGCTGTCTTGGGGTCATTTTTGATTCAGATCTTTCTTTCACTCCTCACATCAAATCACTCGCTCGTTCATGTCATCTACACCTCAAAAACATCTCAAGAATCAGGACTTTTCTCACCTTTGACTCGGCAAAAACTCTTACTGTCGCTCTTATTCATTCTCGTCTTGACTATTGCAACGCTCTACTAATCGGTCTCCCTCTTACTAAACTCTCCCCTCTCCAATCCGTCCTGAACGCAGCAGCCAGGATCATATTCCTCGCCAACCGCTACTCAGATGCCTCTTCCCTGTGCCAGTCATTGCATTGGTTGCCCATCCAATATAGAGTTCGTTTTAAACTTATCACGCTTACCCACAAAGCGCTCCATGCTTCAGTACCCCCCTACATCTCCTCCCTTGTCTCAGTCTACCACCCTACACGTGCCCTCCGTTCTGCAAATGACTTGAAACTAAAATCCTCCATAATCCGAACTTCCCACTCCCGTCTCCAAGATTTCTCGCGTGCTGCGCCAATTCTCTGGAATGCACTACCCAGGACAGTTCGATTAATTCCCAATACCCACAGTTTCAAGCGAACCCTAAAAACACATTTCTTTAGACTGGCGTATCACCTAAACACACTCTGCCCATCCCAGCTTTCCCCCATATTAAAATCTTCTTCAACTTCGGGTTCAAACCAACCATGCACATAAAAGCCTCTGTCAGGACTGCACACATACTGGCTGGCGACCAGTCCATGTATTATTATTTATCCTATTCAGTATATCAAGGCTGCATTATACAATATATGTACTTTTTACCTTTTGTGTCTCCCCCACTTCCTCATAGACTGTAAGCTCGCGAGCAGGGCCCTCACTCCGTGAGATATGCTTATTCTGTATTGTCTGTATAAGTCCCCCCTAAAATTTGTAAAGTGCTGCGGAATATGTTGGCGCTATAAAAATAAACTATTATTATTATTATTATTATAAATGTTATTACTGTTAATCATACTATTGTATATGGGTGACCAACTAAGCCTCTTTTTAATAGTATCAATATTAATGATAATAATAATAATAATGACATTTGAGCCTCCTAATGATGATAATAATAATAATAATAATAATAATAAATTGTGCAGAATGTCTGCTATTTACCTGTTGTACTAATGTCTTGATGTTCTGCTGTAAATGCTCAAGATACTCTAAAGTAATACGACCTTGGTGATATTTGGTCAGGCAGTTCCTTACAAGCTTCATAACCAGCCGGTAAGTGAAGCTGAGGATGCCATCGGGTAGTGGTAGCACAAAGTCAGGGGTATAGGTGGTAAGAATCCCCTGGAGTAGTGCCAACTCCTGAAATTTGACTGGAAAAATTCCAGACATTTCAATCAAATCCAAGCGCAATCAGTATATCACTAGCTAAGTAGCTAAACACTGACAACAATGACACCGGGGTATCACTGTGACACGGGGCCTGTAAACACTTGTATAAGTAGTGGTGGTTATTTATGATGTCATAATAGCAGTGATGTCATGATGGAATCTTGTGATGGAATCTTAAAGGGGCATCTCACCTTATAAGGAAGTTGCCTAGCAACAGTTAAAGCAACAGCACCATAGACTGAGCATCAGAACCAGATGCTGGAATGTAAAAAGATATTTTTATGTTCTAAGATAAATTATTATATCTGTTATACACAATAAAAATCATAATTACGTATTTATAAGAAATCTGGATTCAAGTGTTAAGGAAGTATCTTTACTGATGGATCAAGCCTGGACTGGCAATGAAATCCCTCCCTAGCATTTAAATTACATTAGCCCATTCTATACCTGTATACCTACTTCCCAACATGGGGATCTTTATTACAAATATGACCCTGAATTAATTTAACTTTTTTATTGTACTGCACAGTGAGCTCCCCAATAAATCTAAATAAAAAGCTATTGAAGATTTTTTTTTTATTGTCACATATATCGTACCAAAAAGTACTCAGAAAAAAACAAACTGTACTCTGCACTTTACTCACCCTCCTAGGGCCCAGCTCTGAGTCTCCTGCAGAACTCAATGATTGGCTGCAGCACTGTCAATGTGATGCCAGCACTGCAGACAGTAAAAGGCACATGGAGCAGCTATGGAGATTCTTGACAAACGAGAGGGTGAGTAAAGCGGAGTATATATTTTGTAAAACAAACTAAACCTGGGGGACTGGCGTTTTCCTAAAGCGGAAAACCACTTTTCATGGTATGTACCCAAAATAAAAAAAAAACAAGACCTCATGCAGTTCTGTCTCAGAAGTTATAGGTTCCGGGAAATGGGGTGAAAAAATGTTAATTAAAAAAAAAAAAAGTATATACATTCTGTACTATTGTGATTGTATTTAACTGCCAAATAAAGATAATAATAATAATAATATTTTTTATTTCTATAGTGCCAACATATTCTTCTGTACTTTATATTTTAGAGGGGACTTGTATAGACAATAAAAGATATTAGAATAACACATAACTCGGATACCAAAAGGAGCGAGGGCCCTTCTCACAAGCTACAATCTATGAGAAAGATTATGTCAGTTATATCTAATGGTAAACTGTGTAAATAAATGAATAAATACAATCCAGAATTGCAGCGTTATTTGATAATTGTACCTCCTGAATAATATAATAAAAGGCAATATGTTCTACGCTGGTACTATTAAAAATGACAGCTTTTCATGCCAAACATAAGTCCTCAGCTCCATTGACAGAAATTTGTAAACCTTAGGGTTCTCAGAAATTGGCAACACAATAACTTATGATTTATTTTTCATTGTACTTATTGTACAAAGGTAATAAAACTGGATAAAACTATATAAATTTTCTAATTTAAAAAAGTATAAAAATGTTAAAAAGTAAAAAAAAAACGCAAGCAGTATCATTATTTTGTTTCTATTCTTTCCCATAAAGAGATAATAAAAAAAAATGTTAATCAACCAAAATGGTGCCACTGACAAATACAGCTCATCCTGAAAAAAACATGCCCCCATAAGGCTATGTCAATAAAAAAATAAAAAGGGAACGCTTTGTATCTGTACTTAGACACATACTGGCTGGTACGTGCAGCTTTATTTTAAAAACCCCTATTTATTATCATGATGGCGGGACTGTACAATACAAGCACTTTCTACCTATTGTGTCCCTCCTATTTCTTTATGGATTGCAGCTTGTGAGCAGGGCCTTCACCCCTCCTGTAACTGTTGAACTATGTGTTACTCTATAATGCCTTTATTGTCTGTACTTGTCCCCGCTTTACTGTAAAGTGCTGCGGACAAGGTTGGCGCTATATACCGTATTTTTTGGACTATAAGATGCACTGGACCATAAGACGCACCTAGGTTTTAGAGAAGGAAAATAGAAAAAAAAATAAGCAAAAACTGTGGTCATGATGCCCTGGTAAGGGGGAGGGGGGATCTGCTGCTGACAATGTTATAGGAGTAATGTCCCCCAATTCTGTTAATATCCCCCATCCTGGTATATATGGCCCCCTCCTTCCTGTTATACGTGACCCTCATCCCCATCCTGATTTGCATGGCACCCCTCATCCCCATCCTGGTATGCATGGCCCCCTCTTCCCTCTTCCTGGAATGTATTGCACCCTTCATCCCTCATTCTGGTATGTATGGCCCTCCTCATTCCTCTTCCTGGTATTCATGGCACCCCTCATCCCTTTTCCTGGTATGTATGGTACCCCTCATCCTGATATGTATGGCGCCCTTCATCCCTCATCCTGGCATGTATGCTACCCTTCATCCTGGCATGTAGGAACCCCCTCATCCCTCTTCCTGGTATGCAAGGCACCCTTCATCCCTCATCCTGCTATGTATGGACCCCCCTCATCCCTCTTCCTGGTATGAATGGCACCCCTCATCCCTCTTCCTGGTATGTATGGCTCCCTTCATCCCTCATCCTGGTATGTATGGCCCTCCTCATCCCTCTTCCTGGTATTCATGGCACCCCTCATCCCTTTTCCTGGTATGTATGGTACCCCTCATCCTGATATGTATGGCGCCCTTCATCTCTCATCCTGGTATGTATGCTACCCTTCATCCTGTCATGTATGAGCCCCTTCATCCCTCTTCCTGGTATGCTTGGCACCCTTCATCCTAGTATGTATGGCCCCCCTCATCCCTCTTCCTGGTATGCTTGGCACCCCTCCATCCTGGCATGCTTGGCACCCCCTGATCCCTATCACGCTGCACAGAAAAAAAGAAACAAATATACTCACCTCCTCTCTCCTCCAACGCTGCGTCCTGCTCTGCTGCCAACAGGGATCTCACTATGTGAGCCGTGCATGGCGTAACTGCCATGCGCCCTCACACTGTGAGATGCTGTGCCGTAATAGTCACTGCTCCCCATGCCGGGACTGTGTGCATGTGGAGTAGTGACCATTCACTCTCCTTACTAGCGCGCAGCGTGGCTCCTGCAGCGGCTCTGCGGTCACATGTGCCCGCTATTAAAGACCATGAATATTCACTACAACCATGGGAGTGGGTTGTAGTGAATATTCATGGGCTCTAATAGTGGGCACACAGAACGCAGAGCCGCTGCAGGAGCCATGCTGCGGGTATAGTGTACGTGCTATTAAGGAGGTTGAATGGTCACAGTCCCGGCGTGGGGAGCAGTGACTATTCCGGCACAACATCTTACAGGGTGAGGGTGCATGGCAGTTACGCCATGCGGGGCTCACACAGTGAGATCCCTGTCGGCAACAGAGCAGGGTGCAGCACTGGAGGGGAGAGGAGATGAGTATAATTGTTTATTTTTTTGGCATGCAGCGTGATGGGGATCAGAGGGTGCCAAGCATACCAGGATGTAGGGGTGCCAAGCATACCAGGAAGAGGGATGAGGGGGGCCATGCAAACCAGGATGAGGGTTGAAGGGTGCAATACATACCAGGATGAGGGATGAAGGGTGCCATACATACCAGGAGCCACGCTGCAAGTACAGTGTGCACGCTATTAAGGAAAATGAATATTCACTGGGTATGGGGAGAAGTGAATATTAATTTTCTTTAGCAGCGGGCACAGTGTAGGATGCAGTAGTGGGCTACTGCCTCCTGTGCCACGCTCCTCCGCCGCTGCAGCTCCCCCTACACCCTCCACCACCCACAGCCACAGTATATATATATATATACCATGTCCTTAAAGGGTTAATTTAACCATTATGGCATGCAAAAAGCTGTAGTTTTTCTAAACTTTGTGAGCCATTAGGGGCATGTTCAGATATTACTTGTTTCTGCAGAAGGGAACATGGTTTACAGTTTAAAAATATAGATATCAGGCCAGATGTTATATATCTGGTTTGATATCAGGATTAGAGCGTGTACACATGGCATTCTGTCTGTTGCCTTAAGTCTAGGCCAGCTTTAAACAAAAGCAGAGCATGCTGCTGCAGATTGAAATATCTTTGTCATCCTCAGGGTATGTGCGCACAGATTTTTGTTGAGGATTTTTTTAGCACTTTAAAAAATGGCAGAAAAATAGGTGAAAAAATGAAAACCTCCACACAAAAAAATGCATTTTTATTACAGAATTCGCTATTTTTGACCTTTTCTAAAAACTCTGTGGCATGTGAACAGTGTTTACTAAAATCCTATTAACATGCATTACATTGCAATTTTCCCTGAATTTAAAGAGAATCAGTCAGCAGGTTTTTGATATGTAATCTGAGGACAGAATAAGGTAGGGGTTAAAACATTGAATTCAACGATGTGTCATTTATCTGTCTGTGTGCTACTGTTTACTTACAAAGGTTTTATCAGTAGGACATTATCATTGCTGTGAGTAACTGCCCATTCCATGTTTTCCTCCTCCGCCCCCTCCTGTAATAAGCAGCTCACTGTCAATAGATAATGTACATAAAGAGCCTGTTGTAAGCGGGGTTAGCTTTCCCAGCTCTGCAGCATTCTACATCTAAGAACTCTGATAATGTCACAACTGCTGCACCCAGTAAACTAAGTGATACATCGTTGGAATCAGGGTCTCTTTTCCTACTTTTTGCTGCTCTCAGATCAGGTAGCAAAAACTTGGTGACAGATTGCCTTTAAAGATGACATTTGACTGGATTTTTTAATTTACCCCCAGTACCTTCTTCAATTGGTTCTGCTTTACCGATTCTGGAAAAGTTTTTTTTTCCTTTGCCTCTCTGTTCCAAAGTAATGCCCTTTGGAAATAATGGTACAAATTTTTCCTTCAACCATCTGGGTGTGTACCACAGACAAAAATGAAAAGGGGAGAGGGGTTGGGAAGGCAGAAAAAAATCAGGGAGAAATAAAATAAAAATATAGAGCTCCAAAATGTTCACAAATATCTTACTTGTTCAGTTTCTATCAACCAGGTGGGACAAAGTCACTGGCAAGGTACTGGAGAGGACATATGTATCACTGAGGTTGTCAGCTTCAGTGATAGGAACCTAGAAAAATCCTGACCGCACGGTAAGAGGAATCTTTTTTTTTTTTTTTTTCTGTGTGTGGATGCTTAATTGGATGGGGGCCAGGATGGGTATATGGGGGGGGCAGGCTGGAGACGTGGGGGCCAGGGTGGATATATTGGGGCCAGACTGAACACATGGGGGCCAGGATGGATATATGGGGGGGGCAGGCTGGACAAATGGGGGCCTGGATGGATATATGGGGAGGTAGGCTGGACACATGGGGGCCTGGATGGATATATGGGGGGGGCAGGCTAGACACATGGGGGCCAGGATGGATATATGGGGGGCACGCTGGACACATGGGGGCCTGGATGGATATATGTGGGGCAGGCTGGACACATGGGGACAGGATGGGTATATGGGGGGGGGCAGTCTGGACACATGTGGGCCTGGATGGATATATAAGAGGGCAGGCTGGACACATGGGGCCTGAATGGATAAATGGGGGTCAGGCTAGACACATGGGGGCCTGGATGGATATATGGGGTGGGCAGGCTGGACACATGGGGGCCTGGATGGATGTATGGAGGGAGGCAGGCTGGACACATGGGGACCAAGATAAATATATGGAGGCCAGGACAAGGGACACATGGGGGCCAAAAGGGATATTTCGGGGGTGGCAGGATGGATATATGGGGGGCAGGATAGATATATGGGGGGTGGCAGGCTGGATATATGAGGGGGTCAGAAAGGATATATGTGGGGGGGCCTGGATGGATATATGAGGGAGAAGGAGAGTCTGGACACATGGGGGACAGGATGGATATATGGGGGGGCAAGCTGGACAAGGGACATGGGGGGCAATGCTGGACAAGGGACCTTGGGGGCCAAGCTGAACAAGAGACTCAATTACTGTTTGGGGGCCAGATTTAAGAACATACATTATTAGTTTATGGTGGCAAGTGGGGAACATTATTACTTTTTGGTCCAATTAGGGGCATTATTACTTCTGTAATATAATTTATTTTTTAGTAAATAGTTTTCCATGGGGGGAAAAAAGGGGGGGTTCTGTTACTGTGCAGGGCGGAACTATGTCGCTTTTTTTCATTCATCTGGCATAGTGTAGAAGTCAGGGAAAAAGTGGGGAATGTGATCTAGAAGCGATCAGTTATCAATAACTGTGTGTTATTTTCTGCAGAGACGAGTACTGGCTGGAAGAAGTGATGGCGGTCTGTGCCAGATGAAGAAGAAAAGCGAAGATGAAGGACTTCACCAACAGACGTCACTGGTGAGTCAGTGTATTACATGTACACTTATACTATACACTATATATTATATACAAAGCTCCAGTGTATCTCACTGGTGACCACTGTATTGCCTATACACTATATACAGAACTCCTATGTATAATGTCACTGGTGATCACTGTTTTACAGTACAAAAGTTTGGACACACCTTCTCATTTAAAGATTTTTCTGTATTTTCATGACTATGAAAATTGTACATTCACACTGAAGGCATCAAAACTATGAATTAGCACATGTGGAATTATATACTTAACAAAAAAGTGTGAAACAACTTAAAATATGTCTCATATTCTAGGTTCTTTAAAGTTGCCACATTTTGCTTTGATGACTGCTTTGCACACTCTTGGCATTCTCTTGATGAGCTTCAAGAGGTAGTCACCGGAAATGGCTTTCACTTCACAGGTGTGCCCTGTCAGGTTTAATAAGTGGGATTTCTTGCCTTATAAATGGGGTTGGGACCATCAGTTGTGTTGTGCAGAAGTCAGGTGGATACACAGCTGATAGTCCTACTGAATAGACTGTTAGAATTTGTATTATGGCAAGAAAAAAGCACCTAAGTAAAGAAAAATGAGTGGCCATCATTACTTTAAGAAATGAAGGTCAGTCAGTCTGAAAAATTGGACAAACTTTGAAAGTGTCCCCAAGTGCATTGCAAAAACCATCAAGCGCTACAAAGAAGTCGGCTCACATGAAGACCGCCCCAGGAAAGGAAGACCAAGAGTCACCTCTGCTTCTGAGGTTAAGTTTATCCGAGTCACCAGCCTCAGAAATCGCAGGTTAACAGCAGGTCAGATTAGAGACCAGGTCAATGCCACACACAGTTCTAGCAGCAGACACATCTCTATAACAACTGTTAAGAGGAGGCTTTGTGCAGCAGGCCTTCATGGTAAAATAGCTGCTAGGAAACCAATGCTAAGGACAGACAACAAGCAGAAGAGACAAATTTGGGCTAAAGAACACAAGGAATGGACATTAGACCAGTGGAAATCTGTGCTTTGGTCTGATGAGTCCAAATTTGAGATCTTTGGTTCCAACCACCATGTCTTTGTGCGATGCAGAAAAGGTGAACGGATGGACTCTACATGCCTGGTTCCCACCGTGAAGCATGGAGGAGGAGGTGTGATGGTGTGGGGGTGCTTTGCTGGTGACACTGTTGGAGATTTATTCAAAATTGAAGGCATACTGAACCAGCATGGCTACCACAACATCTTGCAGCGGCATGCTATTCCATCCGGTTTGCATTTAGTTGGACCATCATTTATTTTTCAACAAACTATACTGGTAACCTTTGATATTAACAGTCTATATACTTCTATACAACACTCCAAGGGCATTGCAGCAACCAAAATATTACTTGAGCAATCAGACAAGGATCCACGGACCATTATGTTCCTTTTGGATCTACTTGAATTGGTTCTGACGGAAAAAAAATTTCTTTTCGAAGATTCATACTATTTACAAATCCAAGGGACCGCTATGGGCTCACATGTCGCACCTCCTTATGCCAACTGCTTTATGTCGAATTTTGAAGATCGTTATGTGTATACCAATGACCTCTATCGTACCCACTGCCTATTATGGCGTAGGTACATAGACGATATATTTTGTTTATGGAATGGCACCATTGATACACTGATACTGTTTCACACACAATTGAATGACATATGGCCAGAACTCACCTTCACTATTACATATGATCAGCAAGAAATTAATTTCCTAGACACCATGGTTAAACGGAATACAGAGGGGGACTTATCAATTGATCTCTATGTAAAGCAAACGGATGGGGATAACCTACTTTTATATCAGAGCTGTCATCCAAGGGCGGTTAAAAGATCTATCCCCATATCACAATTCCAAAGGGTGAGGAAAATCGTCTCAGATTCGGAAGTCCGTACGAAGCGTTTAGGAGAGATGGAAACCAAATTTAGACAGAGGGGTTACCCACAAAATCTTCTCAACCAATGCCGTAATTCTGAGGATCCATCACCCAATAGAAATACACTGAACAGGATTCCCTTTGTTCACACCTTTCATCTGTTCACTTATAGGTTGCACCAAAAAATTCGCAAACACTGGCCTATGTTACAAAAAAGTTATCCTGATATTCCAGAGTTTAAGAATCTATTCTTACCTTGTTTTAGGAGACCTACTAATCTTAGGGACAAATTAGTCCGAGCCGATGAGGGAACAGCCCTTAAGAAACTCAAGCAAACTTTTCTAGGCACACAAAAGAAAGGTACTTTTCCGTGCCTACAGTGTACACAATGTGCAAATGTCCTAAAAGGTGACAAAATTTCACACCCCAATACAGGAGCTGACATTCCCATACATGATTTCGTTACCTGTGACTCAAAATTCGTTGTCTATGAGATAAAATGCCCGTGCGGCAAGATATACGTGGGTGAAACTACTCAATCTATTAAAGATCGTATATCTCACCACAAGTCGGACATCCGTTATCGCAGACATAATCTACCAATACCCTATCATTTTCATTCATCAGGTCACACAATAGCACAGCTGAGATTCCTTGTTCTAGAACAAGTACCTCCCAATAGAAGAGGAGGAAACAGAATAAGACAGTTAAAAATCATAGAGGCATTCTGGATACACTATTTACAGAGCCTTGAACCTAATGGGCTTAATAGAGAGTATGATGTCATGAGTTTTCTGTGAAATTTCTAATTACACCATTTTTTTCTATTTTAGCAACGATCTTGAACTCGTCACATCTAAGGGTATGGACATGTGTGTCACCCTGGCCTGGATGCCACAAAATGTATTAAAGCTGTGTCTGAGAGCAAGGGGGAGGTTCTCTGGTCAGGGGAACATTAGCATGCAATGCCTCCTGTCTCAGGCCAGTAGGGGGAGCAGGCTGCCCCTATAAAAGCTGGTACTGAGGGCAGGGTTAGAGAGAACTGGATGGCCTGTCTCAGCATTGAGACTTGTCCCAGAGCAGAACAGGGACAGACAGTTGCACTGCACCTAAGAGGAAGTGTGGCAGGAGGAGAGCCACAAGCCAGAGACAAGAGGCGAAGAGAGCCTGTCTTGGCAAATCAGAGACTGACCTTACCAGACTTTGGTGTCTGAGGCTGGAAGGATTCCACATCCCCCAGCAGAGAACCAGTCCGCAAGGGACTGTACATTCCTTGGCCTAAGAAGCCTGGAGGCCCTGCCACAACCGAAGGGACCAGTAAAGCCGTACAAGGCTGGGAGCAGAAAGGAACCCACGTCGCAGGCCATACAGGCGAGAATACACGGAAAGCTCGGAAACGTGGGCTGTTACCCTATAAGGAGGAGATAGCCAGAAGGAGCGCAGAAAGCACGGTAGGCCTACACCCTCACCCTGACCAGGGCCAATTTCCCCATTGCTCTCAGACATCCAGGTCCCCTCCTAGCTGGGACTGTTTATGGGTCAGTTTACCTGTTTCAGTAAAGACCCTGGACTGCAACCTGTTGTCTGTGTGCTCCTTGTTCCTCCAGCACTATCAGCCCTGGGACTCTCACTACCATTACTCCCACCATCCACTATACTGCCCTGGGGCCGCACTCTTCCCGTGGGGAGTCACACCATCCCTAGCTGCACACCTCATCAGCCCCAGCGGTCTGCATGCAGCGGCGGTTCCTAATAACCGCAATCCACGGGTGGCGTAGTCGGACATTATCAATAGTGCATAGCAGACTACCACTGGCCTGACCACCCTGAGCCACGGAACCGGGTTGCCACTACTACCCCCATCGTTTCCTATTGCCCGGATCCGAGTGCCCCACGGCCCAGGGGGCGAGTCACATGTAGTGAGCCATTATATATCCACTCCAAGTTCCCATTTTTTCTTTTAACTATTTTTTCCTCTAATTCATTTTTTATTTTTTGTTCTTTGTTTTTATTTTAGATTTTGTGTTTTTTGTTTTATATTTTATTTTTATTTTTTATTTTTATTTTTTATTTTTATTTTTATTTTTATTTTTTGTTTTTTTATTTTTTTATTTTTATTTTTTATTTATTTATTTTTTATCTTTATTTTTTTTAATTTTTTTTTGTTTTTTTCATTTTTCTTTTGTTCTTTTTTTATTCATTATTTATTATTTTTTATTTTGTCTCTTTCCTGTATAATCCCATTTTTCAATATTAATCCATTTTGATATATAACAATTAACTTAATTTTCTTTTTCCTTATTTACAGTTACCCTTTGGACAACTTAATTTCTAAGGTCTGCACCTCAATCAGGCTTTACAAGCGTACTTTCTTACCTTTGCGATCCACCACTGCGTTTCACCTATGTCACTTTCTGGTCTTCGGCGTTCCAAAGAGCGTTCCACCATCGTCACTTCCTGGTTACTACTGTCTGCGCTCCACTAGTGCGTTCCAGTGACGCACTTCCGCTTGTTACGGCTAGCGGACACAGCTGCACCGCCTCTTTTCATTACACTTCCGTATTACTCACAACATTATTCGCTCCCTAGCTATATATACCTCAGGCACACCGCCACATGCAGCGCACCTGTTCCACCCGGCATGACTGACCGTTACACTGGGCGCTATTTCACCAGGCATCACCACACACTAGCAATCCTGTAAGCTTGTCCCACATCATGTACACATGGTTCATTATCTGTAACCACCCTTTTAACAGTTCCATACCCTTTGTTATAAATTAATTTTTCTATATAAATACTTATGAATGGATTTTTCTTCTCTAACATAGTCCTAGACACTAAATTAACTTATTATGCTTATTTCCATCTCTTCCTTACCTTCACTATCTTTTTTGAGAGGTACATTTCATTATACTCTCAGGCTCATTCTATTTTTGACTTACAAGTATGTTGATTTTTGTCCAAATCTTTTTCTTATTTGTTCTTTTAACATTTTGGGCCATTAGTTTCCCGAAATTTTTTTTCTCCCCTATTTTTCTGCTCTTTATTTGTCATTTTTTACTCTTTTTGAGACTTGATCATTTCGCCATATTTTCATCACATACATTATATTGTGCCACTATGATGTAATTGACTGATCGATTTACATTATGTTATTTCATGTCTCTCTCCAGTAAAAATAATATATTTTTGTTAAAATTTATAATTTTGCTAAAATCTTTACTTCTATGTGATTTTCACGTGTTTTTGAATTGTTCTGTTTCCATCTATGCATTAGTGTCTGATGAAGGTCGCAGTTTGACGACCGAAACGTTACATTGTATGGATTCCATTTCTTGAAAATTACTGAAGGAGCAGTGAATATTCCATTAAAAAGTTTATTTCATATTACCATATGAGTGCCGGATTATATTTTTATATTGAGCTAGGAGTGGTATCTTTTCTGAGCACCAAATTTAATCCGGAGTGACGTGTATCTGAATCTGCAGCAAAGACTATGGGAGACCCACTCCCCAATAATGGGAATAATGTTTGTAATATGCTGTACTGCATGGCTCTTGTAAGGGGCATTGCAAGTTCCTCCGTCCTAATTTTTGGCAGCTTTTACTTGGAAGGTATAAGCAAAGACTATGGGAGACCCACTCCCCAATAATGGGAATAGTGTTTGTAATATGCTGTACTGCATGGCTCTTGTAAGGGGCATTGCAAGTTCCTCCGTCCTAATTTTTGGCAGCTTTTGCTTGGAAGGCATAAGCAAAGACTATGGGAAACCCACTCCCCACTAATGGGAAAAATGTTTGGAATATGCTGTACTGCATGGCTCTTGTAATGGGCATTGCAAGTTCCTCCGTCCTAAATTTTGGCAGCTTTTGCTTGGAAGGCATAAGCAAAGACTATGGGAGACCCACTCCCCAATAATGGGAATAATGTTTGTAATATGCTGTACTGCATGGCTCTTGTAAGGGGCATTGCAAGTTTCTCCATGCTAATTTTTGGCAGCTTTAGCTTGGAAGGCATAAGCAAAGACTATGGGATACCCACTCCCCAATAATGGGAATAATGTTTTTAAGATGCTGTACTGTATGACTCTTGTAAGGGGCATTAAAACCATCTTGTTAAGCTACTGCGACCTCCACCACTTTTCCAAGGGGCATTCAAACCATCTTGTTAAGCTACTGTGACCTCCACCACTTTTCCAAGGGGCATTAAAACCGTCTTGTTAAGCTACTGCGACCTCCACGACTCTTCCAACGGGCATTGCAGCCTGGGGGTGAGTGGGTGGCAGGTTGGCAGCTGGGGACCGTTTATGGACACCCGGCCGCCCCTAGGCGGCTGGGGACCGTGTGTGGACACCCGGCCGCGAGGCAGGCTGGGGACTGAGTATGGATACCAGGCCACCGACGCAGCCATGACATGGTGGCCGGCGTCTGCCTCCACATGCCTAAAAGGCCCAATTTCAAGTGCAATCAAGCTAGCAGTATGGTATTGCAGCCTGCGGGTGGGTGGGTGGCAGGTTGCACACTTACTCTTGCATTCCAAGAAAATAAAGCAGATGCTAACTTCTATCATCATCATGCTTCTCGCCTTGGCACTCTCAAATCCCGTGATGGAGAAGCCAGGGCCCACTGGAGGAGTCTGGTTCTCTGGTGGGCTCGTCCAATGCTGCCCTAAAGCAGGCCAGGCTAAGAAAAGTGTGTGGGAAGGTAACAGGAGAAATAGGGGCAGCTGGGGAACGTTTATGGACACCCAGCCGCCCCCAGGCGGCTGGGGACCGAGTGTGGACACCCGGCCGCGGGGCGGCTGGGGACCGAGAATGGACACCTGGCCACCCCCTGGCGGCTGGGGACCGAGCGTGGACACCCGGGCCGCCGGGCGGCTGTGGACTGAGTATGAATACCTCGCTGCCGAAGCAGCCATGAGGTAATGGCCAGCTTCGAGCTCCTCCAAACTAAAAGGCCCCATTTCAAGTGAAAGCTAGCAGTATGGTATTGCAGCCAGCGGGTGGGTGGGTGGATGGTTGGCTGCATATTTGCGCTTGCATTGCAAAGAATGGGGGAGGTACAATTGAACACTGCCCTAGGACAAGGACTTGCACAGGGATAGTTGCAAGTCTGCATCTTCTGATGCGGCAAGGATCACTTCTGATGGGCACACTTTTATGCAGTGACCTGGGTGTCAGAGATGCTTCCAGTGGTTTTCCCTATGCTGTTCCCATGTCTTTTCAGCACTGTATGCATGTGTCACACAGCACATGGCCAGATAAGATTGTAAAATGTTAAAATGACATTTCCCGGAGAATGCATTTGTCACGGTTGAAAGCAATACAAAAGTGCAAAAACGCATAAAAAATGCTACTTGTGAACATAGCCCATGGTGTGGAGGAGTATTTTTGCTTTTGGTTATTTATTTTACCTTATACACAAGTCTTTACTAGTGTTGAGCCACCCCCGTAGTGTTCGAGTTCGGTTCGGTTCGTCGAACACCCGTGTGTTCGCCGAACTGTTCGTCGAACTGTTCGTCGAACACCTTCGAACACCGTTAAAACCAATGGCAGGCAAGCAAAAACACATAGAAACACATAGAAAACACCTTCAAAGGTGTCCAAAAGCTGACAAACTGCTCAGAAGACACAACTAACACATGGAAAAGTGACAAGTACATATAGTCATGCGAAAAGAAAAGAGGTGGAGGAGTAAAAGGAGGGGGAGACACAGATATAGGCATGTCATGCCCTTCTAAAATCCAAAAAGTGAGAAGCCGAGACGGCCAGTCCGCTCCTGCCCGTGCCACCTCCGTGTCGCCGGGTTTGTGCCAGAGCCGCGGTGAACCCTGACGGCCAGCCCCCCTCTCCCAATACTGGTGCCTGTCCGCTGGTGGGTCGAGAGAGCCCCCCTGTGGTGGAGGCAGCTCTAAGCTTTTTAATTTAAATTGTCCCTCTAATTTGAATGAATACACTTTAAATCCATTTACAAGGATCTATTGGAGGGCAAGTCTCATGCCAGCAGCCGCGTAATTCCAGCTCCAGTAGCGTCCACTAAAGCTGCTGCAGTTAAAAAGCTTTTATAAGGATCGAGCTCGGCTGTCCACCGCAAGGCATCCTAGTGCCAGTCCCAGCCCCTATGCCTTGGGGTGCCTCCTGATGCTCTTCACTAAGTATCCCGTGGTCCCGAAGCATTTCCTTTGAAAAAATTAAGTGTCCAAACTACAGGTGGTGTAGCTTGCTTAACAGCCGTGATAATCCGCTGACTAGCAGACACTGCTACTAGGCACAAAGTATTTCCTGGGCTAGATGCAGTTAAAAATTTGTAAGTAGATACTCTCGTTGGATGCTGAGAAAGCATTCCATAGAGTCTCCTGGCACGCCATATATGATTCTCTTAAAAAGCTTGGGGTAGGGGTCTAGGGGACCCTTTTATAGCCAAAATCACGGCCCTGTATCACAATACGTCACCTAGGCTGAAGATAAATGGAACTGTAGCACCGAGGGCTCGGTTGCTACAGACGTATTGCACCTCACCCAGAGGTGTGATATCTCACTCTCAGATAAGGATGGAGTGTGGATCAGGACCCGACACCTGCATGCATTACACCACATTGCCGTGGGGCAGGGCGACCAATATGCCCCTGAGATGGGCACGACAGTCCCTGTCCCTGGCTGGAGTGGGGGGAGGGAACACTGAGGAAGGGGAACCCTGCAGTGCAGGAGCAGGGAGGAAGCAGTTCCTGGGTGCATTGAGATGGGAGTATAAAAGGTGGGCACCATCTTAGTTCAGTGCAGAGAAGTCTGAGCAGAAGTGGCAGGGAGCAGGGGCTCTGCATGAGCTCTGCTCCGGAGGCGGGCCTAGTAACAGAGGCCCAGGACTGCAAGAGGGAGAAGGAAGGAAGAGGAGCGGAGAAGGCTCCAGGAACGAGGAATGAAGGGATCCCAGGGGTGCGGACGGGCGAGTCGCCACCGCACGCCCGAATCCACCTGCGTGGAGGGGTCAGGCCAAAGGGGGAGACCGGTCCCCGAACTAGTGGAGGCAGGAAACGACCCTCAGCTAGAAACCGGAGGCTCTGACATTTTATGTGGCGCAGCCCCTTGCTCCACCCGCTAGGAAGGCACCACATAGGGTCAGGGAAACTGGCGCCAAGTTTACCAAGAGGAGGCCCGAGGCAGCCGGACAGAAGTGTTGGTAAGAAAGGCCAGACAAAGGACACACAAAGGGGGTCCTGTGAAGCGCTCCAAAGTTATCTGGGAGTTGTCTGAGCCCCTCACCTGGTGAGCACAGTACGACGTGGGCAGCCGTTACCTGCAGACGTGGTCTGGATAATAAGAACTGTGAGTAAAGGCCCTGAACTGCATCACTGACTCCGTGTCGTTACTGCTGCTGCCCTGCACCATCACCCCCATCCTCCGCATACACTGCCCTGAGGCTATACTCCTCCCGTGGGGAGTTATGCTACGCTCTGCTGCACCCACAACACCAGCCTTAGCGGTCTGCCCTGTAGCGGCGGTTCACTCTGACCGCAATCCACGGGTGGCGTAGTCGGACATTTAAACATCAAAACCACATAAATAGTTCCGCCACTGGTTTGACCGCCCTGAGCCACGGAACCGGATCGCCGCCACGAAGACTACAACCACCAGCATCCACCAAAAAGGGTCCGGCTCCGGGTGTCCCAAGGCCCAGGGGGTGCGTCAGAACATTTTCATCACCTTTCACAATCACCAATGGGACAAGGCAGGGATGTCCTCTGTCCCCTCTCTTATACATCCTAGTGACGGAGCACCTGCTCTCATCAATTCGCCATAACCCCAATATTAGGTGGATTGAGGTGGGAGGCACCGAGTACAAGTGCTCTCTATTTGCTGATGATGTCCTAGTATATATCACTCAATCACATATATCCATCCCTGCTGTTATGGCTGAAATAGATCACTTTGTTACATGGTAAAATTTTAAAATCAATGCAGCGAAGTCTGAGGCCCTCGATGTCTCCCTCCCCAAATCCATATAGGATTCCATCCAGTCCAACTTTCCCTTTGCCTGGCCCTCAAAGGGTATCAAATACTTAGGAATTCCTATTCATAGAGACCTCTCCCATCTATGTTATCTTAATTTTGGGCCCTTTATTGAACAATTCCATACAGACCACGGTTGGCAAGTTAGAACTGTAAGATTCACTACGTAAACCACTGGTGTTTTGTGGAAAAGCACATGTACACCGCGTTCCAAATTATTATGCAAAAAGTGTTTAGGAGTGATAAGGGAAGAATTTGTTTGTTTGTCAGTTAAACTCATTGATGGTGATGTGTGTCAGGGCTCTTTATATCACTGTAAGCAATTGCAGACACCTGTGCTAATTAGTTTGGCAGGTGTGTCCAATGAAAGGCAAGACTACTTAAGAAGGCTCTCTCACATTATTAAGCAGCCTACATTTTCTGCCAAAATGGGAAAGAAAAAGGATGTGTCGGCTGCTGGGAAGCAACAAATTGTGGAGTGTTTAGGTCAAGGCATGACTACAATCAACATTGTGCGATGATCAGGATGAAGTGTCTTGGCAATCAAGAAGTATGTAGCTGATTCACAGTACACAGGTGTGCGTGCTGATAAGGGCAAATTGAGGACTCTTTCCTACAGGCAATTACGTCAGGTTGAAACAGCAGCGGCAAAAAAGCCTTGTCATAGCAGCAGACAAGTTTTTGAAGCTGCTTGTGCCTCCAACGTCCCCCGAACAACAAGATGCAGGGTCCTTCAGAGGTTTGCAGCTGTGCATATGCCATCCTGTCGACCTCCTCTATCCACTTCACACAAGCAGAAACGGCTCCAGTGGGCCAAACATTACATGAAGACTGATTTCAAAACGGTTTTGTTCACGGATGAGTGCCGTGCAGCGCTCGATGGTCCAGATGAATGGAGTGGAGGATGGCTGGTTGATGGACACCCCACGCAAACGCGGCTACAGCGCCAACAAGGAGGAGGTGGAGTAATGTTTTGGGCTGGAATCATGGGGAGAGAGATTGTCGGCCCCTTTAGGATCCCTGAAGGCGCTAAAGATGAACTCCATAATGTATGTGGATTTTCTCAAACAGCACTTCCTGCCATGGTTCAAGAAGAAGAACCGTGTATTTCACAGCAAGATCATTTTTCTGCATGATAATGCACCATCTCATGCTGCACATAAAACATCTGCATCTCTGGCTGATATGGGCATAAAAGGGGACAAACTTATGGTGTGACCCCCATGCTCCCCTGACCTCTACCCCATTCAGAACCTTTGGAGCATCATTAAAAGGAGTGTCTATGATGGCGGGAGGCAGTTCACATCTAAGCAACAGCTCTGGGAGGGTATTCTGTCCTCATGCAAAACAATTGAAGCAGAAACCATCCAAAACCTGACAAATTCAATGGACGAGAGAGTTCAGAAGCTCCTTTCGAACAAGGGGTCCTATGTGAAAATGTAACATCACCTAGAATAAAGTTTTGAGTTGAAAACTGTTTGATTTCAGTTTCTAACAACCTGCTAATGCTTATAATTTCAAAAATGACCATTTTTTTGGTCTTTATTAAAATGAAAAGGTTGATCGAAAAGTTTGGGGGATCTAAGAGTGTTGCAACCCAGTAGTCATGATTACTTCGAATTCTGACAATATGAGGGTCATGCTGCAGGTAGTGCAGCAAGAAGGCACTTATGTGTCTTGCGCATCTCGGAGCCCCAAAATTATTTTCCGGGCTAGATGCAGCTAAAAATTATTTTAAATTTTAAATCTGGTGAAGCTTATTATAGATGGCCTAATAGGATCAGTGCTGCACACTGCTACAAAGCCCAAATTATTTTCCAGTCAAGATACAGATAAACATGATTAGTAATTTGAAAGCTTAAAACGGTTGGTAGGGTGATTTTAACCAATCATCAAGCTTTTACTCTCCCCAGGATGACACAAGGGTAGAAAAGTCGTTTCGGATCCATGATTTGTTCATCTTTATGAACGTGAGTCTGTCTACATTATCAGTGGAGAGCCGCGTGCGCTTATCTGTCAGCACACCACCAGCAGCGCTGAACACACGTTCAGACAGAACGCTGGCTGCGGGGCATGACAAGATCTCCAAGGCGTAAGTGGCTAGCTCCGGCCATTTATCCAGATTGGAAGCCCAAAAAGAGCAAGGGTCCAGTGACACAGTCGTGGCTTCAATGTTTACTTGGAGATACTCCTGTACCATCGTCTCTAGGCGTTGACTATGTGTCAGACTTCTTGTCTCCTGTGGCCTTGCAAAGGATGGGCTAAAAAAGTGGTGAAATGATTCCGCAAAATTGATGTTACCAGCAGATACTGTGGTTCTGTTACGGTTTGAGTGCTGAACACTTGACGGTCCCACGGTTGGCAAGTTGGAACTGTGAGATTCACTACGTGCACCACTGGTATTTTGTGGAAAAGCACATGTAAGATTCTGCAACAGTCTCTGCTGATACTCCTGCATGCGTGCATCCCTTTCTATGGCAGGAATAATTTCTGCAAATTTACTTTTGTACCGGGGATCTAACAGTGTGGCAACCCAGTAGTCAGGATTATTTCTAATTCTCACAATTCGAGGGTCATGTTGCAGGTAGTGCAGCAAGAAGGCACTCATGTGTGTTGCGCATCCAGGAGCACCAAGTCCCTGTTGTGTTGGTGGCGAGGTAACAATCATGCTTCCTTCCTCTGTCCTCTCCCCCCAACCTCGCACAACAGAAATGTGATCAAGGTCTCCCTCATCTGATGAGTCTTCCATCAGTTCGTCCTCCACTTCTTCCTGGGCTCCTGCACCTTCCTCACTAGTTTGGCTGCTACCATGCGCCCTGGTAAAACCATCTCCCCCACCCTCACATGCCTGCCGCCTTGGTGCTGCCGACCGTCTGGACCTTGCAGATGTTAGCCCTTCCGCATACAACTCCTCCTCCTCTACTTCCTCCACCTCCTCTTGTGCCACCACCTGACTCCGAATTCTGTTTAACATGTGCTCCAGCATGTAAATCACCGGAATAGTCATGCTGATAATGGCATCGTCAGCACTAAACATCTTCGTCGCCATTTCAAAACTGTGCAGAAGGGTGCATAGGTCCCTGATCTGAGACCACTCCTCCAGCGTGATTTGCCCCACCTCTGAATCTCGTTGGCCCAGGCTATACGTCAGAACGTATTGCACCAGGGCTTGTCGGTGCTGCCACAGTCGCTGCAACATGTGCAGAGTTGAATTCCACCAGGTAGGCACATCGCATTTTAGCCGGTGAAGTGGCAGGCCCAACGACTTCTGTAGAGATGTAAGTCGCTGAGCTGCGGGATGCGAACGGCGGAAGTGAGCACACAGCGACCGTGCCCTCTGCAGAAGGCCATCTAGTCTGGGATAGTGGGCTAAAAATTGCTGGACAACCAGGTTCAACACGTGAGCCATACAAGGCACGTGTGTGACATTGCCCCGGCGAAGGGCCGCACCCAGGTTTGCAGCATTGTCGCACACGGCCTTCCCTGGTTTCAGGTCCAGTGGAGACAACCATTCATGAAATTGGTTCTCCAGAGCTGACCACAACTCCTCAGCTGTGTGACTCACATTTCCCAGACATTTCAATGTAAAAACCGCCTGATGACGTTGAGCCCTACTGCCAGCATAGTAAGGAGGTGTGCAGGATCCCTTCTGCGCAGTTAGAAAGCTTGTGGCATGACCAGACAGGCTTTGGGTGCAGGTGGAAGACCGAGAGGAGGTTGAGGAGGCAGAAGCAGTGGAGGAACTTTGACATAAAGAGGATTGACGCACAACTCGTGGGGACGGCAAGACTTGGACAGCAGCCCCTTGTCCTGCTGTCACCATAGTTACCCAGTGCCCAGTCAGCGACATGTAACGCCCCTGTCCATGCCTACTCGTCCAAGTGTCTGTGGTGAAATGCACCCTGTCACACACAGAGTTTCTCAAAGAAGCGGTGATGTTGTGTGCGACATGCTGGTGGAGCGCAGGCACACCTTTCTTTGAGAAGTAGTGCCGACTGGGCATCTGGTACTGGGGCACTGCGACGGACATAAGGTCTCGAAAATCCTCTGTGTCCACCAGGCGGAAAGGCAGCATTTCTGTAGCCAAGAGCTTGCAGATGGTGAAATTCAACCTCTTAGCTTTCTCATGGCTAGGAGGCAATGGTCTTTTACTTGTCCACATCTGAGGGACCGAGGGCTGGCTATTGTGCTTAGACGGGGTTGATAAGGGTGTCCCCGGCAAACTGCCGGTCTGTGAGGAAGATGCAGGCGGACATGTTAGGTTGCCTTGATCCAAAGGTGGTGCTATCGATGTCGGACAGCGCTCAACACCAGCTGGTGTTACCACCTCCAAAGAAAATGATGACCTGCCAATCACGCTGGCTGTTGCGGGTAAAGAGGTGGCAGGTCTGCGCCCCAAAACAGGTGTGACTGCTGTCCCCCCAGTCACAGAGGATGAAGAGGCCGCGGATGCACAAGATATGGCAGACGGTGATTGGCCCGGCCGGCTAGGCCGCATTGTAGCACACTGAGCTTCCCACTGCAACTTATGCTTCATGTCCATGTGCCGGTTCATGCATGAAGTACTTAAACTATGTATTTTTTGGCCTCTACTTAGCTTTTGCTGACAAATGTTACAGATAACACGAGTTGGGTCATCTTTATCGATCTGAAAAAATGCCCAGGCTATGCAAGGCTTAGCACCCATGCGACCTGAAGAGCCACCACGACTTGTGGTGAGAGGCAGAGTTGTGTTTGAGGATGCAGTTGTTGACGTGCTTCCAGTACTACGTCTCTGTCCAGGAAGGCGCAACCTGACCTCGTCGTCACTAGCATCTTCCTCCACCTCCTCTGCTGACCTCATCTCTTGGCTGACTGTGGGTTGACAGTAAGTGGGATCTCCGACCTCATCATCATCACCCTGTGCGTTATCACACCCGTCGTCCTCAGAGCCAACCTGTTCCTGCCCTGACAAAAAACTAAAGTTGTCGCTCCAATCAGGTATTTGAGTCTTATCATCGTCTTCCTCATTGTCTCCACCAACAGGAGTTACAGTTTGGGAATGAGGGTCTACATTATGGTCAGAACCTTCTGCGTCTGGTCCTGGATCCGACTCATAAAGATTCTGGGCATCAGTGCAGATCATTTCCTCGTCTGGATTCACAGAAGCGCTGGAGTCGACCTCTGATTCCCAGGCTATAGTATGAGTAAACAGCTCTGCAGACTCAACCATCTGTTCTACCTCATACTCAGACGGGCAGCTGGAGATTTGAGAGCTGTGAGGAAGCAAGTGCGATTTGGGTGACACCTTTGAGGACTGGAGTATTTGTGATGTTGAAGTTGATGTGGAGGAGAGCCCACTTAAAGGAGCACTTGATATCCGTTGAAGCACCTGCTGTTTTTGTGCCTCATCTGGAATTTGTAGCGATTGGCGTGGCCGTAAGAAAGGGATGTTATCACATTGTCCGCTAAAAGAAGTAGACATTTTAGTTTGGCTGGAAGATGGTCTTTCTTCTGCACCTACCCCACGGACACAACCTTTTTTCCCCTTCCCAACACGCCTATTCCCCTTTCCACCAGCAGCAGGCCTTTTTCCACTCATTTTGGTGGTTAACTAATTCACAACTCTGGAGTTGTTTGCACAAAAAAACAATGGATGGTAACCGAGCAGAGCTGAGTGGCCAAACTGTGGTATTAGGCCAAAACTATTGGCTGGGCTAGATGCAGAAAAAAATTATTTTTAATTTGCAACCTGATGGAGGTCAGTATAGATGGACTAATAGAACAAGTCCCACACGCTGCTAGAAGCCCAAATATTTTTTCAGAGATAAATGAAGAAAAAAATTATTTTTAATTTGTAACCTGATGGAGGTCAGTATAGATGGACTAATAGACCAAGTCCCACACACTGCTAGAAGCCCAAATATTTTTTCAGAGCTAGATGCAGAAAAAAATTATTTTTAATTTGCAACCTGATGGAGGTCAGTATAGATGGACTAATAGACCAAGTCCCACACACCGCTAGAAGCCCAAATATTTTTTCAGAGCTAGATGCAGAAAATTTTTTTATTCAATTTGCAACCTGATGGAGGTCAGTATAGATGGACTAATAGACCAAGTCCCACACACTGCTAGAAGCCCAAATATTTTTTCAGAGCTAGATGCAGAAATTTTTTTTATTCAATTTGCAACCTGATGGAGGTCAGTATAGATGGAGTAATAGACCAAGTCCCACACACTGCTAGAAGCCCAAATATTTTTTCAGAGCTAGATGCAGAAAAAAATTATTTTTAATTTGCAACCTGATGGAGGTCAGTATAGATGGACTAATAGACCAAGTCCCACACACTGCTAGAAGCCCAAATATTTTTTCAGAGCTACATGCAGAAAAAAATTATTTTTAATTTGCAACCTGATGGAGGTCAGTATAGATGGACTAATAGAACAAGTCCCACACGCTGCTAGAAGCCCAAATATTTTTTCAGAGATAAATGAAGAAAAAAATTATTTTTAATTTGCAACCTGATGGAGGTCAGTATAGATGGAGTAATAGACCAAGTCCCACACACTGCTAGAAGCCCAAATATTTTTTCAGAGCTAGATGCAGAAAAAATTTTTTTTTAATTTGCAACCTGATGGAGGTCAGTATAGATGGACTAATAGAACAAGTCCCACACGCTGCTAGAAGCCCAAATATTTTTTCAGAGATAAATGAAGAAAAAAATTATTTTTAATTTGCAACCTGATGGAGGTCAGTATAGATGGACTAATAGACCAAGTCCCACACACTGCTAGAAGCCCAAATATTTTTTCAGAGCTAGATGCAGAAAAAAATTATTTTTAATTTGCAACCTGATGGAGGTCAGTATAGATGGACTAATAGACCAAGTCCCACACACTGCTAGAAGCCCAAATATTTTTTCAGAGCTAGATGCAGAAAAAAATTATTTTTAATTTGCAACCTGATGGAGGTCAGTATAGATGGACTAATAGACCAAGTCCCACACACCGCTAGAAGCCCAAATATTTTTTCAGAGCTAGATGCAGAAAAAAATTATATTCAGTTTGCAACCTGATGGAGGTCAGTATAGATGGACTAGTAGAATGATGCTATGCCCAAAAGATTTTACTTCACTAGGTGCAGTAAAAAAATTGGTATTCTATACACAGGTGGTATATCTTGCAACACAGATAGGCTACTCCACTGACTAACACACTCTGCAATAGGCCAAAAAGGATTAGCTTTGCTAGATTCAGCCAAATGCTGTGAAAAAAACTTGCACAGCACTGGCACAGACCTGCCTGGCAAAAACTGATAGGAACTGATGTAACCTAGTCCTGAAAAGGACTCCAATTACAATTAGTCTTTACTCCCACAATCTATCTATTTAAGAGCACAGACCTGCCTGATAAAAGTCGTAGGAAATGCTGTAACCTAGTCCTTAAAAGGACTGCAATCACAACTATTCCCTACTCCCAAGCTATCTGTATATTTGTGCGAAAATTGGCTTGAAATTAACAAGGTATAGCGCACACAGCAACAGCGGTGCCGTCTAACACGCAGCTGCAGCAGTGAGAAAATGGTGGCGACGGGGAAAATGGCTTGGTCTTATAGGGCAAGGACATGTGACATACACTGCCAATCACACATGCCCTTGCTTGTGTGAAAAAAAGCACTTCGCTCCGTGTGTGCACTGCTGATAGGCTGACAGATTGCACCTCCCCACTGCAAATGCGGGAAAGAGAAAAAAAAATGGAGATCTTCATTGTTCCTGCAGAGATCCATCCCCTGCCCCTCCCCCCGCCCCGCTGTACACTCAAACTGCGTATTAACATTAATTTTCATCATTACTGAGAAAAAATCCAGTTATGATTTTGGTGCACGAACAGTTATCGAACATAACCTCGAACAGCCGAATTTTTCTCAAATTGTTCGTGTTCGCCGACCGGCTCGAACACCGCCCAAAACAGCTCGAATTTGAGATTGGCGAACAGTTCGAGTAGAACAACGCTCATCTCTAGTCTTTACCCTGGAAAGGAACTTCCTTAACATATTTCACAGGAAAGCAGTTTCAGTTTCGTTTTTGAATGTTTTATTGTGAGCCCCTAAAAATGGCTTAATACCTCTGACCACGTTGTTGACAGCAGTGACCTGGGGGTCAGAAATGCTTCCTGGGGCGATCCCCATGCTGTCCCCATGTCATTTGAGCACTGTCACTATCGTTTTGGGCACTTGTTAGGCTTTTAAAAGACTGCCGGGGGTGCCGCCGCAAAAATGCTCGGGTCTCCCATAGACTAACATTGGGGTCGTTGCTTGGGTCGAGCACCCGAGTATCACGGTGAGCTCGGCCCGAGCTTCGAGCATCCGAGCATTTTACTGCTCACTCAACACTAGTAAAAACGTCTATTTTGTTAATAATGTATAATATAAATTATTTTCATGCATAAATTGCTGAATATTTACTATTATTTGTTGCAGTAAATTTGTTATTACTAATTAGAATAGTTGCAAGTTTGGCTTACTGAGATTTAACCTGTCAGTTTCCACTGTGAGGAGCATAGTAAGGAAATGGAAGAACACAGGGACAGTTCTTGTTAAGGCCAGAAGTGGCAGGCCAAGAAAAACATCAGAAAGGCAGAGAAGAAGAATGGTGAGATCAGTCAAGGACAATACTCAGACCACCTCCAGAGAGCTGCAGCATCAACTTGCTGCAGATGGTGTCACTGTGCATCGGTCAACTATACAACGCACTTTGCACAAGGAGAAGCTGTATGGGAGAGTGATGCGAAAGAAGCCGTTTCTGCAAGCACGCCACAAACAGAGTCGGCTGAGGTATGCAAAAGTACATTTGGAGAAGCCAATTTCTTTTTGGAAGAAGGTCCTGTGGACTGATGAAACCAAGATTGAGTTGTTTGGTCATACAAAAAGGCGTTATGCATGGCGGCAAAAAAACACAGCATTCCAAGAAAAACACTTGCTACCCACAGTAAAATTTGGTGGAGGTTCCATCAAGCTTTGGGGCTGTGTGGCCAATGCCGGCACCGGGAATCTTGTTAAAGTTGAGGGACGCATGGATTCCACTCAGTATCAGCAGATTCTTGACAATAATGTTCAAGAATCAGTGACAAAGTTGAAGTTACGCGGGGGATGGATCTTTCAGCAAGACAATGATCCAAAACACCGCTCCAAATCTACTCAGTTATTCATGCAGAGGAACAATTACAATGTTCTGGAATGGCCATCCCAGTCCCCAGACCTGAATATCATTAAACATCTGTGGGATCATTTGAAGAGGGCTGTCCATGCTCGGCGACCATCAAACTTAACTGAACTGGAATTGTTTTGTAAAGAGGAATGGTCAAAAATACCTTCATCCAGGATCCAGGAACTCATTAAAAGCTACAGGAAGCGACTAGAGGCTGTTATTTTTGCAAAAGGAGGATCTACTAAATATTAATGTCACTTTTCTGGTGAGGTGCCCATACTTATGCACCTGTCACATTTTGTTTGAATGCAGATTGCACATTTTCTGTTAGTACAATAAACCTCATTTCAAGGCAGAAACATTACTGTGTCCAACAGTTATTACATATATCAAACTGAAATAGCTGTTGCAAAAACACCAATTTTTATAAAACATTAAGCTTAAGATTAATAGGGGTGCCCAAACTTTTTCATATAACTGTAAGTAAAGCCACATTTAGGTATAAGCGTTTAAGTGTCTGGAAACTCTATGGATCAGAACTTGTTTTTACCTGGATTGACTGTCATTCATAGATGTAACAGGATCACTCATCCTCTTCTTCACTTTTGGCCCGAGGTTTAGAGGATTAATCGAAGAAATGAAACGGATATTCTTCTGTTTGTATCCCCTCGTACTAGACATATATGATGTATAGTACTGATATACCATAAATTTCAGTAATATTCCATTAAATGCAAAGGGACATTAATCAATATGATTTTTTTTTTATTAAGAATTTCATGGAAGGATGAAGAGATGTTTTTGGAGGGGCCTTCTTCTTCTGCAGATGTTTCTTGCTGGTCAGAAGGCCACAGGCAGATGGTACAAATCCTTCCATAGAGGTGCAGCTTTGATGGTGGACGTGCTGCACTCTCTTCAGGGTGCTAGACGTGGGGTCTTTCTGCCCTCGAGATGTTTATGCTGCCCCTCTGACAGGCTGCAAATATACAGCTTTCTCTGATGGAGTGAGCAGCCCTGGATAATCCTCGCCGGCAGGATGATATCAGCCGACGGAAGATGGAACCTATGAGAGGAGACATAACTAATGTAAGTAATGGGACTCCATATTAGAGGATACTACTGTGGTGTCACTGTGGCAGGACGGTAGAGGAGTCTTATCCTTACAGAGGTGCGCAATAATTGTCAGTCATTGTACATGTGACAATCCCACCACTGACATAGAACATCTGCTCTACATGACTTCTTCTCACTCACTGACATCACACAACATGGAGCTTGTGGTCACACTTACCTCTTCTAATTCTCCCCTCTTCTACTTTTTCTGCTTCTTCTTGTTTTCTCAATGCAGATCTTCTTCTCCCCTGAACTGGAAGTTCTAATCAAGAATCAAGAAAAAGATGTAGATTATAAACACCTAAAAGATTAGCTTTGTAGTTGATTATTACACCATAATAGAGAGAATATGTCATATATACATAAAATAACCTGAGGGTCTGAGAATTAGATTGCCTTGTGAACTGATTGATATAAAACCTGTCATGTGTTGTCTCCCTAAGGTACAATCTCCTTACTACCATCACATTACTTGCAGGATGCCACAGTGTTGCCTTATAATCAGTGTAACATTAAGGGCATAAGGAAGATCAGTATAGGCCCATATGGAGCCATGGGTGCAGTAATCAATATCAGTTTGGCAGAAGACTGAGTGGCTCCGAGTCCTTATAACTTAATGCATTACATGAAAGAGTGAGGATTTGTAGACAGTGAAGTGCTGGACTGTTCATTGTTTTATAGGAAGTAATTTTCTGAGCCTTTATGTGCACGTTCACATTGTACTTTTTGATCTGAGGCTGTAATAGGATGGCCCATAGACCTGTACATACCTGACAATGGGGATGACTGGCTGTCTTTAGCAGTGAAACACTGCATGTCACCATCAGATTCAGGAGAAGAAAATTCTTTCTGCCTGTTTTGAAGAAGAGAAAATATAAATTACAAATGAAAACAGTACAAAAGGGAAGAACATCAGTGTTCAAGGCCTGTTAGGACATTAGGATAACATAGAGGGGATGTAATGCTCAGGATTCCCTTTTACCAGCAAGAATGAAGAATCAAAAGTAATGTTGGCCTGTAATGAACTGGAAATGAATGGCTGGTCTCAATGATCCCTTTTTATCACCAGCATTCCCACAAGTCAGAATCACGGTTCTCAGCATTCATGGGGTGATGGAAGCTGGATTTAGTATTGAGTTACACTTGTCTTGCATGTGGTGTTCTGAACATAAATCAAAATTGAATCCCATAATAGTAATTTACTCACATGTCTGAGTGTTTTGCATTTTCTAGGGGACACCCTGGAGGTGACTTGGGTTCTTCATTGTTCATCATCTTAGTACTGATGGAACAGAGCTAAAGCATAGAGAAAAATAAAATATATGTACATTTCTAAACTTTATTTTAATTAAAGGTTTTATGAATCTTATCGGTCACATTCTTACTTTAGAAAGCCTATGAGAAGATGATAGAAACTTTTTGCTTTCTGGCCAGTCATTGTCCTCACTTGAGTCCTCCTCATCTGAATCACTATGTTGGAATCTGCTACGTCGAGCTGCAAAGTACAAGTGTTATTAAAGATTACTAGTACAAGAACTGGATAGTCACAATTTTATCAAAATAATTATGGAAACTGATTGTCACAAAATGAAAGACAAGACAAACAGCAGCTTTCTGAAGATAATATCTCATTCTACTTACTGTCAAAGTAGCAGGTGTCTTCATCTGACTTAAGATCAGGAATGAACCATGGCTCCTTACTTAGAAGATTGTTGAAGTCTAAGCTTTTCAGAAATGGATGAATCTTGATCTCATTTGCTCCCCCTAGAAAGGAAGACAATAGAAAGTGATACAGACATTGTCAGAGAGATGGCTCCATATCTGTACAGTTTATGTTAAGCTGAACTGAAGATGTAACAGAACCAAAGTGAAGAGAATATACTGAAAGTCATAGCATGAAGAATGGAGAATGTGCAAGCTGGTAGAGAACCTCAGTGCTGATCCTCATGGACATAATCAATTTTCTTGTCACAGAGGTGTAATAAGCTATTATTATTTGTATGTACATTACCTGTCCCAAGTCTATATGCTGGATCTTTTCTAAGCAGCTCAGTGATGAAATCTTGAGCAGTGGATGGAGGAGCAGAATTATTAAATTTCCAAGTTATGTCATCTGTTATATAAAAAGCAAATATCACAGAAAATTAAACCTCTTCAATTACTTTATTAAAATTAAAATATTTTCATGAACACAAGTGACTAAACCCCAGAGTCAATCTAATCAAATAACAATGACATCACATATCATTCAGATATTTTTACTTACCCCATACAATACGGCTCAAAGTCTCATATTTGGAACGCCCACGAAATGGTACACGTCCTACAAGAAATTTATGTAGGATTATTCCAATTGACCACCAGTCAGCTGGCCTTCCATAGCCTTTCTGTAAGATAACTTCAGGTGCTATGTAACTAGGGGAGCCAAAAATCTGGAAACCAACAGAGAAATGAGAGGACGATCAGTGAAAGTAATTGTGACAAATAGCATCAGTGGAAACATTTTCTAATTGAGAAAATATAAGAGAAGGAGAAATATATGAGATCAGTAAAGAACAAGCTCCTGCCTACCTCATTATCATAGAACTCTCTGGTGATGTCCTCAGTTGGAGCCCTGTAGATCTCTGATGTTGGTCTCATGAGGCAGAGTTTGGAAAGCCCAAAATCGGTGACTTTAATATGACCAGTTGATGTTATCAGGAGACTGTGGGAAAAAAAGATAGTATAAGCCCCAAATAATAACCCATAGACTTTATGACAATTTCTAACTTTTTTCTTCTTTACTATACATCAAGGGTCACTTACTTGGAAGGCTTCAGGTCTCTGTGCATTACACCGTAGTTATGCAGGTATTCCACAGCTAAAACTGTTTCTGCAATGTACATACGGGCCATGGGGACAGGTAAAGGCTGCCCATAGTTGTCCATACGACTGCCACAGTCTCCTCCTACAGCAGAAAGAAAATATGACAAGAGAAGGTTTGTTACAATGTAAATTGCACATAATGTTTGGGAATAAGAAATAAGTGGAGACATTGGGGCAGGATGTCATACATACAGATATACTGTATATCAATGCAAAACACCCTCAATTGGATCATACCCGAATAGTAACTAGGACCTGGCCGGACTGATGATCTGTCCCACCGGGCAGATTCTCGTTGGGCCGCTGATACAGTGGGCCGTCTCGCCTACCTCCTTATTATTTGTCTGGTCTCGTTCCGCTGACAGATTGTTGACACCTTCTATGAATTCTATATTTATTTAGCTTATTAATTGTAAGATACATAGTATAACTTATACTGTCCCTTTGTTGTAGGAGTTACCTTGTTATTTTTAGCTATGTATTCCATGTGGCTAATAAAGATTCATGATTTTATATTGGACATTGTTTCATTGCACTTGTTTGTGCAGCTTTTGCACATTTGTGGTTTTGCTTTACATACTGTATAATGTAGAGCGTATACTGTATACTGCAGAGTGACCCTATACAGAAAGACAGAGCCGGGCTTCATCTACAAGCCTCTTATTACTTTCTCTGTGACATGCTCATCTACACAAACTGTTATAACCAAGTCAAATCCTCCTTTCATCCATAGTGTAAATTTCTGCCATGCTCAGCGAGGACATATCCCGGAGACTTCACAGAGATAATAATTTTTCGGGCATCTTGGTAACAGAGAGGTGCTAGAGATAAGCAGATCCGGGCTGGATATAGATATGATAGATATGACCTACCTGCTACATACTCCATGACCATACACAGATGATGACTAGTTGGAAAGGAGCAGAACATGGAGGCCACAAAGGGACAATCAGAGAATGTTAGGATGTCCCTCTCTAGAAAGGCACGTTCCAGGCTTATTGGATCTCTCAAGTTCTCCTTGTCCAGTTTCTTCATAGCGAATGTCTGGTTTGTGTCTTTGTGGCGCACTAAGTGGATGGCCCTGGAGAGGAAGAAAATCCATGATTTATAATGAATTCTTACTAATGTTCTGTTTATAGACATCTTCAAATGATCTCCTTTACTAATGGTTAATACTAGATGTACGGGCAACACTAGAAATCCGTGTAATAATACATTCAATAACACTACATAAATGATAAATTAGAGTGGAATAAACTTCTACTCAAATTATGCAAAAATCCTCATTTGTCAAAATGGCGAATTTGTTTTTTTTTGTAATTTGCTTTCTCACACGATCAGTAAACTGGCAGGCGCTGGACACTATTTTTTAAACCTTAAAAGGCCATCAAAATGTTAAAGAATAAATAAATTCTTATACTCATCTCACAGCCCCTCCAACTCAACCGACTGGTCTTTGCTGAATCTTCAAATCTCTTCTGCTAGTGCTGACATCTGAAAGTCTCTCAGGCTGGGTCGGAACTTCCAGCACTGATGATGTCCAGGAGAACTCTGCGCGTGAAAGGTCACGTCATAACGTTGAGACCCTTCATGTGCTTGTATAAAACTCTCCTGGGCCTCCTTAAAGCCAGAAGTTCTGGTCTAGCCTGAGTGGCAGCAATCTGATGAGGCGGTGAGAGTCAGACAGGTGATGGTGAGGAGTGAAGGGGTCGGAGAGGTGAGCAGTAAGGTGAGTAGGTGTGTTTTTCATTGTTTACATCTTATTTTTATTAGGCTGTGGGGTCTGGAGAGATCTCAGAGCATGATAAGGGACATTACATTTGAGGAAAATAATTTCTCCTTGAATCGCAGGAAAGTCTGCATGATAAGGCGAATTTTAATTTTGCCAGATCCACTCAATCCTAGTGCAAAGTGATGTGGCCTCTCTGTGGTGATATTGTACCGTCAGGGCACAGAGACAGAGGCATTGTCATAAGGAAACCTGGGAAATGAATATTATGCCAAAATTTAGCTCACCCAAAAGCTCCACTGCTGATCAGTTTGATCGGTTTGTAGTCGGACTTGCAAGGATTTCTCCCTGAGTTCAATGATCCGATTAAGGCCTAGAAATAATAAGAGATGACATTAAGACAAAGAAGCTGCAAGAAAATAAAAGCTCCAGTTGCAGGAACATCTCCCTTCTATATTATGTCCCTGCTGATTACACTGCAGCAAATGTAAAGGACGTGATAGAAGTCTGACCCTTTGCAGACACTATTATATTATAAGAGGTTCATACACACACACACACACACACACACACACATATATATATACATATATATATATATATACTGTATATACGGGGTATAATATTATATGTGTAATTCATTCACCGTTATCTGATGATATACAGACATCTCTGATACTTACACTGGCAGATTCGTGGATCTCTGGTGTCTCACATATTCCACCATCAGTAATTGCCGGCACAGTTATTTCTAAAATAATGATAAAATAATGAAGAGATGTCATGTATCAGTCTATAACAGTACTTAATATATAACACATCCAAATAAACAAAGGAAATGACAAGACCTCTGTAAATGATATAAAACTAGGTATATGGTATTCTGTACATACTGTATATATTTATGGCACATTCATAGATAGATATACTGCATCATACATGTGCGATTGTTCAGGATCTGATTAATTCTTGAATTATAATAATTGGGGAACTATGAGCCACCTTGTACATTTTGGAGCTGAGAAGAGCACAGGGGAGAGAAGCAGAATTACATGAGCCCTCTCCACTATAGTCTATAGGGGGTTCAGGAGCCGTTACCGGCCTCATACAGAGGATAAAGAATAAATCTACAGATTCTGTTTTTTTATAATATCTCGATATTTGAATGCAAAATATTAGATGATCGGCTTACCTTCCATCAGATCACTTTTTAGCTCTAGCTGACTAATATTAGGGTCAGGCATATTCACGTTTTGCCCCTCTTCGGAGTCACCTTCGGATGTTTTCTGATGGTTATAATATATACAATTAGTATAATATTTCACAAATACTAAATTGCTGTATACATAAGGCAGGAAGGACTAAACCTGTATTTACTGGATAATTTCAATATTGAGCGGACTATTCACAGCCGATCCCTCCAGTAAATCCAAATTAAAAAATAAGGGACTTGTATCTACAACTGTTCTTTAATAACTTCTATTATCAGAACAGCAGCATTTACCAGAAGAAAATTGTGGTGAAAAACAGATATAGAATACAAACTCCGTATCGCTGCGTACAGACTGTCATCACAGATGATGGAGCCACAGGAACAGGCTGTCATAATATCCTGTGCCTGCCTGGAGATGAAAGGGAGGCCTCCAACATCATAAATCTGACCTTCTGCTTTATAACTGGTAATCTGGAGAAGATCAGACACCAAGGACTTGTGATATAGAACATGCTGGACACTTACCAGGTGCTCCAGGGAGCGAGCCGGACTCTCCAGTACATACAGGACATTTTGGGCCAGTTGTTTAAAAAAGGCCAATTCTCCACTTTGGGATTTTTCTTCAGCCTATCAAAATGGAAATAAATAGAAAAAGAAAATCATGAGGGAAAGTGCAGAATCTAGGAGGCCATTTATGTCACCATTTTACTCCTATCTGCAGCTACAATTGCTACATATTTGGTATAGATTATATATTATATTGGTGATGACCTACAAAATTCATATTTAAATAAACTTGTATTTCATCATTAATATTATTATTATTATTATTATATGGTTTATGCAGTTTGTCTGTTATTTACCTGTTGTACTAATGTCCTGATGTTCTGCTGTAAATGCTCAAGATATTCTAAGGTATAGGTGGTAAGAATCCCCTGGAGTAGTGCCAACTCCTCAAGTTTATCTGGAGCAATTCCAGACATTTCAATCAAAATACTTAGTCAGTATATCTCTAGCTATGGAGGTAAATTCTGACAACAATGACACTGTGGGTGTCACTGTGATGCTAGAGCTACAGTAAATACAATTGTATGAGTAGTGGTAGTGAATTATGATGTCACCATAGCAGTAATGCCGTGATGGAATGTTGTGATGGAATCTTAACAGAGTATCTCAACTTAAAAGAAAGTTGCCTAGCAATAGTTAAGGTGACAACTCCATATTCTAAGCATCAGAACCAGATGCTGGAATGTAAGAAAGAGCTATGGGTACTTTACTCTTCTGATCAGTGAGGGAACTTTTGTGTTCTAAGGTAAATTATTAATATCTACTATACACAATAAAAATCGTAATTACATATCTATGGTATTTCTGAAAAATACTAATTCAGGTTCTAAAAGAAGCATCTTTACTGAGAGACCAGGGCTGGACTTGGAATGAAATCAAGCCCTGGCATTTGAATCAATCTGGCCCAAGCTACACCTTTACACCCACTTCCCAAGATGGGGATCTCTATTACAAATATGACCCTGCCTGACATTGGTGAAAAACTAAATGTTATTACTGTTAATCATACTATTGTATATGGGTGACCAACTAAGCCTCTTTTTAATAGTATCAATAATAATGATAATAATAATGACATTTCAGCCTCCTAATGATGATAATAATAATAATAATAATAATAATAATAATAAATTGTGCAGAATGTCTGCTATTTACCTGTTGTACTAATGTCTTGATGTTCTGCTGTAAATGCTCAAGATACTCTAAAGTAATACGACCTTGGTGATATTTGGTCAGGCAGTTCCTTACAAGCTCCATAACCAGCCGGTAAGTGAAGCTGAGGATGCCATCGGGTAGTGGTAGCACAAAGTCAGGGGTATAGGTGGTAAGAATCCCCTGGAGTAGTGCCAACTCCTGAAATTTGACTGGAAAAATTCCAGACATTTCAATCAAATCCAAGCGCAATCAGTATATCACTAGCTAAGTAGCTAAACACTGACAACAATGACACCGGGGTATCACTGTGACACGGGGCCTGTAACCACTTGTATAAGTAGTGGTGGTTATTTATGATGTCATAATAGCAGTGATGTCATGATGGAATCTTGTGATGGAATTTTAAAGGGGCATCTCACCTTATAAGGAAGTTGCCTAGCAACAGTTAAGGCAACAGCACCATAGACTGAGCATCAGAACCAGATGCTGGAATGTAAAAAGATATTTCTATGTTCTAAGATAAATTATTATATCTGTTATACACAATAAAAATCATAATTACGTATTTATAAGAAATCTGGATTCAAGTGTTAAGGAAGTATCTTTACTGATGGATCAAACCTGGACTGGCAATGAAATCCCCCCCTAGCATTTAAATTACATTAGCTCATTCTATACCTGTATACCTACTTCCCAACATGGGGATCTTTATTACAAATATGACCCTGAATTAATTTAACTTTTTTATTGTACTGCACAGTGAGCTCCCCAATAAATCTAAATAAAAAGCTATTGAAGATTTTTTTTTTTATTGTCACATATATCGTACCAAAAAGTAGTCAGAAAACCCTTGTCCTGGGGTTGCAATTTGATGTGAAAAAAACAAACTGTACTCTGTACTTTACTCACCCTCCTAGGGCCCAGCTCTGAGTCTCCTGCAGAACTCAATGATTGGCTGCAGCACTGTCAATGTGATGTCAGCACTGCAGACAGTAAAAGGCACATGGAGCAGCTATGGAGATTCTTGACAAACGAGAGGGTGAGTAAAGCGGAGTATATATTTTGTAAAACAAACTAAACCTGGGGGACTGGCGTTTTCCTAAAGCGGAAAACCACTTTTCATGGTATGTACCCAAAATAAAAAAAAAACAAGACCTCATACAGTTCTGTCTCAGAAGTTATAGGTTCGGGAAATGGTGTGAAAAAATATTAATTAAAAAAAAAAAAGTATATACATTCTGTACTATTGTGATTGTATTTAACTGCCAAATAAAGATAATAATGATAATATTTTTTATTTCTATAGTGCCAACATATTCTTCTGTACTTTATATTTTAGAGGGGACTTGTATAGACAATAAAAGATATTAGAATAACACATAACTCGGATACCAAAAGGAGTGAGGGCCCTTCTCACAAGCTACAATCTATGAGAAAGATTATGTCAGTTATATCTAATGGTAAACTGTGTAAATAAATGAATAAATACAATCCAGAATTGCAGCGTTATTTGATAATTGTACCTCCCAAATAATATAATAAAAGGCAATTTGTTCTACGCTGGTACTATTAAAAATGACAGCTTTTCATGCCAAACATAAGTCCTCAGCTCCATTGACAGAAATTTGTAAACCTTAGGGTTCTCAGAAATTGGCAACACAATAACTTATGATTTATTTTTCATTGTACTTATTGTACAAAAGTAATAAAACTGAATAAAACTATATAAATTTTCTAATTTAAAAAAAGTATAAAAATGTTAAAAAGTAAAAAAAAAAACACAAGCAGTATCATTATTTTGTTTCTATTCTTTCCCATAAAGAGATAATAAAAAAAAAATGTTAATCAACCAAAATGGTGCCACTGACAAATAGAGCTCATCCTGAAAAAAACATGCCCCCATAAGGCTATGTCAATAAAAAAATAAAAAGGGAACGCTTTGTATCTGTACTTAGACACATACTGGCTGGTACGTGCAGCTTTATTTTAAAAACCCCTATTTATTATCATGATGGCGGGACTGTACAATACAAGCACTTTCTACCTATTGTGTCCCTCCTATTTCTTTATGGATTGCAGCTTGTGAGCAGGGCCTTCACCCCTCCTGTAACTGTTGAACTATGTGTTACTCTATAATGCCTTTATTGTCTGTACTTGTCCCCGCTTTACTGTAAAGTGCTGCGGACAAGGTTGGCGCTATATACCGTATTTTTTGGACTATAAGATGCACTGGACCATAAGACGCACCTAGGTTTTAGAGAAGGAAAATAGAAAAAAAAATAAGCAAAAACTGTGGTCATGATGCCCTGTTAAGGGGGAGGGGGATCTGCTGCTGACAATGTTATAGGAGTAATGTCCCCCAATTCTGTTAATATCCCCCATCCTGGTATATATGGCCCCCTCCTTCCTGTTATACGTGACCCTCATCCCCATCCTGATTTGCATGGCACACCTCATCCCCATCCTGGTATGCATGGCCACCTCTTCCCTCTTCCTGGAATGTATTGCACCCTTTATTCTGGTATGTATGGCCCCCTTCATCCCTCATCCTGTTATGTATGGACCCCCCTCATCCCTCTTCCTGGTATGAATGGCACCCCTCATCCCTCTTCCTGGTATGTATGGCTCCCTTCATCCCTCATCCTGGTATGTATGGCCCTCCTCATCCCTCTTCCTGGTATTCATGGCACCCCTCATCCCTTTTCCTGGTATGTATGGCTCCCTTCATCCCTCATCCTGGTATGTATGGCCCTCCTCATCCCTCTTCCTGGTATTCATGGCACCCCTCATCCCTTTTCCTGGTATGTATGGTACCCCTCATCCTGATATGTATGGCGCCCTTCATCCCTCATCCTGGTATGTATGCTACCCTTCATCCTGGCATGTATGAACCCCCTCATCCCTCTTCCTGGTATGCAAGGCACCCTTCATCCCTCATCCTGCTATGTATGGGCCCCCTCATCCCTCATCCTGTTATGTATGTGACTTGCCCCCTGGGCCGTGGAGCACGCGGATCCGGGCAATAAGGAAACGATGGGGGTAGTAGTGGCGGCCCGGTCCCGCGGCTCAGGGTGGTCAGGCCAATGGTAGTCTGCTATGTACTGGTTGATAATGTCCGACTACGCCACCCGTGGATTTGCGGTCATTAGGTACCGCCGCTGCAAGGCAGACCGCTGGGGCTGATGAGGTGTGCAGCTGGGATGGTGTGACTCCCCACGGGAAGAGTGCGGCCCCAGGGCAGTGTAGTGGATGGTGGGAGTGATGGTGGTGAGAGTCCCAGTACCGGTAGTGCTGGAGGCGCGAAGGAGCACACAGACAATAGGTTGCAGTACAGGGTCTTTACTGAAACAGGTAAACTGACCCATAAACAGTCCCAGCTAGGAGGGGACCTGGATGTCTGAGAGCAACGGGGAAATTGGCCCTGGTCAGGGTGAGGGTGTAGGCCTACCGTGCTTTCTGCGCTCCTTCTGGCTATCTCCTCGTTATAGGGTAACAGCCCACGTTTCCAAGCTTTCCGTGTATTCTCGCCTGTATGACCTGCGACGTGTGTTCCTTTCTGCTCCCAGCCTTGTACGGCTCTGCTGGTCCCTTCTGTTGTGGCAGGGCCTCCAGGCTTCTTAGGCCAAGGAATATACAGTCCCTTGCGGACTGGTTATCTGCTGGGGGATGTGGAATCCTTCCAGCCTCAGACACCAAAGTCTGGTAAATTAAGTCCGTGATCTGCCAAGACAGGCTCTCTTCGCCTCTTGTCTTTGGCTTGTGGCTCTCCTCCTGCCACACTTCCTCTTAGGTGCAGTGCAACTGTCTGTCCCTGCTCTGCTCTGGGACACGTCTCAGTGCTGAGAGAGGCCATCAAGTTCTCTCTAACCCTGCCCCCAGTACCAGCTTTTATAGGGGCAGCCAGCTCCCCCTACTGGCCTGAGACAGGAGGCATTGCATGCTAATGTTCCCCTGACTAGAGAACCTCCCCCTTGCTCTCAGACACAGCTTTATTTACACTTGTGGCATCCAGGCCAGGGTGACACATTCCCCCCTAGTGAAATTTAGTACTCCGGGACTAAACAATAAACAAAGACAATATGCATAGCCATAAAACATTAATAGACAAAAGACGCACAGATTGAGTTCTTAAGGTCACAGTGTGGTCTGTGACCGGGTGTCCATATCACCAATACAACGGGGAGCCTTAACCAGGTGGGGGTCTGTCCTACCCCAAGTCCTTTACAGTCTTAGTTCATTCCTGGGTTAAGCTCCGAACGCAGTCCATGCAAGGTCCCGGTTATAAAAAGTCCATAACCTTTGAGTCCTTACGGTAGCTGCAAGAAACTGAAACACGCTATTAATAATCACGCAGGTAACTTGGCAAACAATTCAACATTTGGTAACAGGGTTATTTGCAATTTTTGCGCGCTCTATATTCTCCAGCGAGCGGGTATCTGCACCTTTGTGCTCCTGGTTGATCTACGTAGCCCACTGTCTGGTGGTGGACCAACCTGGCTATCCCCACTAGCGTTAAGGGTACAGCTACCAGCTGGGTGTACAGGTAGGGCAGGCAGCTGTCTGCGGGTCCTTTGGCTTACCGCAGGCATGGCAGGCTCACTGTCAGCAGAGGGTTGACTCTCCTGGGCTGCTGGTACAGGCTCTTCTGCCTCTGGAACCGCTTGCTCCTCTTCACCTTCCAGCTCTGGTGTTGGTTGTTGCTGTGCCGGTTGCAGGAAATGCAGGACGAGTACCACTATGGCATCATTTATGCGAGTCCAGGACTGAGGGAACTCTCCGAGAACGGTGCTGATCATTTCTTCGTTGTCCTCTGCGGGTTCAAGGTCACTCTGATCCTCTTCTGCACTACGGAGTTGCTCGGGGCACCTTTTGAGGTGGTCTCTGGAGACGACACTAGTGGTTTCTCCTCCGTCCTTGGTGATTACGCACACCTTTGGGTTGTCGTGGTCAGACTGCAGTACGGTGTAGGGTTCCCTTTCCCACTGGTCGTCCAACTTATGTAGCCTTCTTTTTCGCTTTAGGACTTGCTCACCAGGTTCTAGGGGACCAGCAGGGGCGTGTTGATTGAAGAGTTTTTCTTGCCTCTCTCTCACCTGGGCCAGGCTCTTCTCCACACTCTCCTGTACCTTCTTGTACTGCAGTTGCCTTTCCGTATCCCAGTCCGCATCCGGGGAGGTGTCCTTAGGTATTAGGACTCCCATCTCCAGGTCTACGGGCAGCTTACCTGGTCTAGCTCGCATCAGGTAAGCCGGGGTGCAGTTTGTAGCATTCACCGGGATATTGTTGTATAGGTCTATCAGGTCTGGCAGTTTTTCTGGCCACAGGCTGCGTTCCTCCAGGGGCGACGTCTTCAGGAGATCAATGACTATATTGTTCATCTTCTCACACATCCCGTTGGTTTGGGGGTGGTAAGGCGTTGTCCGAATCTTCTTACAGCCATAGAGGTTGCAGAACTCCTGGAAGATTTCAGCCTCGAACGCTGGACCCTGGTCTGTCAGGACCTGTTCCGGATACCCGTGTGGATGGCAGAAGTATTGCTGGAAGGCTCTGGCCGCTGTTGGGCTGTCAAGTCCTTTACCGGGACCACCACTAGAAAACGGGAATAGTGGTCCACGATTGTCAGGGCATAGATGTATCCTGACCGGCTGGGAGCCAATTTGACATAGTCCAGAGCTACCAGCTCAAGAGGCTGCGTGGTGACGATGGGCCTCAAGGGTGTCTTCTGGCTGGCACGGTCCTTCCTCCTTACGTGACAAGGGCCACAGTCTCTGCACCATTTTTCTACAGCTCCTCTCATGCCGACCCAAAAGAACCTTCCTCTTAGTAGGAACTCCAGTTTCTTCCAACCAAAGTGTCCCGCTCTGTCATGGTAAGCCCCCAGGACCATAGCTGCATCCCGCCTTGGGACCACGACTTGCCAGGTCAGCTCGTGCGTCCGGTGGTTGACAATCCTTCTGCACAACTTGCCTTCGTAGAGGAACAGCTTGCTCTTCTCTTTCCATAGCTGCTTGGCTTCCTCTGGGGCATCCGGATCCATGCGGGCATCTTCCTGGGTCAGCAGATCTTTCACCAGGCGGATGGCAGGGTCACTATCTTGGGTCTCGGCCCAGCTGTGGTGAGGTAGTGGATTGATCATCACGGTTGTTAGATCCTCCTCCTTCACACGGTGAGAGTGTTGAGCAGCTCCATACCGGTGAAACGCGGGGAGTTCTACCTCCTCCAGCTTTTCTGGGTCTTCGTCACCTTCAGGTAAGTGAGGCATCCTTGATAGGGCGTCCGCATTGGCATTGGTTTTGCCTGCCCGGTACTTGATCACGAAGTCATAGTTGGAGAGACGGGCCATCCACCGCTGTTCTAGGGCACCCAGTCTTGCATTGTCCAGGTGTGTCAACGGGTTGTTGTCCGTGTACACGGTGAACTTTGCGGAGGCCAGGTAATGCTTGAAGCGTTCCGTCATGGCCCACACCACCGCCAAGAATTCTAGCTTGAAGGCGCTGTAATTCTCCGGGTTCCTCTCGGTGGGCCTCAGCTTCCGGCTGGCGTACGCGATCACCCTTTCTCTGCCCTGTTGGTTTTGGGACAGTACGGCTCCCAGTCCCACATTACTGGCATCTGTGTGGAGAATGAAAGGCTGGCCATAATCAGGGTAGGCCAGGATCTCGTCCCCTGTGAGGGCCATCTTTAGCTGGTGGAAGGACTCCTCTTCCGGTTTATCCCACTTGAAGGGCGGCTTTTGGCTCCTGGACTTAGACTGTCCGATCAGGAGGTCCTGCATAGGAGCTGCCATCTTAGTGAACCCGGGGATGAACCTTCGGTAGTAGCCTACCAACCCGAGAAACTGTCTCACCTCTTTGATGTTCGAGGGGCTTGGCCAGCTCTTGATTGCCGTGACCTTGTCAGGGTAGGGGGCCACTCCTTCCGCGCTTACCACGTGCCCTAGGTACTGGACCTTTGGTTTCAGCAGGTGACACTTCGATGGTTTCACCTTCAGGCTGTAGCCTGCCAGGGCTTCGAACACCTCGGCCAGGTGCTTTAGATGGTCCTCGTAGGTTTTCGAATAGATGATCACGTCGTCCAGGTAAAGGAGGACCGTCTCGAAGTTTCGGTGCCCTAGACAGCATTCCATCAGCCGCTGGAAGGTCCCTGGTGCGTTGCAGAGCCCGAAAGGCATACAGTTGAACTCACTCAGTCCCATCGGGGTGGTGAAGGCGGTCTTCTCCTTGTCAGCCTCTGCCACAGGAACCTGCCAGTACCCGCTAGTAAGGTCCAAAGTAGAAAAGAAGTTAGCTGATTTTAGTGCGGCTAAAGACTCCTCTATTCTAGGCAGCGGATATGCGTCTTTGTGAGTGATACGGTTGATTTGTCTATAGTCGACGCACATTCTCATGGTGCCATCTTTCTTTTTGACCAGAACCAAGGGGGCTGCCCAGGGGCTACAGCTCTCTCTAATGACCCCAGCTTCTTTCATTTCTCTTAGCATGCCCTTGGCGTTCTGATGATGTGCAGGGGGTACAGGCCTGTGTCTCTCTTTTATTGGTGGGTGACTCCCTGTGGGGATGTGGTGTTCTATCCCTTTTACTCTGCCAAAGTCTAGCGGGTGCTTACTAAAGACTCTCTCGTACTCCTGTACCACCCGGTAGACTCCTTGTTTTTGGTGCAGGGGAGTGGAGTCAGCACCCACATGGAGTTTCTGGCACCAGTCCTCCTTTTGTTTCTGGGAGCCATTACCCTCCGCCTGAGGAGATGGAGGCAAGGGTTCCACGGCCCTGATAGCTTTGTGTTCGACCACAAACAGCTTGGCGAGTGTAGCGTACCTGGGTAAGTGTACCTCCCTCTCCCCAATGTTGAGGATGCGGACGGGCACCCTCCCATGATGGACATCAACCACCCCCCGGGCTGTCAAAATGGTGGGCCTGCTGTCTGAGTACACGGGTTCTACCATGGATTGGTAGTCTCTACCTCTCAACCCGATTGCAGTCCGACACCAGATCATCATTTCACTTTTGGGAGGCATGGAAATGGGGAATGGGTCACACAGTCTTACGCTACCGATCTCACCACCAGACAGTTCTACCTGCTGCCGTCTCATCAGGGCTTTTATCTCCTTGTTGAGGACTCTCTGTTGGCTGGAGCTAGCATTCACCGCCACCTGTTGTAGAATTACAATTACCTCTGAAAGACAATTTTCAATTATGTTAGTACCCACAGTTATTTTAGGGTGACTTTCATGACGGTCAATGTCCACAATAATCACTCCCTGTGCCGGTAGTTCAACTTTACCAATTTTAATGGTCATCTCCTTGAACCCCATCTGCGGCAGGTGTAAGCCATTACTGGCGATGATGCTCAAGTTACTGTCTGGATACCATGTGATATCAGCATCAGTCCAATACTGGTTAAAAAGTACATAAGGGATAGTGGTTACTTGCGACCCAGTATCCAGCAAGGCGCTCATGGGGATACCGTCCAGCACCACGGGTAAAACCGGGCGCCCCCCAACGTACTTATTACGCCAATTGAAAGGGCCTGGTGATCTTATGCCTGGGGGTTGGCCCTCTGCCCCAGGTTGGACCCGTTTAAATTACAGTACCTGGAAATGTGTCCGGGCTGGTTGCATCGATGGCAAATGGGCTGTCCATCCTCTGCATAGCGGTCTGTGGGCCTCCCTCGGAACGACGGGATCCTCCTCTGTCGACGCCACGGGACATCCTCCGGACTTGAAGCCAGCTCGATGGGTCTTGCCGGGTCCACTTGCAACGCCTGGACGGTCCTGGTCAACGCCGCGACGCTCCTGGTCAGCTCCTGGACTTGGTGGTGCAGGTCTTTCGACGGGGCTTGGTTCAGGGCCTGTGCATCAGCCCCCACGGGGTCCATAGAGGAGGGCGCCGCCTCCTGGTGGTAGGTGAGAGCAGGGCGCCGGGGGTTTATAGCGCCACTGGTTGCAGATTCACGGAGCACCCATATGGCCCTGTCCTTAAATTGGGCAAAGGTCAGGTCGGGGTTCTGAAAGAACATGAGGCGCAGCTGGGCCCTTTGGGCGCTGGACAGCAGACCTTCTATGAATTGTTCTGTTAGTAGTTTATCCGTTTCCTGCACACTGCCAGGGTCAGTGTGTTGGATAGCCCTCTAGGCTTCCTGCAGATTTAGGGCATAGTCTCTGATGCTGTCCTGTGCCCGCTGCTTACATCCATAGAACCTCATTTTAATCTCAGTGGAGGTACGTGTGTCAAAGGTACCCCGCAGCCGGGCCAGAATACCCTTCACGGTCCTTTTCTCCTCAGTGGGCCATGATTTTACCTCCCTTTGGGCTGCGCCAGTTAACTGCCCTGTCAATATGCTGACCTTTTGTTCCTCTGTCAGGGGGTAAACCTGGAACAAACTGTACAGCCTTTCCTTAAAGTCAATTAGGGCATGGGGCTCCCCTGAGTACTTGGGCAGCCAGGCCGCTCCAGGGATGTAGGGCAGGGAAAAGGGCATCACCGCTGCGGCAGCCGCGTTGGTGGTAGTGGGCGCCTCTGTGTCCGACATCTTCCTCCCCCCTAGTTAAGCGTGGCCTACCTTCCGACGATCCTCTTCTGTAGGCCGCGGCTCCGCTGCTGCTGCTATGGACGAGGACCTGGCGTTGCGTCCTGATGACGTCAGCGTCGCTCTCTCTCCCTCCCAGGACCTTGCGCAGCGTCGGTGCGTGGGGCGGAGCTTCGGATCTCGCGCGGTTTTGACGTCCACGTCCCTCTTCTTCCCGCGCGGCGTCCTGAAGATGGCGTCCGATGGCGGGAAACAGCTGCGGATGGCGAGAAGACGGCAGAAGACGGCGGGAAACGGTCCAAGATGGCGTCTGATGGCGGGAATCGGCTCCGGATGGCGGGAAACGACTCCGGACGGCGGGAAACTTCGCCACAGGTAAGTTACAAAAGTCTTTTTCAGGCACGCAGTACCCGGTGGTTGCGGGCACGAAATCCTGCCGACTACGCCAAAGCTGACTCGCCCCCTGGGCCGTGGGGCACGCGGATCCGGGCAATAGGGAAACGATGGGGGTAGTAGTGGTGGCCCGGTCCCGCGGCTCAGGGTGGTCAGGCCAATGGTAGTCTGCTATGTACTGGTTGATAATGTCCGACTACGCCACCCGTGGATTTGCGGTCATTAGGTACCGCCGCTGCAAGGCAGACCGCTGGGGCTGATGAGGTGTGCAGCTGGGATGGTGTGACTCCCCACGGGAAGAGTGCGGCCCCAGGGCAGTGTAGTGGATGGTGGGAGTGATGGTGGTGAGAGTCCCAGTACCGGTAGTGCTGGAGGCGCGAAGGAGCACACAGACAATAGGTTGCAGTCCAGGGTCTTTACTGAAACAGGTAAACTGACCCATAAACAGTCCCAGCTAGGAGGGGACCTGGATGTCTGAAAGCAATGGGGAAATTGGCCCTGGTCAGGGTGAGGGTGTAGGCCTACCGTGCTTTCTGCACTCCTTCTGGCTATCTCCTCGTTATAGGGTAACAGCCCACGTTTCCGAGCTTTCCGTGTATTCTCGCCTGTATGACCTGCGACGTGGGTTCCTTTCTGCTCCCAGCCTTGTACGGCTCTGCTGGTCCCTTCTGTTGTGGCAGGGCCTCCAGGCTTCTTAGGCCAAGGAATATACAGTCCCTTGCGGACTGGTTATCTGCTGGGGGATGTGGAATCCTTCCAGCCTCAGACACCAAAGTCTGGTAAATTAAGTCCGTGATCTGCCAAGACAGGCTCTCTTCGCCTCTTGTCTCTGGCTTGTGGCTCTCCTCCTGCCACACTTCCTCTTAGGTGCAGTGCAACTGTCTGTCCCTGCTCTGCTCTGGGACACGTCTCAGTGCTGAGACAGGCCATCAAGTTCTCTCTAACCCTGCCCCCAGTACCAGCTTTTATAGGGGCAGCCAGCTCCCCCTACTGGCCTGAGACAGGAGGCATTGCATGCTAATGTTCCCCTGACTAGAGAACCTACCCCTTGCTCTCAGACACAGCTTTATTTACACTTGTGGCATCCAGGCCAGGGTGACACATATGGGCCCCCTCATCCCTAATCCTGGTATATATGGCCCCCTCATCCCTCTTCCTGGTATGCTTGGCACCCTTCATTCTAGTATGTATGGCCCCCCTCATCCCTCTTCCTGGTATGCTTGGCACCCCTCCATCCTGGCATGCTTGGCACCCCCTGATCCCTATCACGCTGCACACAAAAAAAGAAACAAATATACTCACCTCCTCTCTCCTCCAAAGCTGCGTCCTGCTCTGCTGCCAACAGGGATCTCACTATGTGAGCCGTGCATGGCGTAACTGCCATGCGCCCTCACACTGTGAGATGCTGTGCCGTAATAGTCACTGCTCCCCATGCCGGGACTGTGTGCATGGGGAGTAGTGACCATTCACTCTCCTTACTAGCGCGCAGCGTGGCTCCTGCAGCGGCTCTGCGGTCACATGTGCCCGCTATTAAAGACCATGAATATTCACTACAACCCATGGGAGTGGGTTGTAGTGAATATTCATGGGCTCTAATAGCGGGCACACAGAACGCAGAGCCGCTGCAGGAGCCGTGCTGCGGGTACAGTGTACGTGCTATTAAGGAGGTTGAATAGTCACAGTCCCTGCGTGGGGAGCAGTGACTATTCCGGCACAACATCTTACACGGTGAGGGTGCATGGCAGTTACGCCATGCGGGGCTCACACAGTGAGATCCCTGTCGGCAACAGAGCAGGGTGCAGCACTGGAGGGGAGAGGAGATGAGTATAATTGTTTATTTTTTTGGCATGCAGTGTGATGGGGATCAGAGGGTGCCAAGCATACCAGGATGGAGGGGTGCCAAGCATACCAGGAAGAGGGATGAGGGGGGCCATGCAAACCAGGATGAGGGTTGAAGGGTGCAATACATACCAGGATGAGGGATGAAGGGTGCCATACATACCAGGAGCCACGCTGCAAGTACAGTGTGCACGCTATTAAGGAAAATGAATATTCACTGGGCATGGGGAGAAGTGAATATTCATTTTCTTTAGCAGCGGGCACAGTGTAGGATGCAGTAGTGGGCTACTGCCTCCTGTGCCCCGCTCCTCTGCCGCTGCAGCTCCCCCTACACCCTCCACCACCCACAGCCACTGTATATATATATATATATATATATATATATCGGACTATAAGACGCATCCCCCCACTTTTCTCCAAAATTTTGGAAGAAAAAAGTGCGTCTTATTGTCTGAAAAATACGGTAATTCAAAAATTATTATATTATTGTAAAAAGGTTTGTAAATGTGGGTGAGAAAAAAAAAATCAATTTCTTTTAAAGACAAAAAAATAGCATGTCCTTAAAGGGTTAATTTAACCATTATGGCATGCAAAAAGCTGTAGTTTTTCTAAACTTTGTGAGCCATTAGGGGCATGTTCAGATATTACTTGTTTCTGCAGAAGGGAACATGGTTTACAGTTTAAAAATATAGATATCAGGCCAGATGTTATATATCTGGTTTGATATCAGGATTAGAGCGTGTACACATGGCATTCTGTCTGTTGCCTTAAGTCTAGGCCAGCTTTAAACAAAAAGCAGAGCATGCTGCTGCAGATTGAAATATCTTTGTCATCCTCAGGGTATGTGCGCACAGATTTTTGTTGAGGATTTTTTTAGCACTTTAAAAAATGGCAGAAAAATAGGTGAAAAAATGAAAACCTCCACACAAAAAAATGCATTTTTATTACAGAATTCGCTATTTTTGACCTTTTCTAAAAACTCTGTGGCATGTGAACAGTGTTTGCTAAAATCCTATTAACATGCATTACATTGCAATTTTCCCTGAATTTAAAGAGAATCAGTCAGCAGGTTTTTGATATGTAATCTGAGGACAGAATAAGGTAGGGGTTAAAACATTGAATTCAACGATGTGTCATTTATCTGTCTGTGTGCTACTGTTTACTTACAAAGGTTTTATCAGTAGGACATTATCATTGCTGTGAGTAACTGCCCATTCCATGTTTTCCTCCTCCGCCCCCTCCTGTAATAAGCAGCTCACTGTCAATAGATAATGTACATAAAGAGCCTGGTGTGGGCGGGGTTAGCTTTCCCAGCTCTGCTGCATTCTACATCTAAGAACTCTGATAATGTCACAACTGCTGCACCCAGTAAACTAAGGGATACATTGTTGGAATCAGGGTCTCTTTTCCTACTTTTTGCTGCTCTCAGATCAGGTAGCAAAAACTTGGTGACAGATTGCCTTTAAAGATGACATTTGACTGGATTTTTTAATTTACCCCCAGTACCTTCTTCAATTGGTTCTGCTTTACCGATTCTGGAAAAGTTTTTTTTTTTCCTTTGCCTCTCTGTTCCAAAGTAATGCCCTTTGGAAATAATAGTACAATTTTTTCCTTCAACCATCTGGGTGTGTACCACAGACAAAAATGAAAAGGGGAGAGGGGTTGGGAAGGCAGAAAAAAATCACGGAGAAATAAAATAAAAATATAGAGCTCCAAAATGTTCAAAAATATCTTACTTGTTCAGTTTCTATCAACCAGGTGGGACAAAGTCACTGGCAAGGTACGGGAGAGGACATATGTATCACTGAGGTTGTCAGCTTCAGTGATAGGAACCTAGAAAAATCCTGACCGCACGGTAAGAGGAATCTTTTTTTTTTTTTTTTCTGTGTGTGGATGCTTAATTGCATGGGGGCCAGGATGGGTATATGGGGGGGGGGCAGGCTGGAGACGTGGGGGCCAGGGTGGATATATTGGGGCCAGACTGAACACATGGGGACCAGGATGGATATATGGGGGGGGCAGGCTGGAGAATTGGGGGCCTGGATGGATATATGGGGAGGTAGACTGGACACATGGGGGCCTGGATGGATATATGGAGGGGCAGGCTAGACACATGGGGGCCAGGATGGATATATGGGGGGCACGCTGGACACATGGGGGCCTGGATGGATATATGTGGGGCAGGCTGGACACATGGGGCCAGGATGGGTATATGGGGTGGGCAGACTGGACACATGGGGGCCTGGATGGATATATAAGAGGGTAGGCTGGACACATGGGGGCCTGAATGGATAAATGGGGGTCAGGCTAGACACATGGGGGCCTGGATGGATATATGGGGGGGCAGGCTGGACACATGGGGGCCTGGATGGATGTATGGAGGGAGGCAGGCTGGACACATGGGGACCAAGATAAATATATGGAGGACAGGACAAGGGACACATGGGGGCCAAAAGGGATATTTGGGGGGTGGCAGGATGGATATATGGGGGGCAGGATAGATATATGGGGGGTGGCAGGCTGGATATATGAGGGGGTCAGAAAGGATATATGTGGGGGGGCCTGGATGGATATATGGGGGAGAAGGCCAGTCTGGACACATGGGGGACAGGATGGATATATGGGGGGGCAAGCTGGACAAGGGACATGGGGGGCAATGCTGGACAAGGGACCTTGGGGGCCAAGCTGAACAAGAGACTCAATTACTGTTTGGGGGCCAGATTGAAGAACATACATTATTAGTTTATGGTGGCAAATGGGGAACATTATTACTTTTTGGTCCAATTAGGGGCATTATTACTTCTGTAATATAATTTATTTTTTAGTAAATAGTTTTCCATGGGGGGAAAAAAGGGGGGGTTCTGTTACTGTGCAGGGCGGAACTATGTCGCTTTTTTTCTTCATCTGGCATAGTGTAGAAGTCAGGGAAAAAGTGGGGACTGTGATCTAGAAGCAATCAGTTATCAATAACTGTGTGTTATTTTCTGCAGAGACGAGTACTGGCTGGAAGAAGTGATGGCGGTCTGTGCCAGATGAAGAAGAAAAGCGAAGATGAAGGACTTCACCAAGAGACGTCACTGGTGAGTCAGTGTATTACATGTACACTTATACTATACACTATATATTATATACAAATCTCCAGTGTATCTCACTGGTGACCACTGTATTGCCTATACACTATATACAGAACTCCTATGTATAATGTCACTGGTGATCACTGTTTTACAGTACAAACCAAGAGTTTGGACACACCTTCTCATTTAAAGATTTTTCTGTATTTTCATGACTATGAAAATTGTACATTCACACTGAAGGCATCAAACCTATGAATTAGCACATGTGGAATTATATACTTAACAAAAAAGTGTGAAACAACTTAAAATATGTCTCATATTCTAGGTTCTTCAAAGTTGCCACATTTTGCTTTGATGACTGCTTTGCACACTCTTGGCATTCTCATGATGAGCTTCAAGAGGTAGTCACCGGAAATGACTTTCACTTCACAGGTGTGCCCTGTCAGGTTTAATAAGTGGGATTTCTTGCCTTATAAATGGGGTTGGGACCATCAGTTGTGTTGTGCAGAAGTCAGGTGGATACACAGCTGATAGTCCTACTGAATAGACTGTTAGAATTTGTATTATGGCAAGAAAAAAGCAGCTAAGTAAAGAAAAATGAGTGGCCATCATTACTTTAAGAAATGAAGGTCAGTCAGTCTGAAAAATTGGACAAACTTTGAAAGTGTCCCCAAGTGCAGTTGCAAAAACCATCAAGAGCTACAAAGAAGCTGGCTCACATGAGGACCGCCCCAGGAAAGGAAGACCAAGAGTCACCTCTGTTTCTGAGGTTAAGTTTATCCGAGTCACCAGCCTCAGAAATCGCAGGTTAACAGCAGCTCAGATTAGAGACCAGGACAATGCCACATTGTCACAATGACACAGTTCTAGCAGCAGACACATCTCTACAACAACTGTTAAGAGGAGACTTTGTGCAGCAGACCTTCATGGTAAAATAGCTGCTAGGAAACCACTGCTAAGGACAGACAACAAGCAGAAGAGACTTGTTTGGGCTAAAGAACACAAGGAATGGACATTAGACCAGTGGAAATCTGTGCTTTGGTCTGATGAGTCCAAATTTGAGATCTTTGGTTCCAACCACCATGTCTTTGTTCGATGCAGAAAAGGTGAACGGATGGACTCTACATGCCTGGTTCCCACCGTGAAGCATGGAGGAGGAGGTGTGATGGTGTGGGGGTGCTTTGCTGGTGACACTGTTGGAGATTTATTCAAAATTGAAGGCATACTGAACCAGCATGGCTACCACAACATCTTGCAGCGGCATGCTATTCCATCCGGTTTGCGTTTAGTTGGACCATCATTTATTTTTCAACAAACTATACTGGTAACCTTTGATGTTAACAGTCTATATACTTTTATACAACACTCCAAGGGCATTGCTGCAACCAAAATATTACTTGAGCAATCAGACAAGGATCCACGGACCATTATGTTCCTTTTGGATCTACTTGAATTGGTTCTGACGGAAAAAAAATTTCTTTTCGAAGATTCACACTCTTTACAAATCCAAGGGACCGCTATGGGCTCACATGTCGCACCTCCTTATGCCAACTGCTTTATGTCGAATTTTGAAGATCGTTATGTGTATACCAATGACCTCTATCGTACCCACTGCCTATTATGGCGTAGGTACATAGATGATATATTTTGTTTATGGAATGGCACCATTGATACACAGATACTGTTTCACACACAATTGAATGACATATGGCCAGAACTCACCTTCACTATTACATATGATCAGCAAGAAATTAATTTCCTAGACACCATGGTTAAACGGAATACAGAGGGGGACTTATCAATTGATCTCTATGTAAAGCAAACTGATGGGGATAACCTACTTTTATATCAGAGCTGTCATCCAAGGGCGGTTAAAAGATCTATCCCCATATCACAATTCCAAAGGGTGAGGAAAATCGTCTCAGATCCGGAAGTCCGTACGAAGCGTTTAGGAGAGATGGAAACCAAATTTAGACAGAGGGGTTACCCACAAAATCTTATCAAACAATGCCGTAATTCTGAGGATCCATCACCCAATAGAAATACACTGAACAGGATTCCCTTTGTTCACACCTTTCATCCGTTCACTTATAGATTGCACCAAAAAATTCGCAAACACTGGCCTATGTTACAAAAAAGTTATCCTGATATTCCAGAGTTTAAGAATCTATTCTTACCTTGTTTTAGGAGACCTACTAATCTTAGGGACAAATTAGTCCGAGCCGATGAGGGAACAGCCCTTAAGAAACTCAAACAAACTTTTCTAGGAACACAAAAGAAAGGTACTTTTCCGTGCCTACAGTGTGCACAATGTGCAAATGTCCTAAAAGGTGACAAAATTTCACACCCCAATACAGGAGCTGACATTCCCATACATGATTTCGTTACCTGCGACTCAAAATTCGTTGTCTATGCGATAAAATGCCCGTGCGGCAAGATATACGTGGGTGAAACTACTCAATCTATTAAAGATCGTATATCTCACCACAAGTCGGACATCCGTTATGGCAGACATAATCTACCAATACCCTATCATTTTCATTCATCAGGTCACACAATAGCACAGTTGAGATTCCTTGTTCTAGAAAAAGTACCTCCCAATAGAAGAGGAGGAAACAGAATAAGACAGTTAAAAATCGGAGAGGCATTCTGGATACACTATTTACAGAGCCTTGAACCTAATGGGCTTAATTGAGAGTATGATGTCATGAGTTTTCTGTGAAATTTCTAATTACACCATTTTTTTCTATTTTAGCAACGATCTTGAACTCGTCACATCTAAGGGTATGGACATGTAGTGAGCCATTATATATCCACTCCAAGTTCCCATTTTTTCTTTTAACTATTTTTTCCTCTAATTCATTTTTTATTTTTTGTTCTTTGTTTTTATTTTAGATTTTGTGTTTTTTGTTTTATATTTTAATTTTATTTTTATTTTTTATTTTTTATTTTTATTTTTATTTTTATTTTTATTTTTTTATTTATTTTTTTTATTTATTTTTTTTGTTTTGTTTTTTTCATTTTTCTTTTTTCTTTTTTTATTCATTATTTATTATTTTTTATTTTGTCTCTTTCCTGTATAATCCCATTTTTCAATATTAATCCATTTTGATATATAACAATTAACTTAATTTTCTTTTTCCTTATTTACAGTTACCCTTTGGACAACTTAATTTCTAAGGTCTGCACCTCAATCATGCTTTACAAGCGTACTTTCTTACCTTTGCGTTCCACCACTGCGTTTCACCTATGTCACTTCCTGGTCTTCTGCGTTCCAAAGAGCGTTCCACCATCGTCACTTCCTGGTTACTACTGTCTGCGCTCCACTAGTGCGTTCCAGTGACGCACTTCCGCTTGTTACGGCTAGCGGACACTTCTGCACCGCCTCTTTTCATTACACTTCCGTATTACTCACAACATTATTCGCTCCCTAGCTATATATACCTCAGGCACACCGCCACATGCAGCGCACCTGTTCCACCCGGCATGACTGACCGTTACACTGGGCGCTATTTCACCAGGCATCACCACACACTAGCAATCCTGTAAGCTTGTCCCACATCATGTACACATGGTTCATTATCTGTAACCACCCTTTTAACAGTTCCATACCCTTTGTTATAAATTAATTTTTCTATATAAATACTTATGAATGGATTTTTCTTCTCAAACATAGTCCTAGACACTAAATTAACTTATTATGCTTATTTCCATCTCCTCCTTACCTTCACTATCTTTTTTGAGAGGTACATTTCATTATACTCTCAGGCTCATTCTATTTTTGACTTACGAGTATGTCGATTTTTGTCCAAATCTTTTTCTTATTTGTTCTTTTAACATTTGGGCCATTAGTTTCCCGAAATTTTTTTTCTCCCCTTTTTTTCTGCTCTTTATTTATCTTTTTTCACTCTTTTTGAGACTTGATCATTTCGCCATATTTTCATCACATACATTATATTGTGCCACTATGATGTAATTGACTGATCGATTTACATTATGTTATTTCATGTCTCTCTCCAGTAAAAATAATATATTTTTGTTAAAATGTATAATTTTGCTAAAATCTTTACTTCTATGTGATTTTCACATGTTTTTGAATTGTTCTGTTTCCATCTATGCATTAGTGTCTGATGAAGGTCGCAGTTTGACGACCGAAACGTTACATTGTATGGATTGCATTTCTTGAAAATTACTGAAGGAACAGTGAATATTCCATTAAAAAGTTTATTTCATATTACCATATGAGTGCCGGATTATATTTTTATATTGAGCTAGGAGTGGTATCCTTTCTGAGCACCAAATTTAATCCGGAGTGACGTGTATCGGAATCTGCAGCAAAGACTATGGGAGACCCACTCCCCAATAATGGGAATAATGTTTGTAATATGATGTACTGCATGGCTCTTGTAAGGGGCATTGCAAGTTCCTCAGTCCTAATTTTTGGCAGCTTTTACTTGGAAAGCATAAGCAAAGACTATGGGAGACCCACTCCCCAATAATGGGAATAATGTTTTTAAGATGCTGTACTGTATGGCTCTTGTAAGGGGCATTAAAACCGTCTTGTTAAGCTACTGCGACCTCCACCACTTTTCCAAGGGGCATTCAAACCATCTTGTTAAGCTACTGCGACCTCCACCACTTTTCCAAGGGGCATTAAAACCGTCTTGTTAAGGTACTGTGACCTCCACGTCTCTTCCGAGGGGTATTAAAACCGTCTTGTTAAGCTATTGTGACCTCCACCACTTTTCCAAGGGGCATTAAAACTGTTTTGTTAAGCTACTGCGACCTCCACGACTCTTCCAACAGGCAGTGCAGCCTGGGGGTGGGTGGGTGGCAGGTTGGCAGCTGGGGACACCAGGCCGCCCCCAGGCGGCTGGGGACCGTGTGTGGACACCCGGCCGCGGGGCGGCTGGGGACCGAGCGTAGACACCCGGCCACCGGGCAGGCTGGGGACTGAGTATGGATACCAGGCCACCGACGCAGCCATGACATGGTGGCCGGCGTCTGCCTCCACATGCCTAAAAGGCCCAATTTCAAGTGCAAGCAAGCTAGCAGTATGGTATTGCAGCCTGGGGGTGGGTGGGTGGCAGGTTGCACACTTACTCTTGCATTCCAAGAAAACAAAGCATATGCTAACTTCTATCATCATCATGCTCCTCGCCTTGGCACTCTCAACTCCCCTGATGGAGAAGCCAGGGCCCACCGGAGGAGTCTGGTTCTCTGGTGGGCTCGTCCAATGCTGCCCTAAAGCAGGCCAGGCTAAGAAAAGTGTGTGGGAAGGTAACAGGAGAAATAGGGGCAGCTGGCGACCGTTTATGGACACCCGGCCGCCCCCAGGCGGCTGGGGACCGTGTGTGGACACCCGGCCGCGGGGGGGCTGGGGACCGAGTATGGACACCCGGCCACCCCCTGGTGGCTGGGGACCGAGCGTGGACACCCGGCCGCCGGGCGGCTGGGGACTGAGTATGAATACCTCGCTGCCGAAGCAGCCATGAGGTAATGGCCAGCTTCGGCCTCCTCCAAACTAAAAGGCCCCATTTCAAGTGAAAGCTAGCAGTATGGTATTGCAGCCAGCGGGTGCGTGGGTGGTTGGTTGGCTGCATATTTGCGCTTGCATTGCAAGGAATGGGGGAGGTACAATTGAACACTGCCCTAGGACAAGGACTTGCACGGGGATAGTTGCAAGTCTGCATCTACTGATGCGGCAAGGATCACTTCTGATGGGCACACTTTTAGGCAGTGACCTGGGTGTCAGAGATGCTTCCAGTGGTTTTCCTTATGCTGCTCCCATGTCTTTTCAGCACTGTATGCATGTGTCACACAGCACATGGCCAGATAAGATTGTAAAATGTTAAAATGACATTTCCCGGTGAATGCATTTGTCACGGTTGAAAGCAATACAAAAGTGCAAAAACGCATAAAAAATGCTACTTGTGAACATAGCCCATGGTGTGGAGGAGTATTTTTGCTTTTGGTTATTTATTTTACCTTATACACAAGTCTTTACCCTGGAAAGGAACTTCCTTAACATATTTCACAGGAAAGCAGTTTCAGTTTCGTTTTTGAATGTTTTATTGTGAGCCCGTAAAAATGGCTTAATACCTCTGACCACGTTGTTGACAGCAGTGACCTGGGGGTCAGAAATGCTTCCTGGGGCGATCCCCATGCTGTCCCCATGTCATTTGAGCACTGTCACTATCGTTTTGGGCACTTGTTAGGCTTTTAAAAGACTGCCGGGGGTGCCGCCGCAAAAATGCTCGGGTCTCCCATAGACTAACATTGGGGTCGTTGCTCGGGTCGAGCACCCGAGTATCACGATGAGCTCGGCCCGAGCTTCGAGCATCCGAGCATTTTACTGCTCGCTCAACACTAGTAAAAACTTCTATTTTGTTAATAATGTATAATATAAATTATTTTCATGCATAAATTGCTGAATATTTACTATTATTTGTTGCAGTAAATTTGTTATTACTAATTAGAATAGTTGCAAGTTTGGCTTACTGAGATTTAACCTGTCAGTTTCAACTGTGAGGAGCATAGTAAGGAAATGGAAGAACACAGGGACAGTTCTTGTTAAGGCCAGAAGTGGCAGGCCAAGAAAAACATCAGAAAGGCAGAGAAGAAGAATGGTGAGATCAGTCAAGGACAATCCACAGACCACCTCCAGAGAGCTGCAGCATCAACTTGCTGCAGATGGTGTCACTGTGCATCGGTCAACTATACAACGCACTTTGCACAAGGAGAAGCTGTATGGGAGAGTGATGCGAAAGAAGCCGTTTCTGCAAGCACGCCACAAACAGAGTCGGCTGAGGTATGCAAAAGCACATTTGGAGAAGCCAATTTCTTTTTGGAAGAAGGTCCTGTGGACTGATGAAACCAAGATTGAGTTGTTTGGTCATACAAAAAGGCGTTATGCATGGCGGCAAAAAAACACAGCATTCCAAGAAAAACACTTGCTACCCACAGTAAAATTTGGTGGAGGTTCCATCAAGCTTTGGGGCTGTGTGGCCAATGCCGGCACCGGGAATCTTGTTAAAGTTGAGGGACGCATGGATTCCACTCAGTATCAGCAGATTCTTGACAATAATGTTCAAGAATCAGTGACAAAGTTGAAGTTACGCAGGGGACGGAACTTTCAGCAAGACAATGATCCAAAACATCGCTCCAAATCTACTCAGTTATTCATGCAGAGGAACAATTACAATGTTCTGGAATGGCCATCCCAGTCCCCAGACCTGAATATCATTAAACATCTGTGGGATCATTTGAAGAGGGCTGTCCATGCTCGGCGACCATCAAACTTAACTGAACTGGAATTGTTTTGTAAAGAGGAATGGTCAAAAATACCTTCATCCAGGATCCAGGAACTCATTAAAAGCTACAGGAAGCGACTAGAGGCTGTTATTTTTGCAAAAGGAGGATCTACTAAATATTAATGTCACTTTTCTGGTGAGGTGCCCATACTTATGCACCTGTCACATTTTGTTTGAATGCAGATTGCACATTTTCTGTTAGTACAATAAACCTCATTTCAAGGCAGAAACATTACTGTGTCCAACAGTTATTACATATATCAAACTGAAATAGCTGTTGCAAAAACACCAATTTTTATAAAACATTAAGCTTAAGATTAATAGGGGTGCCCAAACTTTTTCATATAACTGTAAGTAAAGCCACATTTAGGTATAAGGGTTTAAGTGTCTGGAAACTCTATGGATCAGAACTTGTTTTTACCTGGATTGACTGTCATTCATAGATGTAACAGAATCACTCATCCTCTTCTTCACTTTTGGCCCGAGGTTTAGAGGATTAATCGAAGAAATGAAACGGATATTCTTCTGTTTGTATCCCCTCGTACTAGACATATATGATGTATAGTACTGATATACCATAAATTTCAGTAATATTCCATTAAATGCAAAGGGACATTAATCAATATGATTTTTTTTTTTAATTAAGAATATCATGGAAGGATGAAGAGATGTTTTTGGAGGGGCCTTCTTCTTCTGCAGATGTTTCTTGCTGGTCAGAAGGCCACAGGCAGATGGTACAAATCCTTCCATAGAGGTGCAGCTTTGATGGTGGACGTGCTGCACTCTCTTCAGGGTGCTAGACGTGGGGTCTTTCTGCCCTCGAGATGTTTATGCTGCCCCTCTGACAGGCTGCAAATATACAGCTTTCTCTGATGGAGTGAGCAGCCCTGGATAATCCTCGCCGGCAGGATGATATCAGCCGACGGAAGATGGAACCTATGAGAGGAGACATAACTAATGTAAGTAATGGCACTCCATATTAGAGGATACTACTGTGGTGTCACTGTGGCAGGACGGTAGAGGAGTCTTATCCTTACAGAGGTGCGGGGTCATTGTCAGTCATTGTACATGTGACAATCCCACCACTGACATAGAACATCTGCTCTACATGACTTCTTCTCACTGACTGACATCACACAACATGGAACTTGTGGTCACACTTACCTCTTCTAATTCTCCCCTCTTCTACTTTTTCTGCTTCTTGTTTTCTCAATGCAGATTTTCTTCTCCCCTGAACTGGAAGTTCTAATCAAGAATCAAGAAAAAGATGTAGATTATAAACACCTAAAAGATTAGCTTTGTAGTTGATTATTACACCATAATAGAGAGAATATGTCATATATACATAACATAACCTGAGGGTGTGAGAATTAGATTGCCTTGTGAACTGATTGATATAAAACCTGTCATGTGTTGTCTCCCTAAGGTACAATCTCCTTACTACCATCACATTACTTGCAGGATGCCACAGTGTTGCCTTATAATCAGTGTAACATTAAGGGCATAAGGAGGATCAGTATAGGCCCATATGGAGCCATGGGTGCAGTAATCAATATCAGTTTTGCAGAAGACTGAGTGGCTCCGAGTCCTTATAACTTAATGCATTACATGAAAGAGTGAGGATTTGTAGACAGTGAAGTGCTGGACTGTTCATTGTTTTATAGGAAGTAATTTTCTGAGCCTATATGTGCACGTTCACATTACACTTTTTGATCTGAGGCTGTAATAGGATGGCCAATAGACCTGTACATACCTGACAATGGGGATGACTGGCTGTCTTTAGCAGTGAAACACTGCATGTCACCATCAGATTCAGGAGAAGAAAATTCTTTCTGCCTGTTTCGAAGAAGAGAAAATATAAATTACAAATGAAAACAATACAAAAGGGAAGAACATCTGTGTTCAAGGCCTGTTAAGACATTAGGATAACATAGAGGGGATGTAATGCTCAGGATTCCCTTTTACCAGCAAGAATGAAGAATCAAAAGTAATGTTGGCCTGTAATGAACTGGAAATGAATGGCTGGTCTCAATGATCCCTTTTTATCACCAGCATTCCCACAAGTCAGAATCACGGTTCTCAGCATTCATGGGGTGATGGAAGCTGGATTTAGTATTGAGTTACACTTGTCTTGCATGTGGTGTTCTGAACATAAATCAAAATTGAATCCCATAATAGTAATTTACTCACATGTCTGAGTGTTTTGCATTTTCTAGGGGACACCCTGGAGGTGACTTGGGTTCTTCATTGTTCATCATCTTAGTACTGATGGAACAGAGCTAAAGCATAGAGAAAAATAAAATATATGTACATTTCTAAACTTTATTTTAATTAAAGGTTTTATGAATCTTATCGGTCACATTCTTACTTTAGAAAGCCTATGAGAAGATGATAGAAACTTTTTGCTTTCTGGCCAGTCATTGTCCTCACTTGAGTCCTCCTCATCTGAATCACTATGTTGGAATCTGCTACGTCGAGCTGCAAAGTACAAGTGTTATTAAAGATTACTAGTACAAGACCTGGATAGTCACAATTTTATCAAAATAATTATGGAAACTGATTGTCACAAAATGAAAGACAAGACAAACAGCAGCTTTCTGAAGATAATATCTCATTCTACTTACTGTCAAAGTAGCAGGTGTCTTCATCTGACTTAAGATCAGGAATGAACCATGGCTCCTTACTTAGAAGATTGTTGAAGTCTAAGCTTTTCAGAAATGGATGAATCTTGATCTCATTTGCTCCCCCTAGAAAGGAAGACAATAGAAAGTGATACAGACATTGTCAGAGAGATGGCTCCATATCTGTACAGTTTATGTTAAGCTGAACTGAAGATGTAACAGAACCAAAGTGAAGAGAATATACTGAAAGTCATAGCATGAAGAATGGAGAATGTGCAAGCTGGTAGAGTAGAGAACCTCAGTGCTGATCCTCATGGACATAATCATTTTTCTTGTCACAGAGGTGTAATAAGCTATTATTATTTGTATGTACATTACCTGTCCCAAGTCTATATGCTGGATCTTTTCTGAGCAGCTCAGTGATGAAATCTTGAGCAGTGGATGGAGGAGCAGAATTATTAAATTTCCAAGTTATGTCATCTGTTATATAAAAAGCAAATATCACAGAAAATTAAACCTCTTCAATTACTTTATTAAAATTAAAATATTTTTCATGAACCCAAGTGACTAAACCCCAGAGTCAATCTAATCAAATAACAATGACATCACATATCATTCAGATATTTTTACTTACCCCATACAATACGGCTCAAAGTCTCATATTTGGAACGCCCACGAAATGGTACACGTCCTACAAGAAATTTATGTAGGATTATTCCAATTGACCACCAGTCAGCTGGCCTTCCATAGCCTTTCTGTAAGATAACTTCAGGTGCTATGTAACTAGGGGAGCCAAAAATCTGGAAACCAACAGAGAAATGAGAGGACGATCAGTGAAAGTAATTGTGACAAATAGCATCAGTGGAAACATTTTCTAATTGAGAAAATATAAGAGAAGGAGAAATATATGAGATCAGTAAAGAACAAGTTCCTGCCTACCTCATTATCATAGAACTCTCTGGTGATGTCCTCAGTTGGAGCCCTGTAGATCTCTGATGTTGGTCTCATGAGGCAGAGTTTGGAAAGCCCAAAATCGGTGACTTTAATATGACCAGTTGATGTTATCAGGAGACTGTGGGAAAAAAAGATAGTATAAGCCCCAAATAATAACCCATAGACTTTATGACAATTTCTAACTTTTTTCTTCTTTACTATACATCAAGGGTCACTTACTTGGAAGGCTTCAGGTCTCTGTGCATTACACCATAGTTATGCAGGTATTCCACAGCTAAAACTGTTTCTGCAATGTACATACGGGCCATGGAGACAGGTAAAGGCTGCCCATAGTTGTCCATACGACTGCCACAGTCTCCTCCTACAGCAGAAAGAAAATATGACAAGAGAAGGTTTGTTACAATGTAAATTGCACATAATGTTTGGGAATAAGAAATAAGTGGAGACATTGGGGCAGGATGTCATACATACAGATATACTGTATATCAATGCAAAACACCCTCAATTGGATCATACCCGAATAGTAACTAGGACCTGGCCGGACTGATGATCTGTCCCACCGGGCAGATTCTCGTTGGGCCGCTGATACAGTGGGCCGTCTCGCGTACCTCCTTATTATCTGTCTGGTCTCATTCCGCTGACAGATTGTTGACACCTTCTATGAATTATATATTTATTTAGCTTATTAATTGTAAGATACATAGTATAACTTATACTGTCCCTTTGTTGTAGGAGTTACCTTGTTATTTTTAACTATGTATTCCATGTGGCTAATAAAGATTCATGTTTTTATATTGGACATTGTTTCATTGCACTTGTTTGTGTAGCTTTTGCACATTTGTGGTTTTGCTTTACATACTGTATAATGTAGAGCGTATACTGTATACTGCAGAGTGACCCTATACAGAAAGACAGAGCCGGGCTTCATCTACAAGCCTCTTATTACTTTCTCTGTGACATGCTCATCTACACAAACTGTTATAACCAAGTCAAATCCTCCTTTCATCCATAGTGTAAATTTCTGCCATGCTCAGCGAGGACATATCCCGGAGACTTCACAGAGATAATAATTTTTCGGGCATCTTGGTAACAGAGAGGTGCTAGAGATAAGCAGATCCGGGCTGGATATAGATATGATAGATATGACCTACCTGCTACATACTCCATGACCATACACAGATGATGACTAGTTGGAAAGGAGCAGAACATGGAGGCCACAAAGGGACAATCAGAGAATGTTAGGATGTCCCTCTCTAGAAAGGCACGTTCCAGGCTTATTGGATCTCTCAAGTTCTCCTTGTCCAGTTTCTTCATAGCGAATGTCTGGTTTGTGTCTTTGTGGCGCACTAAGTGGATGGCCCTGGAGAGGAAGAAAATCCATGATTTATAATGAATTCTTACTAATGTTCTGTTTATAGACATCTTCAAATGATCTCCTTTACTAATGGTTAATACTAGATGTACGGCCAACACTAGAAATCCGTGTAATAATACATTCAATAACACTACATAAATGATAAATTAGAGAGTAATAAACTTCTACTCAAATTATGCAAAAATCCTCATTTGTCAAAATGGCGAATTAGTTTTCTTTTGTAATTTGCTTTCTCACACGATCAGTAAACTGGCAGGTGTTGGCCACTATTTTTTAAACCTTAAAAGGCCATCAAAATGTTAAAGAATAAATAAATTCTTATACTCATCTCACAGCCCTTCCAACTCAACCGACTGGTCTTTGCTGCATCTTCAAATCTCTTCTGCTAGTGCTGACATCTGAAAGTCTGTCAGGCTGGGTCGGAACTTCCAGCACTGATGATGTCCAGGAGAACTCTGCGCGTGAAAGGTCACGTCATAACGTTGAGACCCTTCATGTGCTTGTATAAAACTCTCCTGGGCCTCCTTAAAGCCAGAAGTTCTGGTCTAGCCTGAGTGGCAGCAATCTGATGAGGCGGTGAGAGTCAGACAGGTGATGGTGAGGAGTGAAGGGGTCGGAGAGGTGAGCAGTAAGGTGAGTAGGTGTGTTTTTCATTGTTTACATCTTATTTTTATTAGGCTGTGGGGTCTGGAGAGATCTCAGAGCATGATAAGGAACATTACATTTGAGGAAAATAATTTCTCCTTGAATCGCAGGAAAGTCTGCATGATAAGGCGAATTTTAATTTTGCCAGATCCACTCAATCCTAGTGCAAAGTGATGTGGCCTCTCTGTGGTGATATTGTACTATCAGGGCACAGAGACAGAGGCATTGTCATAAGGAAACCTGGGAAATGAATATTATGCCAAAATTTAGCTCACCCAAAAGCTCCACTGCTGATCAGTTTGATCGGTTTGTAGTCGGACTTGCAAGGATTTCTCCCTGAGTTCAATGATCCGATTGAGGCCTAGAAATAATAAGAGATGACATTAAGACAAAGAACCTGCAAGAAAATAAAAGCTCCAGTTGCAGGAACATCTCCCTTCTATATTATGTCCCTGCTGATTATACTGCAGCAAATGTAAAGGACGTGATAGAAGTCTGACCCTTTGCAGACACTATTATATTATAAGAGGTTCATACACACACACACACACACATATATATATATACTGTATATACGGGGTATAATATTATATGTGTAATTCATTCACCGTTATCTGATGATATACAGACATCTCTGATACTTACACTGGCAGATTCGTGGATCTCTGGTGTCTCACATATTCCACCATCAGTAATTGCCGGCACAGTTATTTCTAAAATAATGATAAAATAATGAAGAGATGTCATGTATCAGTCTATAACAGTACTTAATATATAACACATCCAAATAAACAAAGGAAATGACAAGACCTCTGTAAATGATATAAAACTAGGTATATGGTATTCTGTACATACTGTATATATTTATGGCACATTCATAGATAGATATACTGCATCATACATGTGCGATTGTTCAGGATCTGATTAATTCTTGAATTATAATAACTGGGGAACTATGAGCCACCTTGTACATTTTGGAGCTGAGAAGAGCACAGGGGAGAGAAGCAGAATTACATTAGCCCTCTCCACTATAGTCTATAGGGGGTTCAGGAGCCGTTACCGGCCTCATACAGAGGATAAAGAATAAATCTACAGATTCTGTTTTTTATAATATCTCGATATTTGAATGTAAAATATTAGATGATCGGCTTACCTTCCATCAGATCACTTTTTAGCTCTAGCTGACTAATATTAGGGTCAGGCATATTCACGTTTTGCCCCTCTTCGGAGTCACCTTCGGATGTTTTCTGATGGTTATAATATATACAATTAGTATAATATTTCACAAATACTAAATTGCTGTATACATAAGGCAGGAAGGACTAAACCTGGATTTACTGGATAATTTCAATATTGAGCGGACTATTCACAGCCGATCCCTCCCGTAAATCCAAATTAAAAAAATAAGGGACTTGTATCTACAACTGTTCTTTAATAACTTCTATTATCAGAACAGCAGCATTTACCAGAAGAAAATTGTGGTGAAAAACAGATATAGAAAACAAACGCCGTATCGCTGAGTACAGACTGTCATCACAGATGATGGAGCCACAGGAACAGGCTGTCATAATATCCTGTGCCTGGCTGGAGATGACAGGGAGGCCTCCAACATCATAAATCTGACCTTCTGCTTTATAACTGGTAATCTGGAGAAGATCAGACACCAAGGACTTGTGATATAGAACATGCTGGACACTTACCAGGTGCTCCAGGGAGCGAGCCGGACTCTCCAGTACATACAGGACATTTTGGGCCAGTTGTTTAAAAAAGGCCAATTCTCCACTTTGGGATTTTTCTTCAGCCTATCAAAATGGAAATAAATAGAAAAAGAAAATCATGAGGGAAAGTGCAGAATCTAGGAGGCCATTTATGTCACCATTTTACTCCTATCTGCAGCTACAATTGCTACATATTTGGTATAGATTATATGTTATATTGGTGATGACCTACAAAATTCATATTTAAATAAACTTGTATTTCATCATTAATATTATTATTATTATTATTATTATATGGTTTATGCAGTTTGTCTGTTATTTACCTGTTGTACTAATGTCCTGATGTTCTGCTGTAAATGCTCAAGATTTTCTAAGGTATAGGTGGTAAGAATCCCCTGGAGTAGTGCCAACACCTGAAGTTTATAGGGAGCAATTCCAGACATTTCAATTAAAATGCTTAGTCAGTATATCACTAAGTATGTAGGTAAATTCTGACAACAATGACACTGTGGGTGTCACTGTGATGCTAGAGCTACAGTAAATACAATTGTATGAGTAGTGGTAGTGAATTATGATGTCACCATAGCAGTAATGCCGTGATGGAATGTTGTGATGGAATCTTAACAGAGTATCTCAACTTAAACACATGGAAAAGTGACAAGTACATATAGTCATGCGAAAAGAAAAGAGGTGGAGGAGTAAAAGGAGGGGGAGACACAGATATAGGCATGTTATGCCCTTCTAAAATCCAAAAAGTGAGAAGCCGACACGGCCAGTCCGCTCCTGCCCGTGCCACCTCCGTGTCGCCGGGTTTGTGCCAGAGCCGCGGTGAACCCTGACGGTCAGCCCCCCTCTCCCAATACCGGTGCCTGTCCGCTGGTGGGTCGAGCGAGCCCCCCTGTGGTGGAGGCAGCTCTAAGCTTTTTAATTTAAATTGTCTCTCTAATTTGAATCAATACACTTTAAATCCATTTACAAGGATCTATTGGAGGGCAAGTCTCATGCCAGCAGCCGCGTAATTCCAGCTCCAGTAGCGTCCACTAAAGCTGCTGCAGTTAAAAAGCTTTTATAAGGATCGAGCTCGGCTGTCCACCGCAAGGCATCCTACTGCCAGTCCCAGCCCCTATGCCTTGGGGTGCCTCCTGATGCTCTTCACTGAGTATCCCGTGGTCCCGAAGCATTTCCTTTGAAAAAATTAAGTGTCCAAACTACAGGTGGTGTAGCTTGTTTAACAGCCGGGATAATCCGCTGACTAGCAGACACTGCTACTAGGCACAAAGTATTTCCTGGGCTAGATACAGTTAAAAATTTGTAATTAGATACTCTCGTTGGATGCTGAGAAAGCATTCCATAGAGTCTCCTGGCACGCCATATATGATTCTCTTAAAAAGCTTGGGGTAGGGGTCTAGGGGACCCTTTTATAGCGAAAATCACGGCCCTGTATCGCAATACGTCACCTAGGCTGAAGATAAATGGAACTGTAGCACCCTGAGGGCTCGGTTGCTACAGAGGTATTGCACCTCACCCAGAGGTGTGATATCTCACTCTCAGGTAAGGATGGAGTGTGGATCAGGACCCGACACCTGCATGCATTACACCATATTGCCGTGGGGCAGGACGACCAATATGCCCCTGAGATGGGCACGACAGTCCCTGTCCCTGGCTGGAGTGGGGGGAGGGAACACTGAGGAAGGGGAACCCTGTAGTGCAGGAGCAGGGAGGAAGCAGTTCCTGGGTGCATTGAGAAGGGAGTATAAAAGGTGGGCACCATCTTAGTTCAGTGCAGAGAAGTCTGAGCAGAAGTGACAGGGAGCAGGGGCTCTGCATGAGCTCTGCTCCGGAGGCGGGCCTAGTAACAGAGGCCCAGACCTGGAAGAGGGAGAAGGAAGGAAGAGGAGCGGAGAAGGCTCCAGGAACGAGGAATGAAGTGATCCCAGGGGTACGGATGGGCGAGTCGCCACCGCACGCCCGAATCCACCTGCATGGAGGGGTCAGGCCAAAGGGGGAGACCGGTCCCCGAAACTAGTGGAGGCAGGAAACGACCCTCAGCTAGAAACCGGAGGCTGTGACATTTTATGTGGCGCAGCCCCTTGTTACACCCGCTAGGAAGGCACCACATAGGGTCAGGGAAACTGGCGCCAAGTTTACCAAGAGGAGGCCCGAGGCAGCCGGACAGAAGGGTTGGTAAGAAAGGCCAGACAAAGGACACACAAAGGGGGTCCTGTGAAGCGCTCCAAAGTTATCTGGGAGTTGTCTGAGCCCCTCACCTGGTGAGCACAGTACGACGTTGGCAGCCGTTACCTGCAGACGTGGTCTGGATAATAAGAACTGTGAGTAAAGGCCCTGGACTGCATCACTGACTCCGTGTCGTTACTGCTGCTGCCCTGCACCATCACCCCCATCCTCCGCATACACTGCCCTGAGGCTATACTCCTCCCGTGGGGAGTTATGCTACGCTCTGCTGCACCCACAACACCAGCCTCAGCGGTCTGCCCTGCAGTGGCGGTTCACTCTGACCGCAAGCCACGGGTGGCGTAGTCGGACATTTAAACATCAAAACCACATAAATAGTTCCGCCACTGGTTTGACCGCCCTGAGCCACGGAACCGGGTCGCCGCCACAGAGACTACAACCACCAGCATCCACCAAAAAGGGTCCGGCTCCGGGTGTCCCAAGGCCCAGGGGGTGCATCAGAACATTTTCATCACCTTTCACAATCACCAATGGGACAAGGCAGGGATGTCCTCTGTCCCCTCTCTTATACATCCTAGTGACGGAGCACCTGCTCTCATCAATTCGCCATAACCCCAATATTAGGTGGATTGAGGTGGGAGGCACCGAGTACAAGTGCTCTCTATTTGCTGATGATGTCCTAGTATATATCACTCAATCACATATATCCATCCATGCTGTTATGGCTGAAATAGATCACTTTGTTACATGGTCAAATTTTAAAATCAATGCAGCGAAGTCTATTCACGTTTTGTCCCTCTTCGAAGTCACCTTCGGATGTTTCCTAATGGTTATAATATATACAATTAGTATAATATTTCACAAATACTAAATTGCTGTATACATAAGGCAGGAAGGGCTAAACCTGGATTTACTGGATAATTTCAATATTGAGCGGACTATTCACAGCCGATCCCTCCAGTAAATCCAAATTAAAAAAATAAGGGACTTGTATCTACAACTGTTCTTTAATAACTTCTATTATCAGAACAGCAGCATTTACCAGAAGAAAATTGTGGTGAAAAACAGATATAGAATACAAACGCCGTATCGCTGAGTACAGACTGTCATCACAGATGATGGAGCCACAGAAACAGGCTGTCATAATATCCTGTGCCTGCCTGGAGATGACAGGGAGGCCTCCAACATCATAAATCTGACCTTCTGCTTTATAACTGGTAATCTGGAGAAGATCAGACACCAAGGACTTGTGATATAGAACATGTCTCCCTCCCCAAATCCATATAGGATTCCATCCAGTCCAACTTTCCCTTTGCCTGGCCCTCACCGGGTATCAAATACTTAGGAATTCCTATTCATAGAGACCTCTCCCATCTATGTTATCTTAATTTTGGGCCCTTTATTGAACAACTCCATACAGACCACGGTTGGCAAGTTAGAACTGTAAGATTCACTACGTGAACCACTGGTGTTTTGTGGAAAAGCACATGTACACTGTGTTCCAAATTATTATGCAAAAAGTGTTTAGGAGTGATAAGGGAAGAATTTGTTTGTTTGTCATTTAAACTCATTGATGGTGATGTGTGTCAGGGCTCTTTATATCACTGTAAGCAATTGCAGACACCTGTGCTAATTTGTTTGGCAGGTGTGTCCAATGAAAGGCAAGACTACTTAAGAAGGCTGTCCCACATTATTAAGCAGCCTACATTTTCTGCAAAAATGGGAAAGAAAAAGGATGTGTCGGCTGCTGAGAAGCAACAAATTGTGGAGTGTTTAGGTCAAGGCATGACTACAATCAACATTGTGCGATGATCAGGATGAAGTGTCTTGGCAATCAAGAAGTATGTAGCTGATTCACAGTACACACGTGTGCGTGCTGATAAGGGCAAATTGAGGACTCTTTCCTACAGGCAATTACGTCAGGTTAAAAGAGCAGCGGCAAAAAAGCCTTGTCATAGCAGCAGACAAGTTTTTGAAGCTGCTGGTGCCTCCAACGTCCCCCGAACAACAAGATGCAGGGTCCTTCAGAGGTTTGCAGCTGTGCATACGCCATCCTGTCGACCTTCTCTATCCACTTCACACAAGCAGAAACGGCTCCAGTGGGCCAAACATTACATGAAGACTGATTTCAAAACTGTTTTGTTCACGGATGAGTGCTGTGCAACGCTCGATGGTCCAGATGGATGGAGTGGAGGATGGCTGGTTGATGGACACCCCACGCAAACACGGCTACAGCGCCAACAAGGAGGAGGTGGAGTAATGTTTTGGGCTGGAATCATGGGGAGAGAGATTGTTGGCCCCTTTAGGATCCCTGAAGGGGTAAAGATGAACTCCATAATGTATGTGGAGTTTCTCAAACAGCACTTCCTGCCATGGTTCAAGAAGAAGAACCGTGTATTCCACAGCAAGATCATTTTTATGCATGATAATGCACCATCTCATGCTGCACATAAAACATTTGCATCTCTGGCTGATATGGGCATAAAAGGGGACAAACTTATGGTGTGATCCCCATGCTCCCCTGACCTCTACCCCATTCAGAACCTCTGGAGCATCATTAAAAGGAGTGTCTATGATGGCGGGAGGCAGTTCACATCTAAGCAACAGCTCTGGGAGGGTATTCTGTCCTCATGCAAAACAATTGAAGCAGAAACCATCCAAAACCTGACAAATTCAATGGACGAGAGAGTTCAGAAGCTCCTTTCGAACAAGGGGTCCTATGTGAAAATGTAACATCACCTAGAATAAAGTTTTGAGTTGAAAACTGTTTGATTTCAGTTTCTAATAACCTGCTAATGCTTATAATTTCAAAAATGACCATTTTTTTGGTCTTTATTAAAATGAAAAGGTTGATTGAAAAGTTTGGGGGATCTAAGAGTATGGCAACCCAGTAGTCAGGATTACTTCGAATTCTGACAATATGAGGGTCATGTTGCAGGTAGTGCAGCAAGAAGGCACTTATGTGTTTTGCGCATCTCGGAGCCCCAAAATTATTTTCCGGGCTAGATGCAGCTAAAAATTATTATTAATTTTAAATCTGGTGGAGCTTAGTATAGATGGCCTAATAGAATCAGTGCTGCACACTGCTACAAAGCCCAAATTTTTTTCCAGCCAAGGTACAGATAAACATGATTAGTAATTTTAAATCTGGTGGAGCTTAGTATAGATGGCCTAATAGAATCAGTACTGCACACTGCTACAAAGCCCAAATTATTTTCCAGCCAAGATACAGATAAACATGATTAGTAATTTTAAATCTGGTGGAGCTTATTATAGATGGCCTAATAGAATCAGTGCTGCACACTGCTACAAAGCCCAAATTATTTTCCAGCCAAGATACAGATAAACATGATTAGTAATTTGAAAGCTTAAAACAGTTGGTGAGGTGATTTTAACCAATCATCAAGCTTTTACTCTCCCTAGGATGACACAGGGGTAGAAAAGTCGTTTCGGATCCATGATTTGTTCATCTTTATGAATGTGAGTCTGTCTACATTATCAGTGGAGAGCCGCGTGCGCTTATCTGTCAGCACACCACCAGCAGCGCTGAACACACGTTCAGACAGAACGCTGGCTGCGGGGCATGACAAGATCTCCAAGGCGTAAGTGGCTAGCTCCGGCACAAAGCATGGGCAACAAACAAGGAGAATTGGAACTACTAATGCAGGAAAAGAAATATGATGTCATTGGAATCACTGAAACTTGGTGGGACGATACACATGATTGGAATAAAAGGCTAAAAGGATACAACTTATTTGCAAGAAACAGACTTGATAAACGAGGAGAAGGTGTCGCATTGTATGTTAGAAAAGCGTATATCTGCACAGAGATTGAAGCTTCAGAGACTGGGAGTTCTGTGGAAACTGTTTGGGTAAGAATACAAGGAGAGAACAAGGGAAAGGACACCATTGTAGGCATTTACTACAGGCCACCTGGGCAAGCTGAAGATATGGATGAACTCTTTATGTATCAAATGACCAAGTTCTCCAAAAAATATGACGTAGTGGTCATGGGAGATTTCAACTATCCAGACATTTGTTGGGAATCTCTCTCAAGTAAAACTAACAGGTCAAGCAAATTCTTATCCTCTCTTGCTGACAACTTTATCTTCCAAAAGGTAGGGGAGAAAACAAGGGGATCTGCTACTTTGGATCTAATCCTTATAAACAGGGAGGAAATGGTTGAGGAGGTAAAGGTGGCTGGGACCCTAGGAGGCAGCGATCATGCTATTATAGAATTTTGGATAACTAGAGGAGGAAGACATGTGAAGACTCAAACTTCAAGGTTAGATTTTAGAAAGGCAGATTTTAAGAGACTCAGAAAGAGAATAGGAGGGATCCAATGGCTGGATGTCCTTAAGGACAAAAATGTCCAGGAAGGATGGGAAATTTTTAAAAATGAGATTCTCAAAGCACAATCGTTAACAATCCCAAAAAGTAGGAAGAATGGGAAGCATTTAAGGAAACCAGGATGGATGAACACAGAACTTAAACACATGCTAAAAAGAAAGAAAGAAATGTTTATTAAATGGAAAGAGGGAGGCATATCTAAAGAAGATTATAATGCAGTCTGCAGATCCTGTAGGGCACGTATCAGGTTAGCTAAAGCTGACAATGAATTAAGGCTTGCAAGAGATGTCAAAAGCAATAAAAAAGGATTTTGGGGGTATGTCAAAAGTAAAAGAAATGTCAAAGATGCTATAGGATTTTTACAGGATGAAAATGGAGAAATGGTAAGAGAGGATGTTGAGAAAGCCAAACTTTTTAACTCCTATTTTGCATCTGTTTTCTCTCAGAAAGAAAATGTAACATCAACTGATCTTCACTGTCCTTTTAAAGGAATAGAGGAATCCAAGTTATCTGTAAACAGAAAGATTGTGAGGGAATATTTAGCTAACATAAATGAGTTCAAGTCTCCAGGTCCAGATGAATTACACCCCAGAGTACTAAAGGAGATCGTAGAAGAAATTTTAGAACCACTCTCCATAATCTTTGAAAATTCTTGGAGAACAGGAGAAGTCCCAGAAGACTGGAGAAGAGCAAATGTTGTTCCTATCTTCAAAAAGGGGAAGAAGGTGGACCCAGGGAACTATAGGCCGGTGAGTCTGACTTCTATACCAGGAAAGATCTTTGAACAAATTATTAAACAACATGTATGTAAGTACATGGATAAGAATGAAGTGATTAACCAGAGTCAGCATGGGTTTGTAACTAACAAGTCATGTCAGACTAACTTAATTTCCTTCTATGACAGAATCACTGACTGGGTGGATCAGGGAAATGCTGTAGATATAGTATATCTTGACTTCAGCAAAGCATTTGACAAAGTATCTCACACCATCCTTATTGAAAAAATGACCAAGTATGCAATGGACCAGGCAACTGTTAGGTGGATTCATAACTGGCTTAGTGATCGGACTCAAAGGGTGGTTGTAAATGGCTTCACATCCAGCTGGATGAATGTCTCAAGTGGGGTACCACAGGGCTCCGTCCTGGGACCTGTATTGTTCAACATCTTTATCAATGATTTAGATGAAGGAATTGAGGGTAAACTGATTAAATTTGCTGATGACACAAAGCTAGGAGGGATAGCTAATACTAAAGAAGAGAGAGAGAGGATTCAAAAAGACCTAAATAAACTGGAGCAGTGGGCAGCAACCAACAGAATGGTTTTTAACAGGGAAAAATGCAAAGTACTACATCTGGGCAATAAAAATGAAAAAAGCATATACAGAATGGGAGGAATAGAGCTAAGCAACAGTACATGTGAAAAAGACTTAGGTATACTAATAGATCATAGACTGAACATGAGTCAACAGTGTGATGCAGCAGCAAAAAAGGCAAATACAATTCTGGGATGTATTAACAGAAGCATACAGTCTAGATCACGTGAAGTCATTATCGGTCTTTACTCCTCTTTGGTCAGACCTCATCTGGAATACTGTGTACAGTTTTGGGCACCACATTTTAAAAAAAGACATAGACAAACTGGAGCAAGTTCAGAGAAGAGCGACCAGAATGGTGACTGGTCTGCAAACCATGTCCTATGAGGAACGGTTGCAGGATTTGGGAATGTTTAGCTTGCAAAAAAGAAGACTGAGAGGAGACTTAATAGCTGTCTACAAATATGTCAAGGGCTGTCACATTGTAGAAGGATCATCTTTATTCTCATTTGCACAAGGAAAGACTAGAAGCAATGGGATGAAACTAAATGGGAGGAGACACAGATTAGATATTAGAAAAAACTTTTTGACAGTTAGGGTGATTAATGAGTGGAACAGGCTGCCACGAGAGGTGGTGAGTTCCCCTTCAATGGACGTCTTCAAACAGAGGCTGGACAGACATCTGTCTGAGATGATTTAGTGAATCCTGCTTTGAGCAGGGGGTTGGACCAGATGACCCAGGAGGTCCCTTCCAACTCTACCATTCTATGATTTATCCAGATTGGAAGCCCAAAAAGAGCAAGGGTCCAGTGACACAGTCATGAATTCAATGTTTACTTGGAGATACTCCTGTACCATCGTCTCTAGGCGTTGACTATGTGTCAGACTTCTTGTCTCCTGTGGCCTTGCAAAGGATGGGCTAAAAAAGTGGTGAAATGATTCTGCAAAATTGATGTTACCAGCAGATACTGTGGTTCTGTTACGGTTTGAGTGCTGAACACTCGACGGTCCCACGGTTGGCAAGTTGGAACTGTGAGATTCACTACGTGCACCACTGGTGTTTTGTGGAAAAGCACATGTAAGATTCTGCAACAGTCTCTGCTGATACTCCTGCATGCGTGCATCCCTTTCTATGGCAGGAATAATTTCTGCAAATTTACTTTTGTACCGGGGATCTAACAGTGTGGCAACCCAGTAGTCAGGATTATTTCTAATTCTCACAATTCGAGGGTCATGTTGCAGGTAGTGCAGCAAGAAGGCACTCATGTGTGTTGCGCATCCAGGAGCACCAAGTCCCTGTTGTGTTGGTGGTGAGGTAACAATCATGCTTCCTTCCTCTGTCCTCTCCCCCCAACCTCGCACAACAGAAATGTGATCAAGGTCTCCCTCATCTGATGAGTCTTCCATCAGTTCGTCCTCCACTTCTTCCTGGGCTCCTGCACCTTCCTCACTAGTTTGGCTGCTACCATGCGCCCTGATAAAACCATCTCCCCCACCCTCACATGCCTGCCGCCTTGGTGCTGCTGACCGTCTGGACCTTGCAGATGTTAGCCCTTCCGCATACAACTCCTCCTCCTCTACTTCCTCCACCTCCTCTTGTGCCACCACCTGACTCCGAATTCTGTTTAACATGTGCTCCAGCATGTAAATCACCGGAATAGTCATGCTGATAATGGCATCGTCAGCACTAAACATCTTCGTCGCCATTTCAAAACTGTGCAGAAGGGTGCATAGGTCCCTGATCTGAGACCACTCCTCCAGCGTGATTTGCCCCACCTCTGGATCTCGTTGGCCCAGGCTATACGTCAGAGCGTATTGCACCAGGGCTTGTCGGTGCTGCCACAGTCGCTGCAACATGTGCAGAGTTGAATTCCACCGGGTAGGCACATCGCATTTTAGCCGGTGAAGTAGCAGGCCCAACGACTTCTGTAGAGATGTAAGTCGCTGAGCTGCGGGATGCGAACAGCGGAAGTGAGCACACAGCGACCTTGCCCTCTGCAGAAGGCCATCTAGTCCGGGATAGTGGGCTAAAAATTGCTGGACAACCAGGTTCAACACGTGAGCCATACAAGGCACATGTGTGACATTGCCCCGGCGAAGGGCCGCACCCAGGTTTGCAGCATTGTCGCACACGGCCTTCCCTGGTTTCAGGTCCAGTGGAGACAACCATTCATGAAATTGGTTCTCCAGAGCTGACCACAACTTCTCAGCTGTGTGACTCACATTTCCCAGACATTTCAAGGTAAAAACCGCCTGATGGCGTTGAGCCCTACTGCCAGCATAGTAAGGAGGTGTGCAGGATCCCTTCTGCGCAGTTAGAAAGCTTGTGGCATGACCAGACAGGCTTTGGGTGCAGGTGGAGGACCGAGAGGAGGTTGAGGAGGCAGAAGCAGTGGAGGAACTTTGAGATAAAGAGGATTGACGCACAACTCGTGGGGACGGCAAGACTTGGACAGCAGCCCCTTGTCCTGCTGTCACCATAGTTACCCAGTGCCCAGTCAGCGACATGTAACGCCCCTGTCCATGCCTACTCGTCCAAGTGTCTGTGGTGAAATGCACCCTGTCACACACAGAGTTTCTCAAAGAAGCGGTGATGTTGTGTGTGACATGCTGGTGGAGCGCAGGCACACCTTTCTTTGAGAAGTAGTGCCGACTGGGCATCTGGTACTGGGGCACTGCGACGGACATAAGGTCTCGAAAATCCTCTGTGTCCACCAGGCGGAAAGGCAGCATTTCTGTAGCCAAGAGCTTGCAGATGGTGAAATTCAACCTCTTAGCTTTCTCATGGCTATGAGGAAATGGTCTTTTACTTGTCCACATCTGAGGGACCGAGGGCTGGCTATTGTGCTTAGACCGGGTTGATAAGGGTGTCCCCGACAAACTGCCGGTCTGTGAGGAAGATGCAGGCGGACATGTTAGGTTGCCTTGATCCAAAGGTGGTGCTATCGATGTCGGACAGCGCTCAACACCAGCTGGTGTTACCACCTCCAAAGAAAATGATGACCTGCCAATCACGCTGGCTGTTGCGGGTAAAGAGGTGGAAGGTCTGCGCCCCAAAACAGGTGTGACTGCTGTCCCCCCAGTCACAGAGGATGAAGAGGCCGCGGATGCACAAGATATGGCAGACGGTGGTTGGCCCGGCCGGCTAGGCTGCATTGTAGCACAGTGAGCTTCCCACTGCAACTTATGCTTCATGTCCATGTGCCGGTTCATGCATGAAGTACTCAAACTATGTATTTTTTGGCCTCTACTTAGCTTTTGCTGACAAATGTTACAGATAACACGAGTTGGGTCATCTTTATCGATCTGAAAAAATGCCCAGGCTATGCAAGGCTTAGCACCCATGCGACCTGAAGAACCACCACGACTTGTGGTGAGAGGCAGAGTTGTGTTTGAGGATGCAGTTGTTGACGTGCTTCCAGTACTACTTCTCTGTCCAGAAAGGCGCAACCTGACCTCGTCGTCACTAGCATCCTCCTCCACCTCCTCTGCTGACCTCATCTCTTGGCTGACTGTGGGTTGACAATAAGTGGGATCTCCAACCTCATCATCATCACCCTGTGCGTTATCACACCCGTCGTCCTCAGAGCCAACCTGTTCCTGCCCTGACAAAAAACTAAAGTTGTCGCTCCAATCAGGTATTTGAGTCTCATCATCGTCTTCCTCATTGTCTCCACCAACAGGAGTTACAGTTTGGGAATGAGGGTCTACATTATGGTCAGAACCTTCTGCGTCTGGTCCTGGATCCGACTCATAAAGATTCTGGGCATCAGTGCAGATCATTTCCTCATCTGGATTCACAGAAGCGCTGGAGTCGACCTCTGATTCCAAGGCTATAGTATGAGTAAACAGCTCTGCAGACTCAACCATCTGTTCTACCTCATACTCAGACGGGCAGCTGGAGATTTGGGAGCTGTGAGGAAGCAAGTGCGATTGGGGTGACACCTTTGAGGACTGGAGTATTTGTGATGTTGAAGTTGATGTGGAGGAGAGCCCACTTAAAGGAACACTTGATATCCGTTGAAGCACCTGCTGTTTTTGTGCTTCATCTGGAATTTGTAGCGTTTGGCGTGACCGTAAGAAAGGGATCTTATCACATTGTCCGCTAAAAGAAGTAGACATTTTAGTTTGGCTGGAAGATGGTCTTTCTTCTGCAGATGTTACTGTTGCTTTAACACCTACCCCACGGAAACAACCTTTTTTCCCCTTCCCAACAAGCCTATTCCCCTTTCCACCAGCAGCAGGCCTTTTTCCACTCATTTTGGTGGTTAACTAATTCACAACTCTGGAGTTGTTTGCACAAAAAAACAATGGATGGGAACCGAGCAGAGCTGAGTGGCCAAACTGTGGTATTAGGCCAAAACTATTGGCTGGGTTAGATGCAGAAAAAAATTATATTCAATTTGCAACCTGATGGAGGTCAGTATAGATGGACTAATAGAACAAGTCCCACACACAGCTAGAAGCCCAAATATTTTTTCAGAGGTAGATGCAGAAAAAAATATATTCAGTTTGCAACCTGATGGAGGTCAGTATAGATAGACTAATAGAGAAAGTCCCACACACTGCTAGAAGGCCAAATATTTTTTCAGAGCTAGATGCAGACAAAAAATTATTTTGAATTTGCAACCTGATGGAGGTCAGTATAGATGGACTAATAGAGAAATTCCCACACACTGCTAGAAGGCCAAATATTTTTTCAGAGCTAGATGCAGATAAAAATTATTTTTAATTTGCAACGTGATGGAGGTCAGTATAGATGGACTAATAGAGAAAGTCCCACACACTGCTAGAAGGACAAATATTTTTTCAGAGCTAGATGCAGATAAAAATTATTTTTAATTTGCAACCTGATGGAGGTCAGTACAGATGGACTAATAGAGAAAGTCCCACACACTGCTAGAAGGCCAAATATTTTTTCAGAGCTAGATGCAGATAAAAATTATTTTTAATTTGCAACCTGATGGAGGTCAGTATAGATGGACTTATAGAGAAAGTCCCACACACTGCTAGAAGGCCAAATATTTTTTCAGAGCTAGATGCAGAAAAAAATTATATTCAGTTTGCAACCTGATGGAGGTCAGTATAGATGGACTAATAGAACAAGTCCCACACACAGCTAGAAGCCCAAATATTTTTTCAGAGGTAGATGCAGATAAAAATTATTTTTAATTTGCAACCTGATGGAGGTCAGTATAGATGGACTAATAGAGAAAGTCCCACATACTGCTAGAAGGCCAAATATTTTTTCAGAGCTAGATGCAGACAAAAAATTATTTTGAATTTGCAACGTGATGGAGGTCAGTATAGATGGTCTAATAGAACAAGTCCCACACACTGCTAGAAGGCCAAATATTTTTTCAGAGCTAGATTCAGATAAAAATTATTTTTAATTTGCAACCTGATGGAGGTCAGTATAGATGGACTAATTGAGAAAGTCCCACACACTGCTAGAAGGCCAAATATTTTTTCAGAGCTAGATGCAGAAAAAAATTATATTCAGTTTGCAACCTGATAGAGGTCAGTATAGATGGACTAATAGAACAAGTCCCACACACAGCTAGAAGCCCAAATATTTTTTCAGAGGTAGATGCAGATAAAAATTATTTTTAATTTGCAACCTGATGGAGGTCAGTATAGATGGACTAATAGAGAAAGTCCCACACACTGCTAGAAGGCCAAATATTTTTTCAGAGCTAGATGCAGACAAAAAATTATTTTGAATTTGCAACGTGATGCAGGTCAGTATAGAAGGACTAATAGAACAAGTCCCACACACTGCTAGAAGGCCAAATATTTTTTCAGAGCTAGATGCAGATAAAAATTATTTTTAATTTGCAACCTGATGGAGGTCAGTATAGATGAACTAATAGAGAAAGTCCCACACACTGCTAGAAGGCCAAATATTTTTTCAGAGCTAGATGCAGACAAAAATTATATTCAGTTTGCAACCTGATGGAGGTCAGTATAGATGGACTAATAGAACAAGTCCCACACACAGCTAGAAGCCCAAATATTTTTTCAGAGGTAGATGCAGATAAAAATTATTTTTAATTTGCAACCTGATGGAGGTCAGTATAGATGGACTAATAGAGAAAGTCCCACACACTGCTAGAAGGCCAAATATTTTTTCAGAGCTAGATGCAGACAAAAATTATTTTGAATTTGCAACGTGATGGAGGTCAGTATAGATGGACTAATAGAACAAGTCCCACACACTGCTAGAAGGCCAAATATTTTTTCAGAGCTAGATGCAGATAAAAATTATTTTTAATTTGCAACCTGATGGAGGTCAGTATAGATGGACTAATAGAGAAAGTCCCACACACTGCTAGAAGGCCAAATATTTTTTCAGAGCTAGATGCAGAAAAAAATTATATTCAGTTTGCAACCTGATGGAGGTCAGTATAGATGGACTAATAGAACAAGTCCCACACACAGCTAGAAGCCCAAACATTTTTTCAGAGCTAGATGCAGATAAAAATTATTTTTAATTTGCAACCTGATGGAGGTCAGTATAGATGGACATATAGAGAAAGTCCCACACACTGCTAGAAGGCCAAATATTTTTTCAGAGCTAGATGCAGAAAAAAATTATATTCAGTTTGCAAACTGATGGAGGTCAGTATAGATGGACTAATAGAACAAGTCCCACACACAGCTAGAAGCCCAAACATTTTTTCAGAGCTAGATGCAGATAAAAATTATTTTTAATTTGCAACCTGATGGAGGTCAGTATAGATGGACTAATAGAGAAAGTCGCACATACTGCTAGAAGGCCAAATATTTTTTCAGAGCTAGATGCAGACAAAAAATTATTTTGAATTTGCAACGTGATGGAGGTCAGTATAGATGGACTAATAGAACAAGTCCCACACACTGCTAGAAGGCCAAATATTTTTTCAGAGCTAGATGCAGATAAAAATTATTTTTAATTTGCAACCTGATGGAGGTCAGTATAGATGGACTAATGGAGAAAGTCCCACACACTGCTAGAAGGCCAAACATTTTTTCAGAGCTAGATGCAGAAAAAATATATATTCAGTTTGCAACCTGATAGAGGTCAGTATAGATGGACTAATAGAACAAGTCCCACACACTGCTAGAAGCCCAAATATTTTTTCAGAGGTAGATGCAGATAAAAATTATTTTTAATTTGCAACCTGATGGAGGTCAGTATAGATGGACTAATAGAGAAAGTCCCACAAACTGCTAGAAGGCCAAATATTTTTTTCAGAGCTAGATGCAGACAAAAAATTATTTTGAATTTGCAACGTGATGGAGGTCAGTACAGATGGACTAATAGAACAAGTCCCACACACTGCTAGAAGGCCAAATATTTTTTCAGAGCTAGATGCAGATAAAAATTATTTTTAATTTGCAACCTGGTGGAGGTCAGTATAGATGGACTAATAGAGAAAGTCCCACACACTGCTAGAAGGCCAAATATTTTTTCAGAGCTAGATGCAGACAAAAAATTATTTTGAATTTGCAACGTGATGGAGGTCAGTATAGATGGACTAATAGAACAAGTCCCACACACTGCTAGAAGGCCAAATATTTTTTCAGTGCTAGATGCAGATAAAAATTATTTTTAATTTGCAACCTGATGGAGGTCAGTATAGATGGACTAATGGAGAAAGTCCCACACACTGCTAGGCCAAATATTTTTTCAGAGCTAGATGCAGAAAAAAATTATATTCAGTTTGCAACCTGATAGAGGTCAGTATAGATTGACTAATAGAACAAGTCCCACACACAGCTAGAAGCCCAAATATTTTTTCAGAGGTAGATGCAGATAAAAATTATTTTTAATTTGCAACCTGATGGAGGTCAGTATAGATGGACTAATAGAGAAAGTCCCACACACTGCTAGAAGGCCAAATATTTTTTCGGAGCTAGATGCAGACAAAAAATTATTTTGAATTTGCAACGTGATGGAGGTCAGTATAGATGGACTAATAGAACAAGTCCCACACACTGCTAGAAGGCCAAATATTTTTTCAGAGCTAGATGCAGATAAAAATTATTTTTAATTTGCAACCTGATGGAGGTCAGTATAGATGGACTAATAGAGAAAGTCCCACACACTGCTAGAAGGCCAAATATTTTTTCAGAGCTAGATGCAGACAAAAATTATATTCAGTTTGCATCCTGATGGAGGTCAGTATAGATGGACTAATAGAACAAGTCCCACACACAGCTAGAAGCTCAAATATTTTTTCAGAGGTAGATGCAGATAAAAATTATTTTTAATTTGCAACCTGATGGAGGTCAGTATAGATGGACTAATAGAGAAAGTCCCACACACTGCTAGAAGGCCAAATATTTTTTCAGAGCTAGATGCAGACAAAAAATTATTTTGAATTTGCAACGTGATGGAGGTCAGTATAGATGGACTAATAGAACAAGTCCCACACACTGCTAGAAGGCCAAATGTTTTTTCAGAGCTAGATGCAGATAAAAATTATTTTTAATTTGCAACCTGATGGAGGTCAGTATAGATGGACTAATAGAGAAAGTCCCACACACTGCTAGAAGGACAAATATTTTTTCAGAGCTAGATGCAGAAAAAAATTATATTCAGTTTGCAACCTGATGGAGGTCAGTATAGATGGACTAATAGAGAAAGTCCCACACACTGCTAGAAGGCCAAATATTTTTTCAGAGCTAGATGCAGACAAAAAATTATTTTGAATTTGCAACCTGATGGAGGTCAGTATAGATGGACTAATAGAGAAAGTCCCACACACTGCTAGAAGGCCAAATATTTTTTCAGAGCTAGATGCAGACAAAAAATTATTTTGAATTTGCAACCTGATGGAGGTCAGTATAGGTGGACTAATAGAACAAGTCCCACACACTGCTAGAAGGCCAAATATTTTTTCAGAGCTAGATGCAGAAAAAAATTATATTCAGTTTGCAACCTGATGGAGGTCAGTGTAGATGGACTAATAGAACAAGTCCCACACACAGTTAGAAGCCCAAATATTTTTTCAGAGGTAGATGCAGAAAAAAATTATATTCAGTTTGCAACCTGATGGAGGTCAGTATAGATGGACTAATAGAACAAGTCCCACACACAGCTAGAAGCCCAAACATTTTTTCAGAGCTAGATGCAGATAAAAATTATTTTTAATTTGCAACCTGATGGAGGTCAGTATAGATGGACTAATAGAGAAAGTCGCACATACTGCTAGAAGGCCAAATATTTTTTTCAGAGCTAGATGCAGACAAAAAATTATTTTGAATTTGCAACGTGATGGAGGTCAGTATAGATGGACTAATAGAACAAGTCCCACACACTGCTAGAAGGCCAAATATTTTTTCAGTGCTAGATGCAGATAAAAATTATTTTTAATTTGCAACCTGATGGAGGTCAGTATAGATGGACTAATGGAGAAAGTCCCACACACTGCTAGAAGGCCAAACATTTTTTCAGAGCTAGATGCAGAAAAAAAATATATTCAGTTTGCAACCTGATAGAGGTCAGTATAGATGGACTAATAGAACAAGTCCCACACACAGCTAGAAGCCCAAATATTTTTTCAGAGGTAGATGCAGATAAAAATTATTTTTAATTTGCAACCTGATGGAGGTCAGTATAGATGGACTAATAGAGAAAGTCCCACAAACTGCTAGAAGGCCAAATATTTTTTCAGAGCTAGATGCAGACAAAAAATTATTTTGAATTTGCAACGTGATGGAGGTCAGTATAGATGGACTAATAGAACAAGTCCCACACACTGCTAGAAGGCCAAATATTTTTTCAGAGCTAGATGCAGATAAAAATTATTTTTAATTTGCAACCTGGTGGAGGTCAGTATAGATGGACTAATAGAGAAAGTCCCACACACTGCTAGAAGGCCAAATATTTTTTCAGAGCTAGATGCAGACAAAAAATTATTTTGAATTTGCAACGTGATGGAGGTCAGTATAGATGGACTAATAGAACAAGTCCCACACACTGCTAGAAGGCCAAATATTTTTTCAGTGCTAGATGCAGATAAAAATTATTTTTAATTTGCAACCTGATGGAGGTCAGTATAGATGGACTAATGGAGAAAGTCCCACACACTGCTAGGCCAAATATTTTTTCAGAGCTAGATGCAGAAAAAAATTATATTCAGTTTGCAACCTGATAGAGGTCAGTATAGATGGACTAATAGAACAAGTCCCACACACAGCTAGAAGCCCAAATATTTTTTCAGAGGTAGATGCAGATAAAAATTATTTTTAATTTGCAACCTGATGGAGGTCAGTATAGATGGACTAATAGAGAAAGTCCCACACACTGCTAGAAGGCCAAATATTTTTTCGGAGCTAGATGCAGACAAAAAATTATTTTGAATTTGCAACGTGATGGAGGTCAGTATAGATGGACTAATAGAACAAGTCCCACACACTGCTAGAAGGCCAAATATTTTTTCAGAGATAGATGCAGATAAAAATTATTTTTAATTTGCAACCTGATGGAGGTCAGTATAGATGGACTAATAGAGAAAGTCCCACACACTGCTAGAAGGCCAAATATTTTTTCAGAGCTAGATGCAGACAAAAATTATATTCAGTTTGCAACCTGATGGAGGTCAGTATAGATGGACGAATAGAACAAGTCCCACACACAGCTAGAAGCTCAAATATTTTTTCAGAGGTAGATGCAGATAAAAATTATTTTTAATTTGCAACCTGATGGAGGTCAGTATAGATGGACTAATAGAGAAAGTCCCACACACTGCTAGAAGGCCAAATATTTTTTCAGAGCTAGATGCAGACAAAAAATTATTTTGAATTTGCAACGTGATGGAGGTCAGTATAGATGGACTAATAGAACAAGTCCCACACACTGCTAGAAGGCCAAATGTTTTTTCAGAGCTAGATGCAGATAAAAATTATTTTTAATTTGCAACCTGATGGAGGTCAGTATAGATGGACTAATAGAGAAAGTCCCACACACTTCTAGAAGGACAAATATTTTTTCAGAGCTAGATGCAGAAAAAAATTATATTCAGTTTGCAACCTGATGGAGGTCAGTATAGATGGACTAATAGAGAAAGTCCCACACACTGCTAGAAGGCCAAATATTTTTTCAGAGCTAGATGCAGACAAAAAATTATTTTGAATTTGCAACCTGATGGAGGTCAGTATAGATGGACTAATAGAGAAAGTCCCATACACTGCTAGAAGGCCAAATATTTTTTCAGAGCTAGATGCAGACAAAAAATTATTTTGAATTTGCAACGTGATGGAGGTCAGTATAGATGGACTAATAGAACAAGTCCCACACACTGCTAGAAGGCCAAATATTTTTTCAGAGCTAGATGCAGATAAAAATTATTTTTAATTTGCAACCTGATGGAGGTCAGTATAGATGGACTAATGGAGAAAGTCCCACACACTGCTAGAAGGCCAAACATTTTTTCAGAGCTAGATGCAGAAAAAAAATATATTCAGTTTGCAACCTGATAGAGGTCAGTATAGATGGACTAATAGAACAAGTCCCACACACAGCTAGAAGCCCAAATATTTTTTCAGAGGTAGATGCAGATAAAAATTATTTTTAATTTGCAACCTGATGGAGGTCAGTATAGATGGACTAATAGAGAAAGTCCCACACACTGCTAGAAGGCCAAATATTTTTTCGGAGCTAGATGCAGACAAAAAATTATTTTGAATTTGCAACGTGATGGAGGTCAGTATAGATGGACTAATAGAACAAGTCCCACACACTGCTAGAAGGCCAAATATTTTTTCAGAGATAGATGCAGATAAAAATTATTTTTAATTTGCAACCTGATGGAGGTCAGTATAGATGGACTAATAGAGAAAGTCCCACACACTGCTAGAAGGCCAAATATTTTTTCAGAGCTAGATGCAGACAAAAATTATATTCAGTTTGCAACCTGATGGAGGTCAGTATAGATGGACTAATAGAACAAGTCCCACACACAGCTAGAAGCTCAAATATTTTTTCAGAGGTAGATGCAGATAAAAATTATTTTTAATTTGCAACCTGATGGAGGTCAGTATAGATGGACTAATAGAGAAAGTCCCACACACTGCTAGAAGGCCAAATATTTTTTCAGAGCTAGATGCAGACAAAAAATTATTTTGAATTTGCAACGTGATGGAGGTCAGTATAGATGGACTAATAGAACAAGTCCCACACACTGCTAGAAGGCCAAATGTTTTTTCAGAGCTAGATGCAGATAAAAATTATTTTTAATTTGCAACCTGATGGAGGTCAGTATAGATGGACTAATAGAGAAAGTCCCACACACTTCTAGAAGGACAAATATTTTTTCAGAGCTAGATGCAGAAAAAAATTATATTCAGTTTGCAACCTGATGGAGGTCAGTATAGATGGACTAATAGAGAAAGTCCCACACACTGCTAGAAGGCCAAATATTTTTTCAGAGCTAGATGCAGACAAAAAATTATTTTGAATTTGCAACCTGATGGAGGTCAGTATAGATGGACTAATAGAGAAAGTCCCACACACTGCTAGAAGGCCAAATATTTTTTCAGAGCTAGATGCAGACAAAAAATTATTTTGAATTTGCAACGTGATGGAGGTCAGTATAGATGGACTAATAGAACAAGTCCCACACACTGCTAGAAGGCCAAATATTTTTTCAGAGCTAGATGCAGATAAAAATTATTTTTAATTTGCAACCTGATGGAGGTCAGTATAGATGGACTAATGGAGAAAGTCCCACACACTGCTAGAAGGCCAAACATTTTTTCAGAGCTAGATGCAGAAAAAAAATATATTCAGTTTGCAACCTGATAGAGGTCAGTATAGATGTACAAATAGAACAAGTCCCACACACAGCTAGAAGCCCAAATATTTTTTCAGAGGTAGATGCAGATAAAAATTATTTTTAATTTGCAACCTGATGGAGGTCAGTATAGATGGACTAATAGAGAAAGTCCCACAAACTGCTAGAAGGCCAAATATTTTTTCAGAGCTAGATGCAGACAAAAAATTATTTTGAATTTGCAACGTGATGGAGGTCAGTATAGATGGACTAATAGAACAAGTCCCACACACTGCTAGAAGGCCAAATATTTTTTCAGAGCTAGATGCAGATAAAAATTATTTTTAATTTGCAACCTGGTGGAGGTCAGTATAGATGGACTAATAGAGAAAGTCCCACACACTGCTAGAAGGCCAAATATTTTTTCAGAGCTAGATGCAGACAAAAAATTATTTTGAATTTGCAACGTGATGGAGGTCAGTATAGATGGACTAATAGAACAAGTCCCACACACTGCTAGAAGGCCAAATATTTTTTCAGTGCTAGATGCAGATAAAAATTATTTTTAATTTGCAACCTGATGGAGGTCAGTATAGATGGACTAATGGAGAAAGTCCCACACACTGCTAGGCCAAATATTTTTTCAGAGCTAGATGCAGAAAAAAATTATATTCAGTTTGCAACCTGATAGAGGTCAGTATAGATGGACTAATAGAACAAGTCCCACACACAGCTAGAAGCCCAAATATTTTTTCAGAGGTAGATGCAGATAAAAATTATTTTTAATTTGCAACCTGATGGAGGTCAGTATAGATGGACTAATAGAGAAAGTCCCACACACTGCTAGAAGGACAAATATTTTTTCAGAGCTAGATGCAGAAAAAAATTATATTCAGTTTGCAACCTGATGGAGGTCAGTATAGATGGACTAATAGAGAAAGTCCCACACACTGCTAGAAGGCCAAATATTTTTTCAGAGCTAGATGCAGACAAAAAATTATTTTTAATTTGCAACCTGGTGGAGGTCAGTATAGATGGACTAATAGAGAAAGTCCCACACACTGCTAGAAGGCCAAATATTTTTTCAGAGCTAGATGCAGACAAAAAATTATTTTGAATTTGCAACGTGATGGAGGTCAGTATAGATGGACTAATAGAACAAGTCCCACACACTGCTAGAAGGCCAAATATTTTTTCAGTGCTAGATGCAGATAAAAATTATTTTTAATTTGCAACCTGATGGAGGTCAGTATAGATGGACTAATGGAGAAAGTCCCACACACTGCTAGGCCAAATATTTTTTCAGAGCTAGATGCAGAAAAAAATTATATTCAGTTTGCAACCTGATAGAGGTCAGTATAGATGGACTAATAGAACAAGTCCCACACACAGCTAGAAGCCCAAATATTTTTTCAGAGGTAGATGCAGATAAAAATTATTTTTAATTTGCAACCTGATGGAGGTCAGTATAGATGGACTAATAGAGAAAGTCCCACACACTGCTAGAAGGACAAATATTTTTTCAGAGCTAGATGCAGAAAAAAATTATATTCAGTTTGCAACCTGATGGAGGTCAGTATAGATGGACTAATAGAGAAAGTCCCACACACTGCTAGAAGGCCAAATATTTTTTCAGAGCTAGATGCAGATAAAAAATTATTTTGAATTTGCAACCTGATGGAGGTCAGTATAGATGGACTAATAGAGAAAGTCCCACACACTGCTAGAAGGCCAAATATTTTTTCAGAGCTAGATGCAGACAAAAAATTATTTTGAATTTGCAACGTGATGGAGGTCAGTATAGATGGACTAATAGAACAAGTCCCACACACTGCTAGAAGGCCAAATATTTTTTCAGAGCTAGATGCAGATAAAAATTATTTTTAATTTGCAACCTGATGGAGGTCAGTATAGATGGACTAATGGAGAAAGTCCCACACACTGCTAGAAGGCCAAACATTTTTTCAGAGCTAGATGCAGAAAAAAAATATATTCAGTTTGCAACCTGATAGAGGTCAGTATAGATGGACTAATAGAACAAGTCCCACACACAGCTAGAAGCCCAAATATTTTTTCAGAGGTAGATGCAGATAAAAATTATTTTTAATTTGCAACCTGATGGAGGTCAGTATAGATGGACTAATAGAGAAAGTCCCACAAACTGCTAGAAGGCCAAATATTTTTTCAGAGCTAGATGCAGACAAAAAATTATTTTGAATTTGCAACGTGATGGAGGTCAGTATAGATGGACTAATAGAACAAGTCCCACACACTGCTAGAAGGCCAAATATTTTTTCAGAGCTAGATGCAGATAAAAATTATTTTTAATTTGCAACCTGATGGAGGTCAGTATAGATGGACTAATAGAGAAAGTCCCACACACTGCTAGAAGGCCAAATATTTTTTCAGAGCTAGATGCAGACAAAAAATTATTTTGAATTTGCAACGTGATGGAGGTCAGTATAGATGGACTAATAGAACAAGTCCCACACACTGCTAGAAGGCCAAATGTTTTTTCAGAGCTAGATGCAGATAAAAATTATTTTTAATTTGCAACCTGATGGAGGTCAGTATAGATGGACTAATAGAGAAAGTCCCACACACTTCTAGAAGGACAAATATTTTTTCAGAGCTAGATGCAGAAAAAAATTATATTCAGTTTGCAACCTGATGGAGGTCAGTATAGATGGACTAATAGAGAAAGTCCCACACACTGCTAGAAGGCCAAATATTTTTTCAGAGCTAGATGCAGACAAAAAATTATTTTTAATTTGCAACCTGATGGAGGTCAGTATAGATGGACTAATAGAGAAAGTCCCACACACTGCTAGAAGGCCAAATATTTTTTCGGAGCTAGATGCAGACAAAAAATTATTTTGAATTTGCAACGTGATGGAGGTCAGTATAGATGGACTAATAGAACAAGTCCCACACACTGCTAGAAGGCCAAATATTTTTTCAGAGCTAGATGCAGATAAAAATTATTTTTAATTTGCAACCTGATGGAGGTCAGTATAGATGGACTAATAGAGAAAGTCCCACACACTGCTAGAAGGCCAAATATTTTTTCAGAGCTAGATGCAGACAAAAATTATATTCAGTTTGCATCCTGATGGAGGTCAGTATAGATGGACTAATAGAACAAGTCCCACACACAGCTAGAAGCTCAAATATTTTTTCAGAGGTAGATGCAGATAAAAATTATTTTTAATTTGCAACCTGATGGAGGTCAGTATAGATGGACTAATAGAGAAAGTCCCACACACTGCTAGAAGGCCAAATATTTTTTCAGAGCTAGATGCAGACAAAAAATTATTTTGAATTTGCAACGTGATGGAGGTCAGTATAGATGGACTAATAGAACAAGTCCCACACACTGCTAGAAGGCCAAATGTTTTTTCAGAGCTAGATGCAGATAAAAATTATTTTTAATTTGCAACCTGATGGAGGTCAGTATAGATGGACTAATAGAGAAAGTCCCACACACTGCTAGAAGGACAAATATTTTTTCAGAGCTAGATGCAGAAAAAAATTATATTCAGTTTGCAACCTGATGGAGGTCAGTATAGATGGACTAATAGAGAAAGTCCCACACACTGCTAGAAGGCCAAATATTTTTTCAGAGCTAGATGCAGACAAAAAATTATTTTGAATTTGCAACCTGATGGAGGTCAGTATAGATGGACTAATAGAGAAAGTCCCACACACTGCTAGAAGGCCAAATATTTTTTCAGAGCTAGATGCAGACAAAAAATTATTTTGAATTTGCAACCTGATGGAGGTCAGTATAGGTGGACTAATAGAACAAGTCCCACACACTGCTAGAAGGCCAAATATTTTTTCAGAGCTAGATGCAGAAAAAAATTATATTCAGTTTGCAACCTGATGGAGGTCAGTGTAGATGGACTAATAGAACAAGTCCCACACACAGTTAGAAGCCCAAATATTTTTTCAGAGGTAGATGCAGAAAAAAATTATATTCAGTTTGCAACCTGATGGAGGTCAGTATAGATGGACTAATAGAACAAGTCCCACACACAGCTAGAAGCCCAAACATTTTTTCAGAGCTAGATGCAGATAAAAATTATTTTTAATTTGCAACCTGATGGAGGTCAGTATAGATGGACTAATAGAGAAAGTCGCACATACTGCTAGAAGGCCAAATATTTTTTTCAGAGCTAGATGCAGACAAAAAATTATTTTGAATTTGCAACGTGATGGAGGTCAGTATAGATGGACTAATAGAACAAGTCCCACACACTGCTAGAAGGCCAAATATTTTTTCAGTGCTAGATGCAGATAAAAATTATTTTTAATTTGCAACCTGATGGAGGTCAGTATAGATGGACTAATGGAGAAAGTCCCACACACTGCTAGAAGGCCAAACATTTTTTCAGAGCTAGATGCAGAAAAAAAATATATTCAGTTTGCAACCTGATAGAGGTCAGTATAGATGGACTAATAGAACAAGTCCCACACACAGCTAGAAGCCCAAATATTTTTTCAGAGGTAGATGCAGATAAAAATTATTTTTAATTTGCAACCTGATGGAGGTCAGTATAGATGGACTAATAGAGAAAGTCCCACAAACTGCTAGAAGGCCAAATATTTTTTCAGAGCTAGATGCAGACAAAAAATTATTTTGAATTTGCAACGTGATGGAGGTCAGTATAGATGGACTAATAGAACAAGTCCCACACACTGCTAGAAGGCCAAATATTTTTTCAGAGCTAGATGCAGATAAAAATTATTTTTAATTTGCAACCTGGTGGAGGTCAGTATAGATGGACTAATAGAGAAAGTCCCACACACTGCTAGAAGGCCAAATATTTTTTCAGAGCTAGATGCAGACAAAAAATTATTTTGAATTTGCAACGTGATGGAGGTCAGTATAGATGGACTAATAGAACAAGTCCCACACACTGCTAGAAGGCCAAATATTTTTTCAGTGCTAGATGCAGATAAAAATTATTTTTAATTTGCAACCTGATGGAGGTCAGTATAGATGGACTAATGGAGAAAGTCCCACACACTGCTAGGCCAAATATTTTTTCAGAGCTAGATGCAGAAAAAAATTATATTCAGTTTGCAACCTGATAGAGGTCAGTATAGATGGACTAATAGAACAAGTCCCACACACAGCTAGAAGCCCAAAAATTTTTTCAGAGGTAGATGCAGATAAAAATTATTTTTAATTTGCAACCTGATGGAGGTCAGTATAGATGGACTAATAGAGAAAGTCCCACACACTGCTAGAAGGCCAAATATTTTTTCGGAGCTAGATGCAGACAAAAAATTATTTTGAATTTGCAACGTGATGGAGGTCAGTATAGATGGACTAATAGAACAAGTCCCACACACTGCTAGAAGGCCAAATGTTTTTTCAGAGCTAGATGCAGATAAAAATTATTTTTAATTTGCAACCTGATGGAGGTCAGTATAGATGGACTAATAGAGAAAGTCCCACACACTTCTAGAAGGACAAATATTTTTTCAGAGCTAGATGCAGAAAAAAATTATATTCAGTTTGCAACCTGATGGAGGTCAGTATAGATGGACTAATAGAGAAAGTCCCACACACTGCTAGAAGGCCAAATATTTTTTCAGAGCTAGATGCAGACAAAAAATTATTTTGAATTTGCAACCTGATGGAGGTCAGTGTAGATGGACTAATAGAGAAAGTCCCATACACTGCTAGAAGGCCAAATATTTTTTCAGAGCTAGATGCAGACAAAAAATTATTTTGAATTTGCAACGTGATGGAGGTCAGTATAGATGGACTAATAGAACAAGTCCCACACACTGCTAGAAGGCCAAATATTTTTTCAGAGCTAGATGCAGATAAAAATTATTTTTAATTTGCAACCTGATGGAGGTCAGTATAGATGGACTAATGGAGAAAGTCCCACACACTGCTAGAAGGCCAAACATTTTTTCAGAGCTAGATGCAGAAAAAAAATATATTCAGTTTGCAACCTGATAGAGGTCAGTATAGATGGACTAATAGAACAAGTCCCACACACAGCTAGAAGCCCAAATATTTTTTCAGAGGTAGATGCAGATAAAAATTATTTTTAATTTGCAACCTGATGGAGGTCAGTATAGATGGACTAATAGAGAAAGTCCCACACACTGCTAGAAGGCCAAATATTTTTTCGGAGCTAGATGCAGACAAAAAATTATTTTGAATTTGCAACGTGATGGAGGTCAGTATAGATGGACTAATAGAACAAGTCCCACACACTGCTAGAAGGCCAAATATTTTTTCAGAGATAGATGCAGATAAAAATTATTTTTAATTTGCAACCTGATGGAGGTCAGTATAGATGGACTAATAGAGAAAGTCCCACACACTGCTAGAAGGCCAAATATTTTTTCAGAGCTAGATGCAGACAAAAATTATATTCAGTTTGCAACCTGATGGAGGTCAGTATAGATGGACTAATAGAACAAGTCCCACACACAGCTAGAAGCTCAAATATTTTTTCAGAGGTAGATGCAGATAAAAATTATTTTTAATTTGCAACCTGATGGAGGTCAGTATAGATGGACTAATAGAGAAAGTCCCACACACTGCTAGAAGGCCAAATATTTTTTCAGAGCTAGATGCAGACAAAAAATTATTTTGAATTTGCAACGTGATGGAGGTCAGTATAGATGGACTAATAGAACAAGTCCCACACACTGCTAGAAGGCCAAATGTTTTTTCAGAGCTAGATGCAGATAAAAATTATTTTTAATTTGCAACCTGATGGAGGTCAGTATAGATGGACTAATAGAGAAAGTCCCACACACTTCTAGAAGGACAAATATTTTTTCAGAGCTAGATGCAGAAAAAAATTATATTCAGTTTGCAACCTGATGGAGGTCAGTATAGATGGACTAATAGAGAAAGTCCCACACACTGCTAGAAGGCCAAATATTTTTTCAGAGCTAGATGCAGACAAAAAATTATTTTGAATTTGCAACCTGATGGAGGTCAGTATAGATGGACTAATAGAGAAAGTCCCACACACTGCTAGAAGGCCAAATATTTTTTCAGAGCTAGATGCAGACAAAAAATTATTTTGAATTTGCAACGTGATGGAGGTCAGTATAGATGGACTAATAGAACAAGTCCCACACACTGCTAGAAGGCCAAATATTTTTTCAGAGCTAGATGCAGATAAAAATTATTTTTAATTTGCAACCTGATGGAGGTCAGTATAGATGGACTAATGGAGAAAGTCCCACACACTGCTAGAAGGCCAAACATTTTTTCAGAGCTAGATGCAGAAAAAAAATATATTCAGTTTGCAACCTGATAGAGGTCAGTATAGATGGACAAATAGAACAAGTCCCACACACAGCTAGAAGCCCAAATATTTTTTCAGAGGTAGATGCAGATAAAAATTATTTTTAATTTGCAACCTGATGGAGGTCAGTATAGATGGACTAATAGAGAAAGTCCCACAAACTGCTAGAAGGCCAAATATTTTTTCAGAGCTAGATGCAGACAAAAAATTATTTTGAATTTGCAACGTGATGGAGGTCAGTATAGATGGACTAATAGAACAAGTCCCACACACTGCTAGAAGGCCAAATATTTTTTCAGAGCTAGATGCAGATAAAAATTATTTTTAATTTGCAACCTGGTGGAGGTCAGTATAGATGGACTAATAGAGAAAGTCCCACACACTGCTAGAAGGCCAAATATTTTTTCAGAGCTAGATGCAGACAAAAAATTATTTTGAATTTGCAACGTGATGGAGGTCAGTATAGATGGACTAATAGAACAAGTCCCACACACTGCTAGAAGGCCAAATATTTTTTCAGTGCTAGATGCAGATAAAAATTATTTTTAATTTGCAACCTGATGGAGGTCAGTATAGATGGACTAATGGAGAAAGTCCCACACACTGCTAGGCCAAATATTTTTTCAGAGCTAGATGCAGAAAAAAATTATATTCAGTTTGCAACCTGATAGAGGTCAGTATAGATGGACTAATAGAACAAGTCCCACACACAGCTAGAAGCCCAAATATTTTTTCAGAGGTAGATGCAGATAAAAATTATTTTTAATTTGCAACCTGATGGAGGTCAGTATAGATGGACTAATAGAGAAAGTCCCACACACTGCTAGAAGGACAAATATTTTTTCAGAGCTAGATGCAGAAAAAAATTATATTCAGTTTGCAACCTGATGGAGGTCAGTATAGATGGACTAATAGAGAAAGTCCCACACACTGCTAGAAGGCCAAATATTTTTTCAGAGCTAGATGCAGACAAAAAATTATTTTTAATTTGCAACCTGGTGGAGGTCAGTATAGATGGACTAATAGAGAAAGTCCCACACACTGCTAGAAGGCCAAATATTTTTTCAGAGCTAGATGCAGACAAAAAATTATTTTGAATTTGCAACGTGATGGAGGTCAGTATAGATGGACTAATAGAACAAGTCCCACACACTGCTAGAAGGCCAAATATTTTTTCAGTGCTAGATGCAGATAAAAATTATTTTTAATTTGCAACCTGATGGAGGTCAGTATAGATGGACTAATGGAGAAAGTCCCACACACTGCTAGGCCAAATATTTTTTCAGAGCTAGATGCAGAAAAAAATTATATTCAGTTTGCAACCTGATAGAGGTCAGTATAGATGGACTAATAGAACAAGTCCCACACACAGCTAGAAGCCCAAATATTTTTTCAGAGGTAGATGCAGATAAAAATTATTTTTAATTTGCAACCTGATGGAGGTCAGTATAGATGGACTAATAGAGAAAGTCCCACACACTGCTAGAAGGACAAATATTTTTTCAGAGCTAGATGCAGAAAAAAATTATATTCAGTTTGCAACCTGATGGAGGTCAGTATAGATGGACTAATAGAGAAAGTCCCACACACTGCTAGAAGGCCAAATATTTTTTCAGAGCTAGATGCAGACAAAAAATTATTTTGAATTTGCAACCTGATGGAGGTCAGTATAGATGGACTAATAGAGAAAGTCCCACACACTGCTAGAAGGCCAAATATTTTTTCAGAGCTAGATGCAGACAAAAAATTATTTTGAATTTGCAACGTGATGGAGGTCAGTATAGATGGACTAATAGAACAAGTCCCACACACTGCTAGAAGGCCAAATATTTTTTCAGAGCTAGATGCAGATAAAAATTATTTTTAATTTGCAACCTGATGGAGGTCAGTATAGATGGACTAATGGAGAAAGTCCCACACACTGCTAGAAGGCCAAACATTTTTTCAGAGCTAGATGCAGAAAAAAAATATATTCAGTTTGCAACCTGATAGAGGTCAGTATAGATGGACTAATAGAACAAGTCCCACACACAGCTAGAAGCCCAAATATTTTTTCAGAGGTAGATGCAGATAAAAATTATTTTTAATTTGCAACCTGATGGAGGTCAGTATAGATGGACTAATAGAGAAAGTCCCACAAACTGCTAGAAGGCCAAATATTTTTTCAGAGCTAGATGCAGACAAAAAATTATTTTGAATTTGCAACGTGATGGAGGTCAGTATAGATGGACTAATAGAACAAGTCCCACACACTGCTAGAAGGCCAAATATTTTTTCAGAGCTAGATGCAGATAAAAATTATTTTTAATTTGCAACCTGATGGAGGTCAGTATAGATGGACTAATAGAGAAAGTCCCACACACTGCTAGAAGGCCAAATATTTTTTCAGAGCTAGATGCAGACAAAAAATTATTTTGAATTTGCAACGTGATGGAGGTCAGTATAGATGGACTAATAGAACAAGTCCCACACACTGCTAGAAGGCCAAATGTTTTTTCAGAGCTAGATGCAGATAAAAATTATTTTTAATTTGCAACCTGATGGAGGTCAGTATAGATGGACTAATAGAGAAAGTCCCACACACTTCTAGAAGGACAAATATTTTTTCAGAGCTAGATGCAGAAAAAAATTATATTCAGTTTGCAACCTGATGGAGGTCAGTATAGATGGACTAATAGAGAAAGTCCCACACACTGCTAGAAGGCCAAATATTTTTTCAGAGCTAGATGCAGACAAAAAATTATTTTGAATTTGCAACCTGATGGAGGTCAGTATAGATGGACTAATAGAGAAAGTCCCACACACTGCTAGAAGGCCAAATATTTTTTCAGAGCTAGATGCAGACAAAAAATTATTTTGAATTTGCAACGTGATGGAGGTCAGTATAGATGGACTAATAGAACAAGTCCCACACACTGCTAGAAGGCCAAATATTTTTTCAGAGCTAGATGCAGATAAAAATTATTTTTAATTTGCAACCTGATGGAGGTCAGTATAGATGGACTAATGGAGAAAGTCCCACACACTGCTAGAAGGCCAAACATTTTTTCAGAGCTAGATGCAGAAAAAAAATATATTCAGTTTGCAACCTGATAGAGGTCAGTATAGATGGACTAATAGAACAAGTCCCACACACAGCTAGAAGCCCAAATATTTTTTCAGAGGTAGATGCAGATAAAAATTATTTTTAATTTGCAACCTGATGGAGGTCAGTATAGATGGACTAATAGAGAAAGTCCCACAAACTGCTAGAAGGCCAAATATTTTTTCAGAGCTAGATGCAGACAAAAAATTATTTTGAATTTGCAACGTGATGGAGGTCAGTATAGATGGACTAATAGAACAAGTCCCACACACTGCTAGAAGGCCAAATATTTTTTCAGAGCTAGATGCAGATAAAAATTATTTTTAATTTGCAACCTGGTGGAGGTCAGTATAGATGGACTAATAGAGAAAGTCCCACACACTGCTAGAAGGCCAAATATTTTTTCAGAGCTAGATGCAGACAAAAAATTATTTTGAATTTGCAACGTGATGGAGGTCAGTATAGATGGACTAATAGAACAAGTCCCACACACTGCTAGAAGGCCAAATATTTTTTCAGTGCTAGATGCAGATAAAAATTATTTTTAATTTGCAACCTGATGGAGGTCAGTATAGATGGACTAATGGAGAAAGTCCCACACACTGCTAGGCCAAATATTTTTTCAGAGCTAGATGCAGAAAAAAATTATATTCAGTTTGCAACCTGATAGAGGTCAGTATAGATGGACTAATAGAACAAGTCCCACACACAGCTAGAAGCCCAAATATTTTTTCAGAGGTAGATGCAGATAAAAATTATTTTTAATTTGCAACCTGATGGAGGTCAGTATAGATGGACTAATAGAGAAAGTCCCACACACTGCTAGAAGGACAAATATTTTTTCAGAGCTAGATGCAGAAAAAAATTATATTCAGTTTGCAACCTGATGGAGGTCAGTATAGATGGACTAATAGAGAAAGTCCCACACACTGCTAGAAGGCCAAATATTTTTTCAGAGCTAGATGCAGACAAAAAATTATTTTGAATTTGCAACCTGATGGAGGTCAGTATAGATGGACTAATAGAGAAAGTCCCACACACTGCTAGAAGGCCAAATATTTTTTCAGAGCTAGATGCAGACAAAAAATTATTTTGAATTTGCAACGTGATGGAGGTCAGTATAGATGGACTAATAGAACAAGTCCCACACACTGCTAGAAGGCCAAATATTTTTTCAGAGCTAGATGCAGATAAAAATTATTTTTAATTTGCAACCTGATGGAGGTCAGTATAGATGGACTAATGGAGAAAGTCCCACACACTGCTAGAAGGCCAAACATTTTTTCAGAGCTAGATGCAGAAAAAAAATATATTCAGTTTGCAACCTGATAGAGGTCAGTATAGATGGACTAATAGAACAAGTCCCACACACAGCTAGAAGCCCAAATATTTTTTCAGAGGTAGATGCAGATAAAAATTATTTTTAATTTGCAACCTGATGGAGGTCAGTATAGATGGACTAATAGAGAAAGTCCCACAAACTGCTAGAAGGCCAAATATTTTTTCAGAGCTAGATGCAGACAAAAAATTATTTTGAATTTGCAACGTGATGGAGGTCAGTATAGATGGACTAATAGAACAAGTCCCACACACTGCTAGAAGGCCAAATATTTTTTCAGAGCTAGATGCAGATAAAAATTATTTTTAATTTGCAACCTGGTGGAGGTCAGTATAGATGGACTAATAGAGAAAGTCCCACACACTGCTAGAAGGCCAAATATTTTTTCAGAGCTAGATGCAGACAAAAAATTATTTTGAATTTGCAACGTGATGGAGGTCAGTATAGATGGACTAATAGAACAAGTCCCACACACTGCTAGAAGGCCAAATATTTTTTCAGTGCTAGATGCAGATAAAAATTATTTTTAATTTGCAACCTGATGGAGGTCAGTATAGATGGACTAATGGAGAAAGTCCCACACACTGCTAGGCCAAATATTTTTTCAGAGCTAGATGCAGAAAAAAATTATATTCAGTTTGCAACCTGATAGAGGTCAGTATAGATGGACTAATAGAACAAGTCCCACACACAGCTAGAAGCCCAAATATTTTTTCAGAGGTAGATGCAGATAAAAATTATTTTTAATTTGCAACCTGATGGAGGTCAGTATAGATGGACTAATAGAGAAAGTCCCACACACTGCTAGAAGGCCAAATATTTTTTCGGAGCTAGATGCAGACAAAAAATTATTTTGAATTTGCAACGTGATGGAGGTCAGTATAGATGGACTAATAGAACAAGTTCCACACACTGCTAGAAGGCCAAATATTATTTCAGAGCTAGATGCAGATAAAAATTATTTTTAATTTGCAACCTGATGGAGGTCAGTATAGATGGACTAATAGAGAAAGTCCCACACACTGCTAGAAGGCCAAATATTTTTTCAGAGCTAGATGCAGACAAAAATTATATTCAGTTTGCAACCTGATGGAGGTCAGTATAGATGGACTAATAGAACAAGTCCCACACACAGCTAGAAGCTCAAATATTTTTTCAGAGGTAGATGCAGATAAAAATTATTTTTAATTTGCAACCTGATGGAGGTCAGTATAGATGGACTAATAGAGAAAGTCCCACACACTGCTAGAAGGCCAAATATTTTTTCAGAGCTAGATGCAGACAAAAAATTATTTTGAATTTGCAACGTGATGGAGGTCAGTATAGATGGACTAATAGAACAAGTCCCACACACTGCTAGAAGGCCAAATGTTTTTTCAGAGCTAGATTCAGATAAAAATTATTTTTAATTTGCAACCTGATGGAGGTCAGTATAGATGGACTAATAGAGAAAGTCCCACACACTGCTAGAAGGACAAATATTTTTTCAGAGCTAGATGCAGAAAAAAATTATATTCAGTTTGCAACCTGATGGAGGTCAGTATAGATGGACTAATAGAGAAAGTCCCACACACTGCTAGAAGGCCAAATATTTTTTCAGAGCTAGATGCAGACAAAAAATTATTTTGAATTTTCAACCTGATGGAGGTCAGTATAGATGGACTAATAGAGAAAGTCCCACACACTGCTAGAAGGCCAAATATTTTTTCAGAGCTAGATGCAGACAAAAAATTATTTTGAATTTGCAACCTGATGGAGGTCAGTATAGGTGGACTAATAGAACAAGTCCCACACACTGCTAGAAGGCCAAATATTTTTTCAGAGCTAGATGCAGAAAAAAATTATATTCAGTTTGCAACCTGATGGAGGTCAGTATAGATGGACTAATAGAACAAGTCCCACACACAGTTAGAAGCCCAAATATTTTTTCAGAGGTAGATGCAGAAAAAAATTATATTCAGTTTGCAACCTGATGGAGGTCAGTATAGATGGACTAATAGAACAAGTCCCACACACAGCTAGAAGCCCAAATATTTTTTCAGAGGTAGATTCAGAAAAAAAATATATTCAGTTTGCAACCTGATGGAGGTCAGTATAGATGGACTAATAGAGAAAGTCCCACACACTGCTAGAAGGCCAAATATTTTTTCAGAGCTAGATGCAGACAAAAAATTATTTTGAATTTGAAACGTGATGGAGGTCAGTATAGATGGACTAATAGAACAAGTCCCACACACTGCTAGAAGGCCAAATATTTTTTCAGAGCTAGATGCAGAAAAAAATTATATTCAGTTTGCAACCTGATGGAGGTCAGTATAGATGGACTAATAGAACAAGTCCCACACACTGCTAGAAGCCCAAATATTTTTTCAGAGCTAGATGCAGAAAAAAATTATATTCAATTTGCAACCTGATGGAGGTCAGTATAGATGGACTAATAGAATGATGCTATGCCCAAAAGATTTTACTTCACTAGGTGCAGTAAAAAAATTGGTATTCTATACACAGGTGGTTTATCTTGCAACACAGATAGGCTACTCCACTGACTAACACACTCTGCAATAGGCCAAAAAGCATTAGCTTTGCTAGATTCAGCCAAATGCTGTGAAAAAAACTTGCACAGCCCTGGCACAGACCTGCCTGGCAAAAACTGATAGGAACTGATGTAACCTAGTCGTGAAAAGGACTGCAATTACAATTAGTCTTTACTCCCACAACCTATCTATTTAAGAGCACAGACCTGCCTGATAAAAGTCGTAGGAAATGCTGTAACCTAGTCCTTAAAAGGACTGCAATCACAACTATTCCCTACTCCCAAGCTATCTGTAGATTTGTGCGAAAATTGGCTTGAAATTAACAAGGTATAGTGCACACAGCAACAGCGGTGCCGTCTAACACGCTGCTGCAGCAGTGAGAAAATGGTGGCGACGGGGAATATGGCTTGGTCTTATAGGACAAGGACATGTGACATACACTGCCAATGACACATGCCCTTGCTTGTGTGAAAAAAAGCACTTCGCTCCGTGTGTGCGCTGCTGATAGGCTGACAGACTGCACCTCCCCACTGTAAATGCGGGAAAGAGAAAAAAAAATGGAGATCTTCATTATTCCTGCAGAGATCCATCCCCTGCCCCTCCCCCCGCCCCGCTGTACACTCAAACTGCGCATTAACATTAGCTTTCATCATTACTGAGAAAAAATCCAGTTATGATTTTGGTGCACGAACAGTAATCGAACATAACCTCGAACAGCCGAATTTTTCTCAAATCGTTCGTGTTCGCCGAACGGCTCGAACACCGCCCAAAACAGCTCGAATTTGAGATTGGCGAACAGTTCGAGTCGAACAACGCTCATCTCTAAAGAACATACATTATTAGTTTATGGTGGCAAGTGGGGAACATTATTACTTTTTGGTCCAATTAGGGGCATTATTACTTCTGTAATATAATTTATTTTTTAGTAAATAGTTTTCCATGGGGGGAAAAAAGGGGGGGTTCTGTTACTGTGCAGGGCGGGACTATGTCGCTTTTTTTCTTCATCTGGCATAGTGTAGAAGTCAGGGAAAAAGTGGGGAATGTGATCTAGAAGCGATCAGTTATCAATAACTGTGTGTTATTTTCTGCAGAGACGAGTACTGGCTGGAAGAAGTGATGGCGGTCTGTGCCAGATGAAGAAGAAAAGCGAAGATGAAGGACTTCACCAACAGACGTCACTGGTGAGTCAGTGTATTACATGTACACTTATACTATACACTATATATTATATACAAAGCTCCAGTGTATCTCACTGGTGACCACTGTATTGCCTATACACTATATACAGAACTCCTATGTATAATGTCACTGGTGATCACTGTTTTACAGTACAAACCAAAAGTTTGGACACACCTTCTCATTTAAAGATTTTTCTGTATTTTCATGACTATGAAAATTGTACATTCACACTGAAGGCATCAAAACTATGAATTAGCACATGTGGAATTATATACTTAACAAAAAAGTGTGAAACAACTTAAAATATATCTCATATTCTAGGTTCTTCAAAGTTGCCACATTTTGCTTTGATGACTGCTTTGCACACTCTTGGCATTCTCTTGATGAGCTTCAAGAGGTAGTCACCGGAAATGGCTTTCAATTCACAGGTGTGCCCTGTCAGGTTTAATAAGTGGGATTTCTTGCCTTATAAATGGGGTTGGGACCATCAGTTGTGTTGTGCAGAAGTCAGGTGGATACACAGCTGATAGTCCTACTGAATAGACTGTTAGAATTTGTATTATGGCAAGAAAAAAGCAGCTAAGTAAAGAAAAACGAGTGGCCATCATTACTTTAAGAAATGAAGGTCAGTCAGTCTGAAAAATTGGACAAACTTTGAAAGTGTCCCCAAGTGCAGTTGCAAAAACCATCAAGCGCTACAAAGAAGCTGGCTCACATGAGGACCGCCCCAGGAAAGGAAGACCAAGAGTCACCTCTGCTTCTGAGGTTAAGTTTATCCGAGTCACCAGCCTCAGAAATCGCAGGTTAACAGCAGCTCAGATTAGAGACCAGGTCAATGCCACACACAGTTCTAGCAGCAGACACATCTCTACAACAACTGTTAAGAGGAGACTTTGTGCAGCAGGCCTTCATGGTAAAATAGCTGCTAGGAAACCACTGCTAAGGACAGACAACAAGCAGAAGAGACAAGTTTGGGCTAAAGAACACAAGGAATGGACATTAGACCAGTGGAAATCTGTGCTTTGGTCTGATGAGTCCAAATTTGAGATCTTTGGTTCCAACCACCATGTCTTTGTGCGATGCAGAAAAGGTGAACGGATGGACTCTACATGCCTGGTTCCCACCGTGAAGCATGGAGGAGGAGGTGTGATGGTGTGGGGGTGCTTTGCTGGTGACACTGTTGGGGATTTATTCAAAATTGAAGGCATACTGAACCAGCATGGCTACCACAACATCTTGCAGCGGCATGCTATTCCATCCGGTTTGCGTTTAGTTGGACCATCATTTATTTTTCAACAAACTATACTGGTAACCTTTGATGTTAACAGTCTATATACTTCTATACAACACTCCAAGGGCATTGCAGCAACCAAAATATTACTTGAGCAATCAGACAAGGATCCACGGACCATTATGTTCCTTTTGGATCTACTTGAATTGGTTCTGACGGAAACATTTTTTCTTTTCGAAGATTCATACTATTTACAAATCCAAGGGACCGCTATGGGCTCACATGTCGCACCTCCTTATGCCAACTGCTTTATGTCAAATTTTGAAGATCGTTATGTGTATACCAATGACCTCTATCGTACCCACTGCCTATTATGGCGTAGGTACATAGACGATATATTTTGTTTATGGAATGGCACCATTGATACACTGATACTGTTTCACACACAATTGAATGACATATGGCCAGAACTCACCTTCACTATTACATATGATCAGCAAGAAATTAATTTCCTAGACACCATGGTTAAACGGAATACAGAGGGGGACTTATCAATTGATCTCTATGTAAAGCAAACGGATGGGGATAACCTACTTTTATATCAGATCTGTCATCCAAGGGCGGTTAGAAGATCTATCCCCATATCACAATTCCAAAGGGTGAGGAAAATCGTCTCAGATTCGGAAGTCCGTACGAAGTGTTTAGGAGAGATGGAAACCAAATTTAGACAGAGGGGTTACCCACAAAATCTTCTCAACCAATGCCGTAATTCTGAGGATCCATCACCCAATAGAAATACACTGAACAGGATTCCCTTTGTTCACACCTTTCATCCGTTCACTTATAGGTTGCACCAAAAAATTCGCAAACACTGGCCTTTGTTACAAAAAAGTTATCCTGATATTCCAGAGTTTAAGAATCTATTCTTACCTTGTTTTAGGAGACCTACTAATCTTAGGGACAAATTAGTCCGAGCCGATGAGGGAACAGCCCTTAAGAAACTCAAACAAACTTTTCTAGGCACACAAAAGAAAGGTACTTTTCCATGCCTACAGTGTGCACAATGTGCAAATGTCCTAAAAGGTGACAAAATTTCACACCCCAATACAGGAGCTGACATTCCCATACATGATTTCTTTACCTGCGACTCAAAATTCGTCGTCTATGCGATAAAATGCCCGTGCGGCAAGATATACGTGGGTGAAACTACTCAATCTATTAAAGATCGTTTATCTCACGACAAGTCGGACATCCGTTATGGCAGACATAATCTACCAATACCCTATCATTTTCATTCATCAGGTCACACAATAGCACAGTTGAGATTCCTTGTTCTAGAACAAGTACCTCCCAATAGAAGAGGAGGAAACAGAATAAGACAGTTAAAAATCAGAGAGGCATTCTGGATACACTATTTACAGAGCCTTGAACCTAATGGGCTTAATAGAGAGTATGATGTCATGAGTTTTCTGTGAAATTTCTAATTACACCATTTTTTTCTATTTTAGCAACGATCTTGAACTCGTCACATCTAAGGGTATGCACATGTAGTGAGCCATTATATATCCACTCCAAGTTCCCATTTTTTCTTTTAACTATTTTTTCCTCTAATTCATTTTTTATTTTTTGTTCTTTGTTTTTATTTTAGATTTTGTGTTTTTTGTTTTATATTTTATTTTTATTTTTTATTTTTATTTTTATTTTTTGTTTTTTTATTTTTTATTTTTATTTTTTATTTATTTTTTATCTTTATTTTTTTTTATTTATTTTTTTTGTTTTGTTTTTTCATTTTTCTTTTTTTCTTTTTTTATTCATTATTTATTACTTTTTATTTTGTCTCTTTCCTGTATAATCCCATTTTTCAATATTAATCCATTTTGTTATATAACAATTAACTTAATTTTCTTTTTCCTTATTTACAGTTACCCTTTGGACAACTTAATTTCTAAGGTCTGCACCTCAATCAGGCTTTACAAGCGTACTTTCTTACCTTTGCGTTCCACCACTGCGTTTCACCTATGTCACTTCCTGGTCTTCTGCGTTCCAAAGAGCGTTCCACCATCGTCACTTCCTGGTTACTACTGTCTGCGCTCCACTAGTGCGTTCCAGTGACGCACTTCCGCTTGTTACGGCTAGCGGACACAGCTGCACCGCCTCTTTTCATTACACTTCCGTATTACTCACAACATTATTCGCTCCCTAGCTATATATACCTCAGGCACACCGCCACATGCAGCGCACCTGTTCCACCCGGCATGACTGACCGTTACACTGGGCGCTATTTCACCAGGCATCACCACACACTAGCAATCCAGTAAGCTTGTCCCACATCATGTACACATGGTTCATTATCTGTAACCACCCTTTTAACAGTTCCATACCCTTTGTTATAAATGAATTTTTCTATATAAATACTTATGAATGGATTTTTCTTCTCTAACATAGTCCTAGACACTAAATTAACTTATTATGCTTATTTCCATCTCCTCCTTACCTTCACTATCTTCACTATCTTTTTTGAGAGGTACATTTCATTATACTCTCAGGCTCATTCTATTTTTGACTTACGAGTATGTTGATTTTTGTCCAAATCTTTTTCTTATTTGTTCTTTTAACATTTTGGGCCATTAGTTTCCCGAAATTTTTTTTCTCCCCTATTTTTCTGCTCTTTATTTATCTTTTTTTACTCTTTTTGAGACTTGATCATTTCGCCATATTTTCATCACATACATTATATTATGCCACTATGATGTAATTGACTGATCGATTTACATTGTTATTTCATGTCTCTCTCCAGTAAAAATAATATATTTTTGTTAAAATTTATAATTTTGCTAAAATCTTTACTTCTATGTGATTTTCACGTGTTTCTGAATTGTTCTGTTTCCATCTATGCATTAGTGTCTGATGAAGGTCGCAGTTTGACGACCGAAACGTTACATTATATGGATTCCATTTCTTGAAAATTACTGAAGGAACAGTGAATATTCCATTAAAAAGTTTATTTCATATTACCATATGAGTGCCGGATTATATTTTTATATTGAGCTAGGAGTGGTATCCTTTCTGAGCACCAAATTTAATCCGGAGTGACGTGTATCTGAATCTGCATGGCTCTTGTAAGGGGCATTGCAAGTTCCTGCGTCCTAATTTTTGGCAGCTTTTACTTGGAAGGCATAAGCAAAGACTTTGGGAGACCCACTCCCCAATAATGGGAATAATGTTTGTAATATGCTGTACTGCATAGCTCTTGTAAGGGGCATTGCAAGTTCCTCCGTCCTAATTTTTGGCAGCTTTTGCTTGGAAGGTATAAGCAAAGACTATGGGAGACCCACTCCCCAATAATGGGAATAATGTTTGTAATATGCTGTACTGCATGGCTCTTGTAAGGGGCATTGCAAGTTACTCCGTCCTAATTTTTGGCAGCTTTTGCTTGGAAGGCATAAGCAAAGACTATGGGAGACCCACTCCCCAGTAATGGGAAAAATGTTTGGAATATGCTGTACTGCATGGCTCTTGTAATGGGCATTGCAAGTTCCTCCGTCCTAATTTTTGGCAGCTTTTGCTTGGAAGGCATAAGCAAAGACTATGGGAGACCCACTCCCCAATAATGTGAATAATGTTTGTAATATGCTGTACTGCATGGCTCTTGTAAGAGGCATTGCAAGTTTCTCCGTCCTAATTTTTGGCAGCTTTAGCTTGGAAGGCATAAGCAAAGACTATGGGATACCCACTCCCCAATAATGGGAATAATGTTTTTAAGATGCTGTACTGTATGACTCTTGTAAGGGGCATTAAAAGCGTCTTGTTAAGCTACTGCGACCTCCACCACTTTTCCAAGGGGCATTCAAATCATCTTGTTAAGCTACTGTGACCTCCACCACTTTTCCAAGGGGCATTAAAACCGTCTTGTTAAGGTACTGTGACCTCCACGTCTCTTCCAACGGGCATTGCAGCCTGGGGGTGGGTGGGTGACAGGTTGGCAGCTGGGGACCGTTTATGGTCACCCGGCCACCCCCAGGCGGCTGGGGACCGTGTGTGGACACTCGGCCGCGGGGCGGCTGGGGACCGAGCGTAGACACCCGGCCACCGGGCAGGCTGGGGACTGAGTAAGGATACCAGGCCGCCGACGCAGCCATGACATGGTGGCTGGCGTCTGCCTCCACATGCCTAAAAGGCCCAATTTCAAGTGCAAGCAAGCTAGCAGTATGGTATTGCAGCCTGGGGGTGGGTGGGTGGCAGGTTGCACACTTACTCTTGCATTCCAAGAAAACAAAGCAGATGCTAACTTCTATCATCATCATGCTCCTCACCTTGGCACTCTCAACTCCCCTGATGGAGAAGCCAGGGCCCACCGGAGGAGTCTGGTTCTCTGGTGGGCTCGTCCAATGCTGCCCTAAAGCAGGCCAGGCTAAGAAAAGTGTGTGGGAAGGTAACAGGAGAAATAGGGGCAGCTGGGGAACGTTTATGGACACCCGGCCGCCCCCAGGCGGCTGGGGACCATGTGTGGACACCCGGCCGCGGGGCGGCTGGGGACCGAGTATGGACACCTGGCCACCCCCTGGCGGCTGGGGACCAAGCGTGGACACCCGGGCCACCGGGCGGCTGGGGACTGAGTATGAATACCTCGCTGCCGAAGCAGCCATGAGGTAATGGCCAGCTTCGGCCTCCTCCAAACTAAAAGGCCCCATTTCAAGTGAAAGCTAGCAGTATGGTATTGCAGCCAGCGGGTGGGTGGGTGGTTGGTTGGCTGCATATTTGCGCTTGCATTGCAAGGAATGGGGGAGGTACAATTGAACACTGCCCTAGGACAAAGACTTGCACGGGGATAGTTGCAAGTCTGCATCTTCTGATGCGGCAAGGATCACTTCTGATGGGCACACTTTTAGGTAGTGACCTGGGTGTCAGAGATGCTTCCAGTAGTTTTCCCTATGCTGTTCCCATGTCTTTTCAGCACTGTATGCATGTGTCACACAGCACATGGCCAGATAAGATTGTAAAATGTTAAAATGACATTTCCCGGTGAATGCATTTGTCACGGTTGAAAGCAATACAAAAGTGCAAAAACGCATAAAAAATGCTACTTGTGAAAATAGCCCATGGTGTGGAGGAGTATTTTTGCTTTTGGTTATTTATTTTACCTTATACACAAGTCTTTACCCTGGAAAGGAACTTCCTTAACATATTTCACAGTAAAGCAGTTTCAGTTTCGTTTTTGAATGTTTTATTGTGAGCCCGTAAAAGTGGCTTAATACCTCTGACCACGTTGTTGACAGCAGTGACCTGGGGGTCAGAAATGCTTCCTGGGGCGATCCCCATGCTGTCCCCATGTCATTTGAGCACTGTCACTATCGTTTTGGGCACTTGTTAGGCTTGTAAAAGACTGCCGGGGATGCCGCCGCAAAAATGCTGGGGTCTCCCATAGACTAACATTGGGGTCGTTGCTCGGGTCGAGCACCCAAGTATCACGGTGAGCTCGGCCCGAGCTTCGAGCATCCGAGCATTTTACTGCACAGGGACAGTTCTTGTTAAGGCCAGAAGTGGCAGGCCAAGAAAAACATCAGAAAGGCAGAGAAGAAGAATGGTGAGATCAGTCAAGGACAATCCTCAGACCACCTCCAGAGAGCTGCAGCATCAACTTGCTGCAGATGGTGTCACTGTGCATCGGTCAACTATACAACGCACTTTGCACAAGGAGAAGCTGTTTGGGAGAGTGATGCGAAAGAAGCCGTTTCTGCAAGCACGCCACAGAGTCGGCTGAGGTATGCAAAACCACATTTGGAGAAGCCAATTTCTTTTTGGAAGAAGGTCCTGTGGACTGATGAAACCAAGATTGAGTTGTTTGGTCATACAAAAAGGCGTTATGCATGGCGGCAAAAAAACACAGCATTCCAAGAAAAACACTTGCTACCCACAGTAAAATTTGGTGGAGGTTCCATCATGCTTTGGGGCTGTGTGGCCAATGCCGGCACCGGGAATCTTGTTAAAGTTGAGGGACACATGGATTCCACTCAGTATCAGCAGATTCTTGACAATAATGTTCAAGAATCAGTGACAAAGTTGAAGTTACGCAGGGGATGGATCTTTCAGCAAGACAATGATCCAAAACACCGCTCCAAATCTACTCAGTTATTCATGCAGAGGAACAATTACAATGTTCTGGAATGGCCATCCCAGTCCCCAGACCTGAATATCATTAAACATCTGTGGGATCATTTGAAGAGGGCTGTCCATGCTCGGCGACCATCAAACTTAACTGAACTGGAATTGTTTTGTAAAGAGGAATGGTCAAAAATACCTTCATCCAGGATCCAGGAACTCATTAAAAGCTACAGGAAGCGTCTAGAGGCTGTTATTTTTGCAAAAGGAGGATCTACTAAATATTAATGTCACTTTTCTGGTGAGGTGCCCATACTTATGCACCTGTCACATTTTGTTTGAATGCAGATTGCACATTTTCTGTTAGTACAATAAACCTCATTTCAAGGCAGAAACATTACTGTGTCCAACAGTTATTACGTATATCAAACTGAAATAGCTGTTGCAAAAACACCAATTTTTATAAAACATTAAGCTTAAGATTAATAGGGGTGCCCAAACTTTTTCATATAACTGTAAGTAAAGCCACATTTAGGTATAAGGGTTTAAGTGTCTGGAAACTCTATGGATCAGAACTTGTTTTTACCTGGATTGACTGTCATTCATAGATGTAACAGGATCACTCATCCTCTTCTTCACTTTTGGCCCGAGGTTTAGAGGATTAATCGAAGAAATGAAACAAATATTCTTCTGTTTGTATCCCCTCGTACTAGACATATATGATGTATAGTACTGATATACCATAAATTTCAGTAATATTCCATTAAATGCAAAGGGACATTAATCAATATGATTTTTTTTTTAATTAAGAATTTCATGGAAGGATGAAGAGATGTTTTTGGAGGGGCCTTCTTCTTCTGCAGATGTTTCTTGCTGGTCAGAAGGCCACAGGCAGATGGTACAAATCCTTCCATAGAGGTGCAGCTTTGATGGTGGACGTGCTGCACTCTCTTCAGGGTGCTAGACGTGGGGTCTTTCTGCCCTCGAGATGTTTATGCTGCCCCTCTGACAGGCTGCAAATATACAGCTTTCTCTGATGGAGTGAGCAGCCCTGGATAATCCTCGCCGGCAGGATGATATCAGCCGACGGAAGATGGAACCTATGAGAGGAGACATAACTAATGTAAGTAATGGGACTCCATATTAGAGGATACTACTGTGGTGTCACTGTGGCAGGACGGTAGAGGAGTCTTATCCTTACAGAGGTGCGCAATAATTGTCAGTCATTGTACATGTGACAATCCCACCACTGACATAGAACATCTGCTCTACATTACTTCTTCTCACTGACTGACATCACACAACATGGAGCTTGTGGTCACACTTACCTCTTCTAATTCTCCCCTCTTCTACTTTTTCTGCTTCTTCTTGTTTTCTCAATGCAGATTTTCTTCTCCCCTGAACTGGAAGTTCTAATCAAGAATCAAGAAAAAGATGTAGATTATAAACACCTAAAAGATTAGCTTTGTAGTTGATTATTACTCCATAATAGAGAGAATATGTCATATATACATAACATAACCTGAGGGTCTGAGAATTAGATTGCCTTGTGAACTGATTGATATAAAACCTGTCATGTGTTGTCTCCCTAAGGTACAATCTCCTTACTACCATCACATTACTTGCAGGATGCCACAGTGTTGCCTTATAATCAGTGTAACATTAAGGGCATAAGGAGGATCAGTATAGGCCCATATGGAGCCATGGGTGCAGTAATCAATATCAGTTTTGCAGAAGACTGAATGTCTCCGAGTCCTTATAACTTATTTCATTACATGAAAGAGTGAGGATTTGTAGACAGTGAAGTGCTGGACTGTTCATTGTTTTATAGGAAGTAATTTTCTGTGCCTTTATGTGCACATTCACATTACACTTTTTGATCTGAGGCTGTAATAGGATGGCCAATAGACCTGTACATACCTGACAATGGGGATGGCAGGCTGTCTTTAGCAGTGAAACACTGCATGTCACCATCAGATTCAGGAGAAGAAAATTCTTTCTGCCTGTTTCGAAGAAGAGAAAATATAAATTACAAATGAAAACAATACAAAAGGGAAGAACATCTGTGTTCAAGGCCTGTTAGGACATTAGGATAACATAGAGGGGATGTAATGCTCAGGATTTCCTTTTACCAGCAAGAATGAAGAATCAAAAGTAATGTTGGCCTGTAATGAACTGGAAATGAATGGCTGGTCTCAATGATCCCTTTTTATCACCAGCATTCCCACAAGTCAGAATCACGGTTCTCAGCAATCATGGGGTGATGGAAGCTGGATTTAGTATTGAGTTACACTTGTCTTGCATGTGGTGTTCTGAACATAAATCAAAATTGAATCCCATAATAGTAATTTACTCACATGTCTGAGTGTTTTGCATTTTCTTGGGGACACCCTGGAGGTGACTTGGGTTCTTCATTGTTCATCATCTTAGTACTGATGGAACAGAGCTAAAGCATAGAGAAAAATAAAATATATGTACATTTCTAAGCTTTATTTTAATTAAAGGTTTTATGAATCTTATCGGTCACATTCTTACTTTAGAAAGCCTATGAGAAGATGATAGAAACTTTTTGCTTTCTGGCCAGTCATTGTCCTCACTTGAGTCCTCCTCATCTGAATCACTATGTTGGAATCTGCTACGTCGAGCTGCAAAGTACAAGTGTTATTAAAGATTACTAGTACAAGACCTGGATAGTCACAATTTTATCAAAATAATTATGGAAACTGATTGTCACAAAATGAAAGACAAGACAAACAGCAGCTTTCTGAAGATAATATCTCATTCTACTTACTGTCAAAGTAGCATGTGTCCTCATCTGACTTAAGATCAGGAATGAACCATGGCTCCTTACTTAGAAGATTGTTGAAGTCTAAGCTTTTCAGAAATGGATGAATCTTGATCTCATTTGCTCCCCCTAGAAAAGAAGACAATAGAAAGTGATACAGACATTGTCAGAGAGATGGCTCCATATCTGTACAGTTTATGTTAAGCTGAACTGAAGATGTAACAGAACCAAAGTGAAGAGAATATACTGAAAGTCATAGCATGAAGAATGGAGAATGTGCAAGCTGGTAGAGTAGAGAACCTCAGTGCTGATCCTCATGGACATAATCATTTTTCTTGTCACAGAGGTGTAATAAGCTATTATTATTTGTATGTACATTACCTGTCCCAAGTCTATATGCTGGATCTTTTCTGAGCAGCTCAGTGATGAAATCTTGAGCAGTGGATGGAGGAGCAGAATTATTAAATTTCCAAGTTATGTCATCTGTTATATAAAAAGCAAATATCACAGAAAATTAAACCTCTTCAATTACTTTATTAAAATTAAAATATTTTTCATGAACACAAGTGACTAAACCCCAGAGTCAATCTAATCAAATAACAATGACATCACATATCGTTCAGATATTTTTACTTACCCCATACAATACGGCTCAAAGTCTCATATTTGGAACGCCCACGAAATGGTACACGTCCTACAAGAAATTTATGTAGGATTATTCCAATTGACCACCAGTCAGCTGGCCTTCCATAGCCTTTCTGTAAGATAACTTCAGGTGCTATGTAACTAGGGGAGCCAAAAATCTGGAAACCAACAAAGAAATGAGAGGACGATCAGTGAAAGTAATTGTGACAAATAGCATCAGTGGAAACATTTTCTAATTGAGAAAATATAAGAGAAGGAGAAATATATGAGATCAGTAAAGAACAAGTTCCTGCCTACCTCATTATCATAGAACTCTCTGGTGATGTCCTCAGTTGGAGCCCTGTAGATCTCTGATGTTGGTCTCATGAGGCAGAGTTTGGAAAGCCCAAAATCGGTGACTTTAATATGACCAGTTGATGTTATCAGGAGACTGTGGGAAAAAAAGATAGTATAAGCCCCAAATAATAACCCATAGACTTTATGACAATTTCTAACTTTTTTCTTCTTTACTATACATCAAGAGTCACTTACTTGGAAGGCTTCAGGTCTCTGTGCATTACACCGTAGTTATGCAGGTATTCCACAGCTAAAACTGTTTCTGCAATGTACATACGGGCCATGGGGACAGGTAAAGGCTGCCCATAGTTGTCCATACGACTGCCACAGTCTCCTCCTACAGCAGAAAGAAAATATGACAAGAGAAGGTTTGTTACAATGTAAATTGCACATAATGTTTGGGAATAAGAAACAAGAGGAGACATTGGGGCAGGATGTCATACATACAGATATACTGTATATCAATGCAAAACACCCTCAATTGGATCATACCCGAATAGTAAATAGGACCTGGCCGGACTGATGATCTGTCCCACCGGGCAGATTCTCGTTGGGCCGCTGATACAGTGGGCCATCTCGCCTACCTCCTTATTATCTGTCTGGTCTCGTTCCGCTGACAGATTGTTGACACCTTCTATGAATTATATATTTATTTAGCTTATTAATTGTAAGATACATAGTATAACTTATACTGTCCCTTTGTTGCAGGCGTTACCTTGTTATTTTTAACTATGTATTCCATGTGGCTAATAAAGATTCATGTTTTTATATTGGATATTGTTTCATTGCACTTGTTTGTGTAGCTTTTGCACATTTGTGGTTTTGCTTTACATACTGTATAATGTAGAGCGTATACTGTATACTGCAGAGTGACCCTATACAGAAAGACAGAGCCGGGCTTCATCTACAAGCCTCTTATTACTTTCTCTGTGACATGCTCATCTACACAAACTGTTATAACCAAGTCAAATCCTCCTTTCATCCATAGTGTAAATTTCTGCCATGCTCAGCGAGGACATATCCCGGAGACTTCACAGACATAATAATTTTTCGGGCATCTTGGTAACAGAGAGGTGCTAGAGATAAGCAGATCCGGGCTGGATATAGATATGATAGATATGACCTACCTGCTACATACTCCATGACCATACACAGATGATGGGTAGTTGGAAAGGAGCAGAACATGGAGGCCACAAAGGGACAATCAGAGAATGTTAGGATGTCCCTCTCTAGAAAGGCACGTTCCAGGCTTATTGGATCTCTCAAGTTCCGCTTGTCCAGTTTCTTCATAGCGAATGTCTGGTTTGTGTCTTTGTGGCGCACTAAGTGGATGGCCCTGGAGAGGAAGAAAATCCATGATTTATTATGAATTCTTACTAACGTCCTGTTTATAGACATCTTCAAATGATCTCCTTTACTAATGGTTAATACTAGATGTACGGCCAACACTAGAAATCCGTGTAATAATACATTCAATAACACTACATAAATGATAAATTAGAGAGGAATAAACTTCTACTCAAATTATGCAAAAATCCTCATTTGTCAAAATGGCGAATTTGTTTTTTTTTGTAATTTGCTTTCTCACGCGATCAGTAAACTGGCAGGCGTTGGCCACTATTTTTTAAACCTTAAAAGGCCATCAAAATGTTAAAGAATAAATAAATTCTTATACTCATCTCACAGCCCCTCCAACTCAACCGACTGGTCTTTGCTGCATCTTCAAATCTCTTCTGCTAGTGCTGACATCTGAAAGTCTCTCAGGCTGGGTCGGAACTTCCAGCACTGATGATGTCCAGGAGAACTCTGCGCGTGAAAGGTCACGTCATAACGTTGAGACCCTTCATGTGCTTGTATAAAACTCTCCTGGGCCTCCTTAAAGCCAGAAGTTCTGGTCTAGCCTGAGTGGCAGCAATCTGATGATGCGGTGAGAGTCAGACAGGTGATGGTGAGGAGTGAAGGGGTCGGAGAGGTGAGCAGTAAGGTGAGTAGGTGTGTTTTTCATTGTTTACATCTTATTTTTATTAGGCTGTGGGGTCTGGAGAGATCTCAGAGCATGATAAGGGACATTAAATTTGAGGAAAATAATTTCTCCATGAATCGCAAGGAAAGTCTGCATGATAAGGCGAATTTTAATTTTGCCAGATCCACTCAATCCTAGTGCAAAGTGATGTGGCCTCTCTGTGGTGATATTGTACCGTCAGGGCACAGAGACAGAGGCATTGTCATAAGGAAACCTGGGAAATGAATATTATGCCAAAATTTAGCTCACCCAAAAGCTCCACTGCTGATCAGTTTGATCGGTTTGTAGTCGGACTTGCAAGGATTTCTCCCTGAGTTCAATGATCCGATTGAGGCCTAGAAATAATAAGAGATGACATTAAGACAAAGAAGCTGCAAGAAAATAAAAGCTCCAGTTGCAGGAACATCTCCCTTCTATATTATGTCCCTGCTGATTACACTGCAGCAAATGTAAAGGACGTGATAGAAGTCTGACCCTTTGCAGACACTATTATATTATAAGAGGTTCATACACACACAGACACATATATATACATATATATATATATACTGTATATACGGGGTATAATATTATATGTGTAATTCATTCACCGTTATCTGATGATATACAGACATCTCTGATACTTACACTGGCAGATTCGTGGATCTCTGGTGTCTCACATATTCCACCATCAGTAATTGCCGGCACAGTTATTTCTAAAGTAATGATAAAATAATGAAGAGATGTCATGTATCAGTCTATAACAGTACTTAATATATAACACATCCAAATAAACAAAGGAAATGACAAGACCTCTGTAAATGATATAAAACTAGGTATATGGTATTCTGTACATACTGTATATATTTATGGCACATTCATAGATAGATATACTGCATCATACATGTGCGATTGTTCAGGATCTGATTAATTCTTGAATTATAATAACTGGGGAACTATGAGCCACCTTGTACATTTTGGAGCTGAGTAGAGCACAGGGGAGAGAAGCAGAATTACATGAGCCCTCTCCACTATAGTCTATAGGGGGTTCAGGAGCCGTTACCGGCCTCATACAGAGGATAAACAATAAATCTACAGATTCTGTTTTTTTATAATATATCGATATTTGAATGTAAAATATTAGATGATCGGCTTACCTTCCATCAGATCACTTTTTAGCTCTAGCTGACTAATATTAGGGTCAGGCATATTCACGTTTTGCCCCTCTTCGGAGTCACCTTCGGATGTTTCCTGATGGTTATAATATATACAATTAGTATAATATTTCACAAATACTAAATTGCTGTATATGACGCGCCCCTGGGCCTGTGTCGCGCTGCGTTGCGCACGCGGGAGCTTACCCGGAGCCGGATCTCTTGAGGGTTGTAGTCTCGTGGCGGTGACCCGGTCCGTGCCCAGGGAGTCAAACTGAGCGGCGATGTATCAGCGGTAGATGTTGTACGACTACGCCACCCGTTGAATGCAGCTATGGAGCTGCCGCTGCAGGACAGTCCGCTGAGGCCGGTGGATGGATGGTGCAGCGTAGATGGTATAACCCCCAACGGGAGGGGTATGGCCTCAGGGCAGCAGATGTGGATGATGGGGGTAGCAGGAACCACTCGGAGACGGTACGGTGTAGTTCAGGGTCTTTACTGGTGACAACGATAGACCCTCCCGGAGTACTGGCTAGTGATTGGGGCCTGGTCAGTCCTTGAGCAGATGGGATCTCCCCTGGCCAGGCGGAGTTGTAGGCCTCCCAAACTGACTGTACTCTTCTGGCTACCTTGCTAGAAGCGGGTATAAGTAGCCCACGTCCCTGAGTGTACCGTGTAGTGCTCACCCGTATGGCCGGTGACTCGGGGCCTTCTAATGGCTTCCGCTCCACGATGGCGGTGCTGGTCCCACGCGTGTGACCTTGCCTTCGGGCTTCTTGGCCAGAGGACCTGAAGTCCCCTGCCTGACGGATTCTGCTGCTGGGTAGGAGTTAGTCCCCACAGCCTCGGACTCCGGGTCCGGTAAGAAATCTTCTCAGTCAGGGCGAGCTCTGCAGCTGCCAGCCCCTGACTCGTAGTAATATTGCTCCCACTGAGCTTCTGCTGTTTCTTCCTATGCTGCTTCTCTGTCTCTACTCTCCTTGACTGCTAACCCGGCCTCAGCCCCGGGTTGATATAGGGGAAGTCCTTCCCCTCCCAAGACTGGGCAGGAGGTGTGGCATGCACAGGATCCCTGACCAAAGGACCTCCCACCTGCTCTCAGACATAACATCTCTATCACTGTGGCAACCAGACCCCTGGGGTGTCACATTCCCCCCTAGTGAAATTTAGTACTCCGGGACTAAACATATATTTTTTTTTTTTTGGAAAAACATAACAAGGTATAACAATAACAATACAATAAGAAAACACATAAAGATGGTTACGGCATGTCCGCAACCGGGTGCAGTTTTGAAGAAAAGCAAGGTGTCCATTTCACCAAAACAGGGAGACGTAACCAGGTAGGGGTCTGTCCTACCCCGAGTCCTTAACAGTCTTTAGTCCGTCCTGGGTTACGCTCCAACTATGTACAAAGGATTCCCGGTAAATCCACCAAGGACTCCTAAAAGTAACTAGAAACACATAATTATTTACAAGTAACAGACAGGTGATCACAAATAAAACAATTTAAACATTTCAAATCCTCCAACGTGCGGGTAACTGGCCTCTAGTGGCCCTAGTGGACCTACGGAGCTGACTGTCTAGCCCTGAACTACAGGGTGTAGGAGCTGTCAAGGGTAAACTGGGCAGCTGTCTACCGGCTCTTTGGCTCACTAGGGGTACGGCAGGCTCACTATAAGCAGAGGGTTGATCCTCCTGTTCTGCTTGTGTGGAGTCTTCTGCCTCCTGGACCGGCTGCTCTTCCAGCTCTACCTGTCGCTCCGTAGGTGCTTGGGATGCTGGTTGGAGGAAGGTGAGTACGGGTACCACAACTGCACCATTGACTTGAGTCCAAGACCGAGGGAAGTCCCCGAGCACAGTACTAACCATATCTTCCCTTTCCTCTACGGGTCGATGGTCTTCTTGTTCCTCTTCAGGGTTCCTCAGTTGTTCGGGACACTTCTTCAGGTGGTCCCGGGATACGATGGCTGTGGTTTCCCCTCCGTCTTTACTGATGGTACAAACCTTCGGGTTCTCGTGGCTTGAGGGCAGTACGGTGTACGGGTCCTTCTCCCACTGGTCGTCCAACTTGTGGAGCCGTCTCTTCCTCTTCAAGACCTGCTCTCCGGGTACCAGGGGAACAGCGGGAGCATACTGGTTGTAAGTTTTCTCTTGTCTTTCCCTAGCCTGACAGAGACTTCGCTCCACGCTCTCCTGTACTCTCCGGTACTGCTGCTGCCTCTCTGTGTCCCAGTCTGTTTCTGGTGAAGTGTCCTCGGGTGTCAGGACTCCCATTTCCAGGTCAACAGGTAACTTACCAGGTCTTGCCCTCATTAGGTAAGCCGGGGTACAGTTGGTGGAACCTACCGGGATGTGGTTGTATAGGTCCACCAGATCGGGCAACTTCTCAGGCCACAGACTGCGTTCTTCCAGGGGCAACGTTTTTAGAAGATCCATTACCACCTGGTTCATTTTCTCACAAAGTCCATTAGTTTGCGGATGGTAGGGTGTCGTCCTTATCTTCCGGCAGCCATACAGATTGCAGAATTCCTGGAAGACCTCCGCTTCAAAGGCAGGTCCCTGGTCCGTCAGCACTTGGTCCGGGTACCCGTGTGGACGGCAAAAGTGCTGCTGGAAGGCTCTAGCTGCTGTTTGAGCCATTAAGTCCTTGACGGGGACGACAACCAGAAACCGGGAGTAATGATCCACGATGGTTAACGCGTAGACGTAGCCACTTCTGCTTGGGGTCAGTTTTACATGATCCAAGGCTACCAGTTCCAACGGTTGCCGGGTGACGATGGACTGCAGGGGAGTCTTCTGGCTGGCACGGTCCTTCCTTCTCAGGTTGCACGGGCCACAGTCTCTGCACCACTTCTCAATGGTTCCCCTCATGCCTACCCAGTGGAACCGCTCGCGCAGCAGGAACTCCAGCTTCTTCCACCCGAAGTGCCCAGCTCCGTCGTGGTATGCCTCCATCACCATGGCTGCGTCCCTTCGTGGCACCACTACTTGCCAGAGTAATTCATGCGTCCGGGAGTTAACCATTCTGCGGCACAACTTCCCTTTGTAAAGGAACAGTCGACTCTTCTCTGCCCATAGTTGTTTGGCTTCCTCCGGAGCGTCTGGTTCAAGGCGAGCCTCCGGCCGAGTCAGCATCTCCTTCACCAGTCGGACGGCAGGGTCGCTGTCTTGCGTTTCCGCCCAGTTGTAGTGGGGTAAGGGGTTCAACGTAGCAGTCTGCTTACTCCTTACCTGGTGGGAATACTGAATAGTCCCATGACGGTGGAACGCAGGGAGTTCAACTTCTTCCAGTCCCTCCGGATCTTCTCCTCCGTCCGGCAGGTTGGGCATCCTGGACAGGGCGTCCGCGTTGGTATTGGAGCGTCCTGCCCTGTATTTGATTGTGAACTCGTAGTTGGACAGACGGGCCATCCACCTCTGCTCCAGGGCACCGAGTCTTGCCGTGTCCAGGTGTGTCAGCGGGTTGTTATCCGTGTACACAGTGAACCAGGAAGAAGCGAGGTAATGCTTAAAGCGCTCGGTGACTGCCCATACCACGGCCAGGAACTCTAGCTTAAATGAGCTGTAATTCTCGGGGTTCCTTTCGGTGGGTCGCAGTTTTCGGCTGGCGTAGGCGATTACTCGTTCTTTCCCTTGCTGAATCTGGGACAGTACGGCTCCTAGCCCGATGTTACTGGCGTCGGTGTAGAGGATAAAGGGCTGGCTATAATCCGGGTACGCCAGGATTTCATCCCCCGTGAGGGCCATCTTCAGCTGGCGGAAGGACTCTTCTTCCAGCTCCTCCCATTTGAAGGGCGGCTTCTGGTTCTTGGCCTTCCGGGACTGGCCTATCAGGAGGTCCTGCATAGGTGCTGCCTTTTTGGTGAAACCGGGGATGAATCTGCGGTAATAGCCTACCAACCCGAGGAACTGCCGCACTTCCTTTACACTGGAGGGACTTGGCCATTCCTTAATTGCGGTGATCTTATCAGGGTCGGGAGCCACTCCGTCAGCACTCACCACGTGTCCCAGGTACTGCACCTTTGGCTTCAGGAGGTGACACTTAGAGGGCTTCACCTTCAGGCCGTAACTTGCCAGGGCTTCGAACACTTCCGCCAGATGTTTCAGGTGGTCCTCATAAGTCTTGGAATATACGATGACATCGTCCAGGTACAACAGGACCGTCTCGAAGTTTTTGTGTCCCAGACAGCACTCCATTAATCGTTGGAAGGTTCCTGGTGCGTTACAAAGTCCAAACGGCATGCAGGTAAACTCACTAAGTCCCATCGGGGTGGTGAATGCGGTCTTCTCCCGGTCCGCCTCTGCTACAGGAACCTGCCAGTACCCGCTAGTGAGATCCAAGGTGGAGAAGAAGTTAGCAGATCTTAAAGCAGCCAAAGACTCCTCTATCCTTGGTAAAGGGTACGCATCCTTGTGTGTGATACGGTTGATTTTCCGGTAATCTACACACATCCTTATAGTGTTGTCTTTCTTTTTGACTAAAACTAGTGGGGCTGCCCAGGGGCTACAGCTATCTCGGATTACCCCAGCCTCCTTCATGTCTCTAAGCATCCCCTTGGCGTGTTGGTAATGTGCAGGGGGTACGGGTCGATACCTCTCTTTTATGGGAGGATGATCTCCCATGGGGATGCGGTGTTCTACCCCCTTGACTCGCCCGAAGTCTAACGGGTGTTTACTAAACACTCTCTCATACTCTTGAACCACCCGGTAGACTCCCTGTTTCTGGTGGGAGGGAGTGGAGTCAGTTCCCAAGTGTAGTTGCTGACACCAATCCTCCATTACTTTCTTAGAGCCGTTACCTTCCTCCGGGTGAGATGGAGGCAAGGGTTCCACAGACTGTATAGAGTTTTGGTTGATGGTATATAATTTGGCTAGCGTGGCATACCGGGGCAGGTACACTTCCCTCTCCCCGATATTGATTATGCGAACGGGCACCCTCCCATGGCGTACATTGACCACCCCCCGTGCTGTCAAAATGGTGGGCCTACTGTCTGAGTAAACTGGTTCTACCATTGCCTGGTAATCTCTACCTCTCGGACCAATAGCTGCCCGGCACCAAATCATCATTTCACTTTTTGGGGGCATGGCAATAGGGAAAGGGTCACACATTCTTACGCTACCAATCTCACCGCCGGAGAGTTCCACCTGTTGCCGTCGCATCAGTGCCCGGATCTCTTTCTGGAGCACCCGCTGCTCGCCGGAGCTGGCGTTCTTGGCAACCTGCTGTAGAAGGAAAATCACCTCTGCAAGACAATTTTCAATTACATTAGTTCCTAGAGTTATTTTTGGGTGACTCTCATGTTTGTCAATATCTACAATGATCAGTCCCTGGGCTGCCAGTTCGACTCTACCGATTTTGATGGTCACCTCTTTAAATCCGATCTGTGGCACGGGCTGGCCATTGCTGGCGATGATACTCAAGTCGTCGTCAGGGTAGCGGGTAATATCCGAGTCATTCCAGTACTGCTTAAAGAGCACGTACGGGATGGTGGTGACCTGTGACCCGGTGTCCAGTAGAGCACTCATGGGAATGCCATCCAGTACCACAGGCAAGACTGGACGTCCTCCCACATATCTGTCGCGCCAGTTCGATGGGCCTGGTGATCTTTTTCCTGGGGGTTGGCCCTCTACCCCAGGTTGTGCCCGTTTAAAGAACAGTACCTTGCCATATGTCCGGGTTGATTGCAGCGGCGGCAGATGGGTCGTCCGTCCTCGCTGTATCGGTCACTGGGTATTCCTCTGGCCGGTGGGGTCCTCCTTGGTCGACGCCACGGGATGTCCTCCGGTCCGGATGCCAGCTGGATCTTCCCTGGGATGGAAGCCTGTAAAGACTGCACAGTTCGGGTTAACGCAGCAACGCTCTTAGCTAGCTCTTGGACCTGATGGTGTAGGTCTGGAGCCGGGTCATTGTCCAAAGCCTGCGCATCAGCTCCCACAGGCCCTGCCGACAAGGGCGCCGCCTCCTGGTGGTAAGTGATAGCAGGGCGCCTGTGGGCCACAACGCCACCCGGTGCCGATTCTCGGAGCACCCGGATGGCTCTGTCCTTGAACTGTGCAAAGCCCAGATGGGGATCCTGTAAGGCCATTGCCCGCAACTGGGTTCGGTGGGTATTACAATACAGTCCCTCTATAAACTGTTCGGTCAACAGCCTGTCCTCGTTTCCCACTCCATCAGGGTCGGTCTGCTTAATGGCCCTCAGGGCCTCTTGTAGGTTTAGTGCATAGTCCCTTATACTCTCATGCGCTCGCTGCTTGCACCCGTAGAATCTAAGCTTAATCTCGGCTGAGGTGCGGGTATCAAAGGTGTCCTTCAGCCGGGTTAGTATCCCTGCGACAGTCTTCCTCCCAGGTGGCCAGGATTTTACTTCCCTTTTGGCTGCCCCGGTTAGTTGGGCCACCAGGATGCTCACTTTTTGCTCTTCTGTGAGGGGGTACACCTGGAAGAGGCTATCCAGCTTTTCTCTAAAGTCATGCAGGGTATGTGACTCCCCTGAGTACTGGGGTAGCCAAGCTGCTCCCGGGATATAGGGCATGGTGAAGGGCATAACTGCAGCAGCGGTAGAGCTGGCGGGGGTTGAGGCAGTGAAGCTCTCCTCCGTATCCGACATCTTCCTCCCCCCTAGTGGACCGTGGCCTACCTTGCGATGATCCTCTTCTGTAGGCCGCGGCTCCGCAGTGGATCGTCAGGGTTGAGGACCTTCCGTCGCGCTCCTGTGACATCGGCGTCTGCTGGGCTCCTTCCAGGACCTTACGCAACGTCCGGACGTGAGGCGGGGCTTCAGTTCTCGCGCGCTTTCGGAGTCCACGCCCCTCTTCTTCCCGCACGGCGTCCTCAAGTTGGCGTCCAATGGCGGGAAAACTCCACGGATGGCGGGAAGAAGGCAGAAGATGGCGCCGGATGGCGGGAAACTTCACCGATGGCAGGAAGAAGGCTGAAGATGGCGCCGGATGGCGGGAATCTTCACCACAGGTAAGTTTGAAAAGTCTCTTTTTCAGGCACGCAGTACCCGGTGGTTGCGGGCACGAAATCCTGCCGACTACGCCAAAAATTGACGCGCCCCTGGGCCTGTGTCGCGCTGAGTTGCACACGCGGGAGCTTACCCGGAGCCGGATCTCTTGAGGGTTGTAGTCTCGTGGCGGTGACCCGATCCGTGCCCAGGGAGTCAAACTGAGCGGCGATGTATCAGCGGTAGATGTTGTACGACTACGCCACCCGTTGAATGCAGCTATGGAGCTGCCGCTGCAGGACAGTCCGCTGAGGCCGGTGGATGGATGGTGCAGCGTAGATGGTATAACCCCCAACGGGAGGGGTATGGCCTCAGGGCAGCAGATGTGGATGATGGGGGTAGCAGGAACCACTCGGAGACGGTACGGTGTAGTTCAGGGTCTTTACTGGTGACAACGATAGACCCTCCCGGAGTACTGGCTAGTGATTGGGGCCTGGTCAGTCCTTGAGCAGATGGGATCTCCCCTGGCCAGGCGGAGTTGTAGGCCTCCCAAACTGACTGTACTCTTCTGGCTACCTTGCTAGAAGCGGGAATAAGTAGCCCACGACCCTGAGTGTACCGTGTAGTGCTCACCCGTATGGCCGGTGACTCGGGGCCTTCTAATGGCTTCCGCTCCACGATGGCGGTGCTGGTCCCACGCGTGTGACCGTGCCTTCGGGCTTCTTGGCCAGAGGACCTGAAGTCCCCTGCCTGACGGATTCTGCTGCTGGGTAGGAGTTAGTCCCCACAGCCTCGGACTCCGGGTCCGGTAAGAAATCTTCTCAGTCAGGGCGAGCTCTGCAGCTGCCAGCCCCTGACTCGTAGTAATATTGCTCCCACTGAGCTTCTGCTGTTTCTTCCTATGCTGCTTCTCTGTCTCTACTCTCCTTGACTGCTAACCCTGCCTCAGCCCCGGGTTGATATAGGGGAAGTCCTTCCCCTCCCAAGACTGGGCAGGAGGTGTGGCATGCACAGGATCCCTGACCAAAGGACCTCCCACCTGCTCTCAGACATAACATCTCTATCACTGTGGCAACCAGACCCCTGGGGTGTCACATATACATAAGGCAGGAAGGACTAAAACTGGATTTACTGGATAATTTCAATATTGAGAGGACTATTCACAGCCGATTCCTCCAGTAAATCCAAATTAAAAAATAAGGGACTTGTATCTACAACTGTTCTTTAATAACTTCTATTATCAGAACAGCAGCATTTACCAGAAGAAAATTGTGGTGAAAAACAGATATAGAATACAAACGCCGTATCGCTGAGTACAGACTGTCATCACAGATGATGGAGCCACAGGAACAGGCTGTCATAATATCCTGTGCCTGCCTGGAGATGACAAGGAGGCCTCCAACATCATAAATCTGACCTTCTGCTTTATAACTGGTAATCTGGAGAAGATCAGACACCAAGGACTTGTGATATAGAACATGCTGGACACTTACCAGGTGCTCCAGGGAGCGAGCCGGACTCTCCAGTACATACAGGACATTTTGGGCCAGTTGTTTAAAAAAGGCCAATTCTCCACTTTGGGATTTTTCTTCAGCCTATCAAAATGGAAATAAATAGAAAAAGAAAATCATGAGGGAAAGTGCAGAATCTAGGAGGCCATTTATGTCACCATTTTACTCCTATCTGCAGCTACAATTGCTACATATTTGGTATAGATTATATGTTATATTGGTGATGACCTACAAAATTCATATTTAAATAAACTTGTATTTCATCATTAATATTATTATTATTATTATTATTATATGGTTTATGCAGTTTGTCTGTTATTTACCTGTTGTACTAATGTCCTGATGTTCTGCTGTAAATGCTCAATATATTCTAAGGTATAGGTGGTAAGAATCCCCTGGAGTAGTGCCAACTCCTCAAGTTTATCTGAAGCAATTCCAGACATTTCAATCAAAATACTTAGTCAGTATATCTCTAGCTATGGAGGTAAATTCTGACAACAATGACACTGTGGGTGTCACTGTGATGCTAGAGCTACAGTAAATACAATTGTATGAGTAGTGGTAGTGAATTATGATGTCACCATAGCAGTAATGCCGTGATGGAATGTTGTGATGGAATCTTAACAGAGTATCTCAACTTAAAAGAAAGTTGCCTAGCAATAGTTAAGGTGACAACTCCATATTCTAAGCATCAGAACCAGATGCTGGAATGTAAGAAAGAGCTATGGGTACTTTACTCTTCTGATCAGTGAGGGAACTTTTGTGTTCTAAGGTAAATTATTAATATCTACTATACACAATAAAAATTGTAATTACATATCTATGGTATTTCTGATAAATACTAATTCAGGTTCTAAAAGAAGCATCTTTACTGAGAGACCAGGGCTGGACTTGGAATGAAATCAAGCCCTGGCATTTGAATCAATCTGGCCCAAGCTACACCTTTACACCCACTTCCCAAGATGGGGATCTCTATTACAAATATGACCCTGCCTGACATTGGTGAAAAACTAAATGTTATTACTGTTAATCATACTATTGTATATGGGTGACCAACTAAGCCTCTTTTTAATAGTATCAATAATAATGATAATAATAATGACATTTGAGCCTCCTAATGATAATAATAATAATAATAATAAATTGTGCAGATTGTCTGCTATTTACCTGTTGTACTAATGTCTTGATGTTCTGCTGTAAATGCTCAAGATACTCTAAAGTAATACGACCTTGGTGATATTTGGTCAGGCAGTTCCTTACAAGCTTCATAACCAGCCGGTAAGTGAAGCTGAGGATGCCATCGGGTAGTGGTAGCACAAAGTCAGGGGTATAGGTGGTAAGAATCCCCTGGAGTAGTGCCAACTCCTGAAATTTGACTGGAAAAATTCCAGACATTTCAATCAAATCCAAGCGCAATCAGTATATCACTAGCTAAGTAGCTAAACACTGACAACAATGACACCGGGGTATCACTGTGACACGGGGCCTGTAAACACTTGTATAAGTAGTGGTGGTTATTTATGATGTCATAATAGCAGTGATGTCATGATGGAATCTTGTGATGGAATCTTAAAGGGGCATCTCACCTTATAAGGAAGTTGCCTAGCAACAGTTAAGGCAACAGCATCATAGACTGAGCATCAGAACCAGATGCTGGAATGTAAAAAGATATTTTTATGTTCTAAGATAAATTATTATATCTGTTATACACAATAAAAATCATAATTACGTATTTATAAGAAATCTGGATTCAAGTGTTAAGGAAGTATCTTTACTGATGGATCAAGCCTGGACTGGTAATGAAATCCCTCCCTAGCATTTGAATTACATTAGCCCATTCTATACCTGTATACCTACTTCCCAACATGGGGATCTTTATTACAAATATGACCCTGAATTAATTTAACTTTTTTATTGTACTACACAGTGAGCTCCCCAATAAATCTAAATAAAAAGCTATTGAAGATTTTTTCTTTTATTGTCACATATATCGTACCAAAAAGTAGTCAGAAAACCCTCGTCCTGGGGTTGCAATTTGATGTGAAAAAAACAAACTGTACTCTGTACTTTACTCACCCTCCTAGGGCCCAGCTCTGAGTCTCCTGCAGAACTCAATGATTGGCTGCAGCACTGTCAATGTGATGTCAGCACTGCAGACAGTAAAAGGCACATGGAGCAGCTATGGAGATTCTTGACAAACGAGAGGGTGAGTAAAGCGGAGTATATATTTTGTAAAACAAACTAAACCTGGGGGACTGGCGTTTTCCTAAAGCGGAAAACCACTTTTCATGGCATGTACCCAAAATAAAAAAAAAAACAAGACCTCATGCAGTTCTGTCTCAGAAGTTATAGGTTCCGGGAAATGGGGTGAAAAAATATTAATTAAAAAAAAAAAAGTATATACATTCTGTACTATTGTGATTGTATTTAACTGCCAAATAAAGATAATAATAATAATAATATTTTTTATTTCTATAGTGCCAACATATTCTTCTGTGCTTTATATTTTAGAGGGGACTTGTATAGACAATAAAAGATATTAGAATAACACATAACTCGGATACCAAAAGGAGTGAGGGCCCTTCTCACAAGCTACAATCTATGAGAAAGATTATGTCAGTTATATCTAATGGTAAACTGTGTAAATAAATGAATAAATACAATCCAGAATTGCAGCTTTATTTGATAATTGTACCTCCCAAATAATATAATAAAAGGCAATAGGTTCTACGCTGGTACTATTAAAAATGACAGCTTTTCATGCCAAACATAAGTCCTCAGCTCCATTGACAGAAATTTGTAAACCTTAGGGTTCTCATAAATTGGCAACACAATAACTTATGATATATTTTTCATTGCACTTATTGTACAAAAGTAATAAAACTGAATAAAACTATATAAATTTTCTAATTTAAAAAAAGTATAAAAATGTTAAAAAGTAAAAAAAATAACACAAGCAGTATCATTATTTTGTTTCTATTCTTTCCCATAAAGAGATAATAAAAAAAAATGTTAATCAACCAAAATGGTGCCACTAACAAATACAGCTCATCCTGAAAAAAACTTGCCCCCATAAGGCTATGTCAATAAAAAAATAAAAAGGGAACGCTTTGTATCTGTACTTAGACACATACTGGCTGGTACGTGCAGCTTTATTTTAAAAACCCCTATTTATTATCATGATGGCGGGACTGTACAATACAAGCACTTTCTACCTATTGTGTCCCTCCTATTTCTTTATGGATTGCAGCTTGTGAGCAGGGCCTTCACCCCTCCTGTAACTGTTGAACTATGTGTTACTCTATAATGCCTTTATTGTCTGTACTTGTCCCCGCTTTACTGTAAAGTGCTGCGGACAAGGTTGGCACTATATACCGTATTTTTTGGACTATAAGATGTACTGGACCATAAGACGCACCTAGGTTTTAGAGAAGGAAAATAGAAAAAAAAATAAGCAAAAACTGTGGTCATGATGCCCTGTTAAGGGGGAGGGGGATCTGCTGCTGACAATGTTATAGGAGTAATGTCCCCCAATTCTGTTAATATCCCCCATCCTGGTATATTTGGCCCCCTCCTTCCTGTTATACGTGACCCTCATCCCCATCCTGATTTGCATGGCACCCCTCATCCCCATCCTGGTATGCATGGCCCCCTCTTCCCTCTTCCTGGAATGTATTGCACCCTTTATTCTGGTATGTATGGTCCACTTCATCCCTCATCCTGTTATGTATGGACCCCCCTCATCCCTCTTCCTGGTATGAATGGCACCCCTCATCCCTCTTCCTGGAATGTATTGCACCCTTTATTCTGGTATGTATGGTCCACTTCATCCCTCATCCTGTTATGTATGGACCCCCCTCATCCCTCTTTCTGGTATGCATGGCACCCCTCATCCCTTTTCCTGGTATGTATGGTACCCCTCATCCTGATATGTATGGCGCCCTTCATCCCTCATCCTGGTATGTATGCTACCCTTCATCCTGGCATGTATGGACCCCCTCATCCCTCTTCCTGGTATGTAAGGCACCCTTCATCCCTCATCCTGCTATGTATGGGCCCCCTCATCCTCATCCTGGTATGTATGGGCCCCCTCATCCCTAATCCTGGTATATATGGCCCCCTCATCCCTCTTCCTGGTATGCTTGGCACCCTTCATCCTAGTATGTATGGCCCCCCTCATCCCTCTTCCTGGTATGCTTGGCACCCCTCCATCCTGGCATGCTTGGCACCCCCTGATCCCTATCATGCTGCACACAAAAAAAGAAACAAATATACTCACCTCCTCTCTCCTCCAACGCTGCGTCCTGCTCTGCTGCCAACAGGGATCTCACTATGTGAGCCGTGCATGGCGTAACTGCCATGCGCCGTCACAATGTGAAATGCTGTGCCGTAATAGTCACTGCTCCCCATGCCGGGACTGTGTGCATGGGGAGTAGTGACCATTCACTCTCCTTACTAGCGCGCAGCGTGGCTCCTGCAGCGGCTCTGCGGTCACATGTGCCCGCTATTAAAGACCATGAATATTCACTACAACCCATGGGAGTGGGTTGTAGTGAATATTCATGGGCTCTAATAGCGGGCACACAGAACGCAGAGCCGCTGCAGGAGCCGTGCTGCAGGTACAGTGTACGTGCTATTAAGGAGGTTGAATGGTCACAGTCCCGGCGTGGGGAGCAGTGACTATTCCGGCACAACATCTTACACGGTGAGGGTGCATGGCAGTTACGCCATGCGGGGCTCACACAGTGAGATCCCTGTCGGCAACAGAGCAGGGTGCAGCACTGGAGGGGAGAGGAGATGAGTATAATTGTTTATTTTTTTGGCATGCAGTGTGATGGGGATCAGAGGGTGCCAATCATACCAGGATGGAGGGGTGCCAAGCATACCAGGAAGAGGGATGAGGGGGGCCATGCAAACCAGGATGAGGGTTGAAGGGTGCAATACATAACAGGATGAGGGATGAAGGGTGCCATACATGCCAGGAGCCACGCTGCAACTACAGTGTGCACTCTATTAAGGAAAATGAATATTCACTGGGCATGGGGAGAAGTGAATATTCATTTTCTTTAGCAGCGGGCACAGTGTAGGATTCAGTAGTGGGCTACTGCCTCCTGTGCCCCGCTCCTCCGCCGCTGCAGCTCCCCCTACACCCTCCACCACCCACAGCCACAGTATATATATATATATATATATATATATATATATATATCGGACTATAAGACGCACCCCCCCACTTTTCTCCAAAATTTTGGAAGAAAAAAGTGCGTCTTATTGTCCGAAAAATACGGTAATTCAAAAATTATTATATTATTGTAAAAAGGTTTGTAAATGTGGATGAGAAAAAAAAATCAATTTCTTTTAAAGACAAAAAAATACCATGTCCTTAAAGGGTTAATTTAACCATTATGGCATGCAAAAAGCTGTAGTTTTTCTAAACTTTGTGAGCCATTAGGGGCATGTTCAGATATTACTTGTTTCTGCAGAAGGGAACATGGTTTACAGTTTAAAAATATAGATATCAGGCCAGATGTTATATATCTGGTTTGATATCAGGATTAGAGCGTGTACACATGGCATTCTGTCTGTTGCCTTAAGTCTAGGCCAGCTTTAAACAAAAGCAGAGCATGCTGCTGCAGATTGAAATATCTTTGTCATCCTCAGGGTATGAGCGCACAGATTTTTGTTGAGGATTTTTTTAGCACTTTAAAAAATGGCAGAAAAATAGGTGAAAAAATGAAAACCTCCACACAAAAAATGCATTTTTATTACAGAATTCGCTATTTTTGACCTTTTCTAAAAACTCTGTGGCATGTGAACAGTGTTTGCTAAAATCCTATTAACATGCATTACATTGCAATTTTCCCTGAATTTAAAGAGAATCAGTCAGCAGGTTTTTGATATGTAATCTGAGGACAGAATAAGGTAGGGGTTAAAACATTGAATTCAACGATGTGTCATTTATCTGTCTGTGTGCTACTGTTTACTTACAAAGGTTTTATCAGTAGAACATTATCATTGCTGTAACTGCCCATTCCATGTTTTCCTCCTCCGCCCCCTCCTGTAATAAGCAGCTCACTGTCAATAGATAATGTACATAAAGAGCCTGTTGTAAGCGGGGTTAGCTTTCCCAGCTCTGCTGCATTCTACATCTAAGAACTCTGATAATGTCACAACTGCTGCACCCAGTAAACTAAGTGATACATCGTTGGAATCAGGGTCTCTTTTCCTACTTTTTGCTGCTCTCAGATCAGGTAGCAAAAACCTGGTGACAGATTGCCTTTAAAGATGACATTTGACTGGATTTTTTAATTTACCCCCAGTACCTTCTTCAATTGGTTCTGCTTTACCGATTCTGGAAAAGTTTTTTTTTTTCCTTTGCCTCTCTGTTCCAAAGTAATGCCCTTTGGAAATAATGGTACAAATTTTTCCTTCAACCATCTGAGTGTGTACCACAGACAAAAATGAAAAGGGGAGAGGGGTTGAGAAGGCAGAAAAAAATCAGGGAGAAATAAAATAAAAATATAGAGCTCCAAAATGTTCAAAAATATCTTACTTGTTCAGTTTCTATCAACCAGGTGGGACAAAGTCACTGGCAAGGTACGGGAGAGGACATATGTATAACTGAGGTTGTCAGCTTCAGTGATAGGAACCTAGAAAAATCCTGACCGCACGGTAAGAGGAATCTTTTTTTTTTTTTTTTCTGTGTGTGGATGCTTAATTGGATGGGGGCCAGGATGGGTATATGGGGGAGCAGGCTGGAGACGTGGGGGCCAGGGTGGATATATTGGGGCCAGACTGAACACATGGGGGCCAGGATGGATATATGGGGGGGCAGGCTGGACAAATGGGGGCCTGGATGGATATATGGGGAGGTAGGCTGGACACATGGGGGCCTGGATGGATATATGGGGGGGGGCAGGCTAGACACATGGGCCCCAGGATGGATATATGGGGGGCACGCTGGACACATGGGGGCCTGGATGGATATATGTGGGGCAGGCTGGACACATGGGGCCAGGATGGGTATATGGGGGGGGCAGACTGGACACATGTGGGCCTGGATGGATATATAAGAGGGCAGGCTGGACACATGGGGGCCTGAATGGATAAATGGGGGTCAGGCTAGACACATGGGGGCCTGGATGGATATATGGGGGGGCAGGCTGGACACATGGGGGCCTGGATGGATGTATGGAGGGAGGCAGGCTGGACACTTGGGGACCAAGATAAATATATGGAGGCCAGGACAAGGGACACATGGGGGCCAAAAGGGATATTTGGGGGGTGGCAGGATGGATATATGGGGGGCAGGATAGATATATGGGTGGTGGCAGGCTGGATATATGAGGGGGTCAGAAAGGATATATGTGGGGGGGCCTGGATGGATATATGGGGGAGAAGGCCAGTCTGGACACATGGGGGACAGGATGGATATATGGGGGGGCAAGCTGGACAAGGGACATGGGGGGCAATGCTGGACAAGGGACCTTGGGGGTCAAGCTGAACAAGAGACTCAATTACTGTTTGGGGGCCAGATTGAAGAACATACATTATTAGTTTATGGTGGCAAGTGGGGAGCATTATTACTTTTTGGTCCAATTAGGGGCATTATTACTTCTGTAATATAATTTATTTTTTAGTAAATAGTTTTCCATGGGGGGAAAAAAAGGGGGGGTTCTGTTACTGTGCAGGGCGGAACTATGTCGCTTTTTTTCTTCATCTGGCATAGTGTAGAAGTCAGGGAAAAAGTGGGGAATGTGATCTAGAAGCGATCAGTTATCAATAACTGTGTGTTATTTTCTGCAGAGACAAGTACTGGCTGGAAGAAGTGATGGCGGTCTGTGCCAGATGAAGAAGAAAAGCGAAGATGAAGGACTTCACCAAGAGACGTCACTGGTGAGTCAGTGTATTACCTGTACACTTATACTATACACTATATATTATATACAAAGCTCCAGTGTATCTCACTGGTGACCACTGTATTGCCTATACACTATATACAGAACTCCTATGTATAATGTCACTGGTGATCACTGTTTTACAGTACAAACCAAAAGTTTGGACACACCTTCTCATTTAAAGATTTTTCTGTATTTTCATGACTATGAAAATTGTACATTCACACTGAAGGCATCAAAACTATGAATTAGCACATGTGGAATTATATACTTAACAAAAAAGTGTGAAACAACTTAAAATATGTCTCATATTCTAGGTTCTTCAAAGTTGCCACATTTTGCTTTGATGACTGCTTTGCACACTCTTGGCATTCTCTTGATGAGCTTCAAGAGGTAGTCACCGGAAATGGCTTTCACTTCACAGGTGTGCCCTGTCAGGTTTAATAAGTGGGATTTCTTGCCTTATAAATGGGGTTGGGACCATCAGTTGTGTTGTGCAGAAGTCAGGTGGATACACAGCTGATAGTCCTACTGAATAGACTGTTAGAATTTGTATTATGGCAAGAAAAAAGCAGCTAAGTAAAGAAAAACGAGTGGCCATCATTACTTTAAGAAATGAAGGTCAGTCAGTCTGAAAAATTGGACAAACTTTGAAAGTGTCCCCAAGTGCAGTTGCAAAAACCATCAAGCGCTACAAAGAAGCTGGCTCACATGAGGACCGCCCCAGGAAAGGAAGACCAAGAGTCACCTCTGCTTCTGAGGTTAAGTTTATCCGAGTCACCAGCCTCAGAAATCGCAGGTTAACAGCAGCTCAGATTAGAGACCAGGTCAATGCCACAGACAGTTCTAGCAGCAGACACATCTCTACAACAACTGTTAAGAGGAGACTTTGTGCAGCAGGCCTTCATGGTAAAATAGCTGCTAGGAAACCACTGCTAAGGACAGACAACAAGCAGAAGAGATAAGTTTGGGCTAAAGAACACAAGGAAAGGACATTAGACCAGTGGAAATCTGTGCTTTGGTCTGATGAGTACAAATTTGAGATCTTTGGTTCCAACCACCATGTCTTTGTGCGATGCAGAAAAGGTGAACGGATGGACTCTACATGCCTGGTTCCCACCGTGAAGCATGGAGGAGGAGGTGTGGGGGTGCTTTGCTGGTGACACTGTTGGGGATTTATTCAAAATTGAAGGCATACTGAACCAGCATGGCTACCACAACATCTTGCAGCGGCATGCTATTCCATCCGGTTTGCGTTTAGTTGGACCATCATTTATTTTTCAACAAACTATACTGGTAACCTTTGATGTTAACAGTCTATATACTTCTATACAACACTCCAAGGGCATTGCAGCAACCAAAATATTACTTGAGCAATCAGACAAGGATCCACGGACCATTATGTTCCTTTTGGATCTACTTGAATTGGTTCTGACGGAAAAAAAAATTCTTTTCGAAGATTCAAACTATTTACAAATCCAAGGGACCGCTATGGGCTCACATGTCGCACCTCCTTATCCCAACTGCTTTATGTCGAATTTTGAAGATCGTTATGTGTATACCAATGACCTCTATCGTACCCACTGCCTATTATGGCGTAGGTACATAGACAATATATTTTGTTTATGGAATGGCACCATTGATACACTGATACTGTTTCACACACAATTGAATGACATATGGCCAGAACTCACCTTCACTATTACATATGATCAGCAAGAAATTAATTTCCTAGACACCATGGTTAAACGGAATACAGAGGGGGGCTTATCAATTGATCTCTATGTAAAGCAAACGGATGGGGATAACCTACTTTTATATCAGAGCTGTCATCCAAGGGCGGTTAAAAGATTTATCCCCATATCACAATTCCAAAGGGTGAGGAAAATCGTCTCAGATTCGGAAGTCCGTACGAAGCGTTTAGGAGAGATGGAAACCAAATTTAGACAGAGGGGTTACCCACAAAATCTTCTCAACCAATGCTGTAATTCTGAGGATCCATCACCCAATAGAAATACACTGAACAGGATTCCCTTTGTTCACACCTTTCATCCGTTCACTTATAGGTTGCACCAAAAAATTCGCAAACACTGGCCTATGTTACAAAAAAGTTATTCTGATATTCCAGAGTTTAAGAATCTATTCTTACCTTGTTTTAGGAGACCTACTAATCTTAGGGACAAATTAGTCCGAGCCGATGAGGGAATAGCCCTTAAGAAACTCAAACAACCTTTTCTAGGCACACAAAAGAAAGGTACTTTTCCGTGCCTACAGTGTGCACAATGTGCAAATGTCCTAAAAGGTGACAAAATTTCACACCCCAATACAGGAGCTGACATTCCCATACATGATTTCGTTACCTGCGACTCAAAATTCGTTGTCTATGCGATAAAATGCCGGTGCGGCAAGATATACGTGGGTGAAACTACTCAATCTATTAAAGATCGTATATCTCACGACAAGTCGGACATCCGTTATGGCAGACATAATCTACCAATACCCTATCATTTTCATTCATCAGGTCACACAATAGCACAGTTGAGATTCCTTGTTCTAGAACAAGTACCTCCCAATAGAAGAGGAGGAAACAGAATAAGACAGTTAAAAATCAGAGAGGCATTCTGGATACACTATTTACAGAGGCTTGAACCTAATGGGCTTAATAGAGAGTATGATGTCATGAGTTTTCTGTGAAATTTCTAATTACACCATTTTTTTCTATTTTAGCAACGATCTTGAACTCGTCACATCTAAGGGTATGCACATGTAGTGAGCCATTATATATCCACTCCAAGTTCCCATTTTTTCTTTTAACTATTTTTTCCTCTAATTCATTTTTTATTTTTTGTTCTTTGTTTTTATTTTAGATTTTGTGCTTTTTGTTTTATATTTTATTTTTATTTTTTATTTTTATTTTTATTTTTTGTTTTTTTATTTTTTTATTTTGATTTTTTATTTATTTATTTTTTGTCTTTATTTTTTTTTTATTTATTTTTTTTGTTTTGTTTTTTCATTTTTGTTTTTTTCTTTTTTTATTCATTATTTATTATTTTTTATTTTGTCTCTTTCCTGTATAATCCCATTTTTCAATATTAATCCATTTTGATATATAACAATTAACTTAATTTTCTTTTTCCTTATTTACAGTTACCCTTTGGACAACTTAATTTCTAAGGTCTGCACCTCAATCAGGCTTTACAAGCGTACTTTCTTACCTTTGCGTTCCACCACTGCGTTTCACCTATGTCACTTCCTGGTCTTCTGCGTTCCAAAGAGCGTTCCACCATCGTCACTTCCTGGTTACTACTGTCTGCGTTCCACTAGTGCGTTCCAGTGACGCACTTCCGCTTGTTACGGCTAGCGGACACAGCTGCACCGCCTCTTTTCATTACACTTCCGTATTACTCACAACATTATTCGCTCCCTAGCTATATATACCTCAGGCACACCGCCACATGCAGCGCACCTGTTCCACCCGGCATGACTGACCGTTACACTGGGCGCTATTTCACCAGGCATCACCACACACTAGCAATCCAGTAAGCTTGTCCCACATCATGTACACATGGTTCATTATCTGTAACCACCCTTTTAACAGTTCCATACCCTTTGTTATAAATGAATTTTTCTATATAAATACTTATGAATGGATTTTTCTTCTCTAACATAGTCCTAGACACTAAATTAACTTATTATGCTTATTTCCATCTCCTCCTTACCTTCACTATCTTTTTTGAGAGGTACATTTCATTATACTCTCAGGATCATTCTATTTTTGACTTACGAGTATGTTGATTTTTGTCCAAATCTTTTTCTTATTTGTTCTTTTAACATTTTGGGCCATTAGTTTCCCGAAATTTTTTTCTCCCCTATTTTTCTGCTCTTTATTTATCATTTTTTACTCTTTTCGAGACTTGATCATTTCGCCATATTTTCATCACATACATTATATTGTGCCACTATGATGTAATTGACTGATCGATTTACATTATGTTATTTCATGTCTCTCTCCAGTAAAAATAATATATTTTTGTTAAAATTTATAATTTTGCTAAAATCTTTACTTCTATGTGATTTTCACGTGTTTTTGAATTGTTCTGTTTCCATCTATGCATTAGTGCCTGATGAAGGTCGCAGTTTGACGACCGAAACGTTACATTGTATGGATTGCATTTCTTGAAAATTACTGAAGGAACAGTGAATATTCCATTAAAAAGTTTCTTTCATATTACCATATGAGTGCCGGATTATATTTTTATATTGAGCTAGGAGTGGTATCCTTTCTGAGCACCAAATTTAATCCGGAGTGACGTGTATCTGAATCTGCAGCAAAGACTATGGGACACCCACTCCCCAATAATGGGAATAATGTTTGTAATATGCTGTACTGCATGGCTCTTGTAAGGGGCATTGCAAGTTCCTGCATCCTAATTTTTGCCAGCTTTTACTTGGAAGGCATAAGCAAAGACTATGGGAGACCCACTCCCCAATAATGGGAATAATGTTTGTAATATGCTGTACTGCCTAGCTCTTGTAAGGGGCATTGCAAATTCCTCCGTCCTAATTTTTGGCAGCTTTTGATTGGAAGGTATAAGCAAAGACTATGGGAGACCCACTCCCCAATAATGGGAATAATGTTTGGAATATGCTGTACTGCATGGCTCTTGTAAGGGGCATTGCAAGTTTATCCGTCCTAATTTTTGGCAGCTTTAGCTTGGAAGGCATAAGCAAAGACTATGGGATACCCACTCCACAATAATGGGAATAATGTTTTTAAGATGCTGTACTGTATGACTCTTGTAAGGGGCATTAAAACCGTCTTGTTAAGCTACTGCGACCTCCACCACTTTTCCAAGGGGCATTAAAACCGTCTTGTTAAGGTACTGTGACCTCCACGTCTCTTCCGAAGGGCATTAAAACCGTCTTGTTAAGCTATTGTGACCTCCACCACTTTTACAAGGGGCATTAAAACTGTTTTGTTAAGCTACTGCGACCTCCACGACTCTTCCAACGGGCATTGCAGCCTGGGGGTGGGTGCGTGGCAGGTTGGCAGCTGGGGACCGTTTATGGACACCCGGCCGCCCCCAGGCGGCTGGGGACCGTGTGTGGACACCCGGCCGCGGGGCAGGCTGGGGACTGAGTATGGATACCAGGCCGCCGACGCAGCCATGACATGGTGGCCGGCGTCTGCCTCCACATGCCTAAAAGGCCCAATTTCAAGTGCAAGCCAGCTAGCAGTATGGTATTGCAGCTTAGGGGTGGGTGGGTGGCAGGCTGCACACTTACTCTTGCATTCCAAGAAAACAAAGCAGATGCTAACTTCTATCATCATCATGCTCCTCGCCTTGGCACTCTCAACTCCCCTGATGGAGAAGCCAGGGCCCACCGGAGGAGTCTGGTTCTCTGGTGGGCTCGTCCAATGCTGCCCTAAAGCAGGCCAGGCTAAGAAAAGTGTGTGGGAAGGTAACAGGAGAAATTGGGGCAGCTGGGGAATGTTTATGGACACCCGGCCGCCCCCAGGCGGCTGGGGATCGTGTGTGGACACCCGGCCGCGGGGCGCCTGGGGACCGAGTATGGACACCGGGCCGCCGGGTGGCTGGGGACTGAGTATGAATACCTCGCTGCCGAAGCAGCCATGAGGTAATGGCCAGCTTTGGCCTCCTCCAAACTAAAAGGCCCCATTTCAAGTGAAAGCTAGCAGTATGGTATTGCAGCCAGCGGGTGGGTGGGTGGGTGGTTGGTTGGCTGCATATTTGCGCTTGCATTGCAAGGAATGGGGGAGGTACAATTGAACACTGCCCTAGGACAAGGACTTGCACGGGGATAGTTGCAAGTCTGCATCTTCTGATGCGGCAATGATCACTTCTGATGGGCACACATTTAGGCAATGACCTGGGTGTCAGAGATGCTTCCAGTGGTTTTCCCTATGCTGTTCCCATGTCTTTTCAGCACTGTATGCATGTGTCACACAGCACATGGCCAGATAAGATTGTAAAATGTTAAAATGACGTTTCCCGGTGAATGCATTTGTCACGGATGAAAGCAATACAAAAGTGCAAAAACGCATAAAAAATGCTACTTGTGAACATAGCCCGTGGTATGGAGGAGTATTTTTGCTTTTGGTTATTTATTTTACCTTATACACAAGTCTTTACCCTGGAAAGGAACTTCCTTAACATATTTCACAGGAAAGCAGTTTCAGTTTCGTTTTTGAATGTTTTATTGTGAGCCCGTAAAAGTGGCTTAATACCTCTGACCACGTAGTTGACAGCAGTGACCTGGGGGTCAGAAATACTTCCTGGGGCGATCCCCATGCTGTCCCCATGTCAATTGAGCACTGTCACTATCGTTTTGGGCACTTGTTAGGCTTTTAAAAGACTGCCGGGGGTGCCGCCGCAAAAATGCTCGGGTCTCCCATAGACTAACATTGGGGTCGTTGCTCGGGTCGAGCACCCGGGCATCACGGTGAGCTCGGCCCGAGCTTCGAGCATCCGAGCATTTTACTGCACAGGGACAGTTCTTGTTAAGTCCAGAAGTGGCAGGCCAAGAAAAACATCAGAAAGGCAGAGAAGAAGAATGGTGAGATCAGTCAAGGACAATCCTCAGACCACCTCCAGAGAGCTGCAGCATCAACTTGCTGCAGATGGTGTCACTGTGCATCGGTCAACTATACAATGCACTTTGCACAAGGAGAAGCTGTATGGGAGAGTGATGCGAAAGAAGCCGTTTCTGCAAGCACGCCACAAACAGAGTCGGCTGAGGTATGCAAAAGCACATTTGGAGAAGCCAATTTCTTTTTGGAAGAAGGTCCTGTGGACTGATGAAACCAAGATTGAGTTGTTTGGTCATACAAAAAGGCGTTATGCATGGCGGCAAAAAAACACAGCATTCCAAGAAAAACACTTGCTACCCACAGTAAAATTTGGTGGAGGTTCCATCAAGCTTTGGGGCTGTGTGGCCAATGCCGGCACCGGGAATCTTGTTAAAGTTGAGGGACGCATGGATTCCACTCAGTATCAGCAGATTCTTGACAATAATGTTCAAGAATCAGTGACAAAGTTGAAGTTACGCAGGGGATGGATCTTTCAGCAACACAATGATCCAAAACACCGCTCCAAATCTACTTAGTTATTCATGCAGAGGAACAATTACAATGTTCTGGAATGGCCATCCCAGTCCCCAGACCTGAATATCATTAAACATCTGTGGGATCATTTGAAGAGGGCTGTCCATGCTCGGCGACCATCAAACTTAACTGAACTAGAATTGTTTTGTAAAGAGGAATGGTCAAAAATACCTTCATCCAGGATCCAGGAACTCATTAAAAGCTACAGGAAGCGACTAGAAGCTGTTATTTTTGCAAAAGGAGGATCTACTAAATATTAATGTCACTTTTCTGGTGAGGTGCCCATACTTATGCACCTGTCACATTTTGTTTGAATGCAGATTGCACATTTTCTGTTAGTACAATAAACCTCATTTCAAGGCAGAAACATTACTGTGTCCAACAGTTATTACGTATATCAAACTGAAATAGCTGTTGCAAAAACACCAATTTTTATAAAACATTAAGCTTAAGATTAATAGGGGTGCCCAAACTTTTTCATATAACTGTAAGTAAAGCCACATTTAGGTATAAGGGTTTAAGTGTCTGGAAAATCTATGGATCAGAACTTGTTTTTACCTGGATTGACTGTCATTCATAGATGTAACAGGATCACTCTTTTTCACTTTTGGCCCGAGGTTTAGAGGATTAATCGAAGAAATGAAACGGATATTCTTCTTTTTGTATCCCCTCGTACTAGACATATATGATGTATAGTACTGATATACCATAAATTTCAGTAATATTCCATTAAATGCAAAGGGACATTAATCAATATGATTTTTTTTTTAATTAAGAATATCATGGAAGGATGAAGAGATGTTTTTGGAGAGGCCTTCTTCTTCTGCAGATGTTTCTTGCTGGTCAGAAGGCCACAGGCAGATGGTACAAATCCTTCCATAGAGGTGCAGCTTTGATGGTGGACGTGCTGCACTCTCTTCAGGGTGCTAGACGTGGGGTCTTACTGCCCTCAAGATGTTTATGCTGCCCCTCTGACAGGCTGCAAATATACAGCTTTCTCTGATGGAGTGAGCAGCCCTGGATAATCCTCGCCGGCAGGATGATATCAGCCGACGGAAGATGGAACCTATGAGAGGAGACATAACTAATGTAAGTAATGGGACTCCATATTAGAGGATACTACTGTGGTGTCACTGTGGCAGGACGGTAGAGGAGTCTTATCCTTACAGAGGTGCGCAATAATTGTCAGTCATTGTACATGTGACAATCCCACCACTGACATAGAACATCTGCTCCACATGACTTCTTCTCACTGACTGACATCACACAACATGGAGCTTGTGGTCACACTTACCTCTTCTATTTCTCCCCTCTTCTACTTTTTCTGCTTCTTCTTGTTTTCTCAATGCAGATTTTCTTCTCCCCTGAACTGGAAGTTCTAATCAAAAATCAACAAAAAGATGTAGATTATAAACACCTAAAAGATTAGCTTTGTAGTTGATTATTACACCATAATAGAGAGAATATGTCATATATACATAACATAACCTGAGGGTCTGAGAATTAGATTGCCTTGTGAACTGATTGATATAAAACCTGTCATGTGTTGTCTCCCTAAGGTACAATCTCCTTACTACCATCACATTACTTGCAGGATGCCACAGTGTTGCCTTATAATCAGTGTAACATTAAGGGCATAAGGAGGATCAGTATAGGCCCATATGGAGCCATGGGTGAAGTAATCAATATCAGTTTGGCAGAAGACTGAGTGGCTCCGAGTCCTTATAACTTAATGCATTACATGAAAGAGTGAGGATTTGTAGACAGTGAAGTGCTGGACTGTTCATTGTTTTATAGGAAGTAATTTTCTGAGCCTTTATGTGCACGTTCACATTACACTTTTTGATCTGAGGCTGTAATAGGATGGCCCATAGACCTGTACATACCTGGGGATGACTGGCTGTCTTTAGCAGTGAAACACTGCATGTCACCATCAGATTCAGGAGAAGAAAATTCTTTCTGCCTGTTTCGAAGAAGAGAAAATATAAATTACAAATGAAAACAATACAAAAGGGAAGAACATCTGTGTTCAAGGCCTGTTAGGACATTAGGATAACATAGAGGGGATGTAATGCTCAGGATTCCCTTTTACCAGCAAGAATGAAGAATCAAAAGTAATGTTGGCCAGTAATGAACTGGAAATGAATGGCTGGTCTAAATGATCCCTTTTTATCACCAGCATTCCCACAAGTCAGAATCACGGTTCTCAGCAATCATGAGGCGAAGGAAGCTGGATTTAGTATTGAGTTACACTTGTCTTGCATGTGGTGTTCTGAACATAAATCAAAATTGAATCCCATAATAGTAATTTACTCACATGTCTGAGTGTTTTGCATTTTCTATGGGACACCCTGGATGTGACTTGGGTTCTTCATTGTTGATCATCTTAGTACTGATGGAACAGAGCTAAAGCATAGAGAAAAATAAAATATATGTACATTTCTAAACTTTATTTTAATTAAAGGTTTTATGAATCTTATCGGTCACATTCTTACTTTAGAAAGCCTATGAGAAGATGATAGAAACTTTTTGCTTTCTGGCCAGTCATTGTCCTCACTTGAGTCCTCCTCATCTGAATCACTATGTTGGAATCTGCTACGTCGAGCTGCAAAGTACAAGTGTTATTAAAAATTACTAGTACAAGACCTGGAGAGTCACAATTTTATCAAAATAATTATGGAAACTGATTGTCACAAAATGAAAGACAAGACAAACAGCAGCTTTCTGAAGATAATATCTCATTCTACTTACTGTCAAAGTAGCAGGTGTCCTCATCTGACTTAAGATCAGGAATGAACCATGGCTCCTTACTTAGAAGATTGTTGAAGTCTAAGCTTTTCAGAAATGGATGAATCTTGATCTCATTTGCTCCCCCTAGAAAGGAAGACAATAGAAAGTGATACAGACATTGTCAGAGAGATGGCTCCATATCTGTACAGTTTATGTTAAGCTGAACTGAAGATGTAACAGAACCAAAGTGAAGAGAATATACTGAAAGTCATAGCATGAAGAATGGAGAATGTGCAAGCTGGTAGAGTAGAGAACCTCAGTGCTGATCCTCATGGACATAATCATTTTTCTTGTCACAGAGGTGTAATAAGCTATTATTATTTGTATGTACATTACCTGTCCCAAGTCTATATGCTGGATCTTTTCTGAGCAGCTCCGTGATGAAATCTTGAGCAGTGGATGGAGGAGCAGAATTATTAAATTTCCAAGTTATGTCATCTGTTATATAAAAAGCAAATATCACAGAAAATTAAACCTCTTCAATTACTTTATTAAAATTAAAATATTTTTCATGAACACAAGTGACTAAACCCCAGAGTCAATCTAATCAAATAACAATGACATCACATATCATTCAGATATTTTTACTTACCCCATACAATACGGCTCAAAGTCTCATATTTGGAACGCCCACGAAATGGTACACGTCCTACAAGAAATTTATGTAGGATTATTCCAATTGACCACCAGTCAGCTGGCCTTCCATAGCCTTTCTGTAAGATAACTTCAGGTGCTATGTAACTAGGGGAGCCAAAAATCTGGAAACCAACAGAGAAATGAGAGGACGATCAGTGAAAGTAATTGTGACAAATAGCATCAGTGGAAACATTTTCTAATTGAGAAAATATAAGAGAAGGAGAAATATATGAGATCAGTAAAGAACAAGTTCCTGCCTACCTCATTATCATAGAACTCTCTGGTGATGTCCTCAGTTGGAGCCCTGTAGATCTCTGATGTTGGTCTCATGAGGCAGAGTTTGGAAAGCCCAAAATCGGTGACTTTAATATGACCAGTTGATGTTATCAAGAGACTGTGGGAAAAAAAGATAGTATAAGCCCCAAATAATAACCCATAGACTTTATGACAATTTCTAACTTTTTTCTTCTTTACTATACATCAAGGGTCACTTACTTGGAAGGCTTCAGGTCTCTGTGCATTACACCGTAGTTATGCAGGTATTCCACAGCTAAAACTGTTTCTGCAATGTACATACGGGCCATGGGGACAGGTAAAGGCTGCCCATAGTTGTCAATACGACTGCCACAGTCTCCTCCTACAGCAGAAAGAAAATATGACAAGAGAAGGTTTGTTACAATGTAAATTGCACATAATGTTTGGGAATAAGAAATAAGTGGAGACATTGGGGCAGGATGTCATACATACAGATATACTATATATCAATGCAAAACACCCTCAATTGGATCATACCCGAATAGTAACTAGGACCTGGCCGGACTGATGATCTGTCCCACCGGGCAGATTCTCGTTGGGCCGCTGATACAGTGGGCCGTCTCGCCTATGACGCGCCCCTGGGCCTGTGTCGCGCTGCGTTGCGCACACGGGAGCTTACCCGGAGCCGGATCTGTTGAGGGTTGTAGTCTCGTGGCGGTGATCCGGTCCGTGCCCAGGGAGTCAGACTAAGTGGCGCTGTTTTAGCGGTAGATGTTGGACGACTACGCCACCCGTTGAGTGCAGCCAGGGAGCTGCTGCTGCAGGGCAGACCGCTGAGGCCGGTGGTAGGATTGTGCAGCGTGATAGTATAACCCCCAACGGGAGGGGTATGGCCTCAGGGCAGCCGACGTGGATGATGGGGGTAGTAGGAACCACTCGGAGACGGTACTGTGTAGTTCAGGGTCTTTACTGGTGACAAAGATAGACCCCCCCGGAGTACTGGCTAGCGATTGGGGCCTGGTCAGTCCTTGAGCAGATGAGATCTCCCCTGGCCAGGCGGAGTTGTAGGCCTCCCAAACTAACGATACTCTTCTGGCTACCTTGCTAGAGGCGGGTATAAGTAGCCCACGTCCCTGAGTGTACCGTGTGGTGCTCACCCGTATGGCCGGTGACTCGGGGCCTTCGGGTTTCTGGGCCAGAGGACCTGCAATCCCCTGCCGGTCGGTTTCTGCTGCTGGATAGGAGTTAGTCCCCACAGCCTCGGACTCCGGGTCCGGTGATAACTTCTCAGTCAGGGCGAGCTCTGCAGCTGCCAGCCCCTGACTCCTTGTAACACTGCTCCCACAGAGCTCCTGTTGTTTCTTCCTATATTTGCTTCTTTTCTCTGCTTCTTCTCTACTCACTCACCCTGCTTCAGCCCTAGGTTTATATAGGGGAAGTTCTTCCCCTCCCAGGACTGGGCAGGAGGTGTGGCATGCATAGGATCCCTGACCAAGAGACCTCCCACCTGCTCTCAGACATAACATTGCTGTTACTGTGGAAAACCAGACCCCTGGGGTGCCACATTCCCCCCTAGTGAAATTTAGTACTCCGGGACTAAACATATTTTAGAAAAACATAACAAGATATAACAATAACAATAAAGAAACACATAAAGGTGGTCACGGCATGTCCGTAACCGGGTGCAGTCTTTGAAGAAAGCAAGGTGTCCATTTCACCAAAACAGGGAGACGTAACCAGGTAGGGGTCTGTCCTGCCCCGAGTCCTTAACAGTCTTTAGTCCGTCCTGGGTTACGCTCCAACTATGTACAAAGGATTCCCGGTAAATCCACCAAGGACTCCTAAAAATAGCTAGAAACACATAATTATACACAAGCAACAATAAACAGGTAACCACAAATAAAACAATTTATACACTTCAAATCCTCCAACGTGCGGGTAACTGGCCCCTAGTGGCCCTAGTGGACCTACGGAGCTGACTGTCTGGCCCTGAACTACAGGGTGTAGAAGCTGTTAAGGGTAAACTGGGCAGCGGTCTACAGGCCCTTTGGCTCACTAGGGATATGGCAGGCTCACTGCAAGCAGAGGGTTGATCCTCCTGGTCTGCTGGTGTGGGGTCTTCTGCCTCCTGGACCGGCTGTTCTTCCAGCTCTACCTGTTGCTACGTAGGTGCTTGGGATGCTGGTTGGAGGAAGGTGAGTACGGGTACCACAACTGCACCATTGACTTGAGTCCAAGACCGAGGGAAGTCTCCGAGCACAGTATTAACCATGTCTTCCCTTTCCTCTACGGGTCGAGGGTCTTCTTGTTCCTCTTCAGGGTTCCGTAGCTGTTCGGGACACTTCTTCAGGTGATCCCGGGATACAATGGTTGTGGTTTCCCCTCCGTCTTTACTGATGGTACAGACCTTTGGGTTGTCGTGGCTTGAGGGCAGTACGGTGTACGGGTCCTTCTCCCACTGGTCGTCCAACTTGTGGAGCCGTCTTTTTCTCTTCAAGACCTGCTCTCCGGGTACCAGGGGAACAGCGGGAGCATACTGGTTGTAAGTTTTCTCTTGTCTTTCCCTAGCCTGACAGCTGTGGGGTCTGGAGAGATCTCAGAGCATGATAAGGAACATTAAATTTGAGGAAAATAATTTATCCATGAATCGCAGGAAAGTCTGCATGATAAGGTGAATTTTAATTTTGCCAGATCCACTCAATCCTAGTGCAAAGTGATGTGGCCTCTCTGTGGTGATATTGTACTATCAGGGCACAGAGACAGAGGCATTGTCATAAGGAAACCTGGGAAATGAATATTATGCCAAAATTTAGCTCACCCAAAAGCTCCACTGCTGATCAGTTTGATCGGTTTGTAGTCGGACTTGCAAGGATTTCTCCCTGAGTTCAATGATCCGATTAAGGCCTAGAAATAATAAGAGATGACATTAAGACAAAGAAGCTGCAAGAAAATAAAAGCTCCAGTTGCAGGAACATCTCCCTTCTATATTATGTCCCTGCTGATTACACTGCAGCAAATGTAAAGGACGTGATAGAAGTCTGACCCTTTGCAGACACTATTATATTATAAGAGGTTCATACACACACACACACACACATATATATACATATATATATATATATATATACTGTATATACGGGGTATAATATTATATGTGTAATTCATTGCCCGTTATCTGATGATATACAGACATCTCTGATACTTACACTGGCAGATTCGTGGATCTCTGGTGTCTCACATATTCCACCATCAGTAATTGCCGGCACAGTTATTTCTAAAATAATGATAAAATAATGAAGAGATGTCATGTATCAGTCTATAACAGTACTTAATATATAACACATCCAAATAAACAAAGGAAATGACAAGACCTCTGTAAATGATATAAAACTAGGTATATGGTATTCTGTACATACTGTATATATTTATGGCACATTCATAGATAGATATACTGCATCATACATGTGCGATTGTTCAGGATCTGATTAATTCTTGAATTATAATAACTGGGGAACTATGAGCCACCTTGTACATTTTGGAGCTGAGAAGAGCACAGGGGAGAGAAGCAGAATTACATGAGCCCTCTCCACTATAGTCTATAGGGGGTTCAGGAGCCGTTACCGGCCTCATACAGAGGATAAACAATAAATCTACAGATTCTGTTTTTTTATAATATCTCGATATTTGAATGTAAAATATTAGATGATCGGCTTACCTTCCATCAGATCACTTTTTAGCTCTAGCTGACTAATATTAGGGTCAGGCATATTCACGTTTTGCCCCTCTTCGGAGTCACCTTCGGATGTTTCCTGATGGTTATAATATATACAATTAGTATAATATTTCACAAATACTAAATTGCTGTATACATAAGGCAGGAAGGACTAAACCTGTATTTACTGGATAATTTCAATATTGAGCGGACTATTCACAGCCGATCCCTCCAGTAAATCCAAATTAAAAAATAAGGGACTTGTATCTACAACTGTTCTTTAATAACTTCTATTATCAGAACAGCAGCATTTACCAGAAGAAAATTGTGGTGAAAAACAGATATAGAATACAAACGCCGTATCGCTGAGTACAGACTGTCATCACAGATGATGGAGCCACAGGAACAGGCTGTCATAATATCCTGTGCCTGCCTGGAGATGACAGGGAGGCCTCCAACATCATAAATCTGACCTTCTGCTTTATAACTGGTAATCTGGAGAAGATCAGACACCAAGGACTTGTGATATAGAACATGCTGGACACTTACCAGGTGCTCCAGGGAGCGAGCCGGACTCTCCAGTACATACAGGACATTTTGGGCCAGTTGTTTAAAAAAGGCCAATTCTCCACTTTGGGATTTTTCTTCAGCCTATCAAAATGGAAATAAATAGAAAAAGAAAATCATGAGGGAAAGTGCAGAATCTAGGAGGCCATTTATGTCACCATTTTACTCCTATCTGCAGCTACAATTGCTACATATTTGGTATAGATTATATGTTATATTGGTGATGACCTACAAAATTCATATTTAAATAAACTTGTATTTCATCATTAATATTATTATTATTATTATTATTATTATATGGTTTATGCAGTTTGTCTGTTATTTACCTGTTGTACTAATGTCCTGATGTTCTGCTGTAAATGCTCAAGATATTCTAAGGTATAGGTGGTAAGAATCCCCTGGAGTAGTGCCAACTCCTCAAGTTTATCTGGAGCAATTCCAGACATTTCAATCAAAATACTTAGTCAGTATATCTCTAGCTATGGAGGTAAATTCTGACAACAATGACACTGTGGGTGTCACTGTGATGCTAGAGCTACAGTAAATACAATTGTATGAGTAGTGGTAGTGAATTATGATGTCACCATAGCAGTAATGCCGTGATGGAATGTTGTGATGGAATCTTAATGTAGCGCCCCGAGGGTTCGGCCGCTACAGGGGTATTGCACCTCAGACCAGAGGTGTGATATTCCACTCCCGGGTAAGGATGGAGTATGGACCAGCGCTCAGGTAGCTGCATACAGCACACACACCCCATTTCCGAGGGACAGCTCAACGGTGCTCCCACTAGACAGAAGTGCAGGCACGACCGACTATGTCCCTGCCTGGAGTGGGGAAGGGGGGGGGGTGGAACACCCAGTGCTGTAGGGGCAGAAAGGGGTTGGTTCCTGAGCGTAGGAAGGAGCTCATTGGTTGCTGGCCACCTGGGCTCATGGTCAGAGGGAGGTATAAAAGATGGGCACCATCTGAGATCTGGGTTCAGTCTGTGAGGAGAGGAGAGCTGACAGGGAGCAGCAGCTCAGGCTGAGTGCTGCTCCAGAGGCAGGCCTAGAGAAGAGGCCGGAGCCTGAGAGGAGAAGGAGAAGTGGGCCTGGAGAAGAGGCCAAGGGAAGGAGGAGAAGACAGAACAGAAAAGGAGAAGAAGAGACAGAGAAACAGAAGGGCTCAGGAACAAGAAGGTGGAAGGGACCCTAAGAACCCACGAGAATCCAGGGTGAAGGGTCAGGCAGATTAAGGGTACCGGATCCCAAGTTGGTGGAGGAGAAACTACCCTCAGCCAAAGACCGGTCGTCGTGATCATTTATTGGTGCGACACCTCATCAAACCTGCTAGGAAGGCACCATATAGGACAGCGGAGGACGGGGCCCACGTTTACCCGCACAAGTCCGCGGCAGCTGGACAAAAGTGGGTCCCTGGTGAGGCAGGCCAGAGAAAGGATTAAAGGGGGTCCTGTGCCATGCTCCTGAACTGCCTGGGAGTTGACCGAGCCCCTCACCTGGTGGACACAGCACGGCTCGGGCTGTCATTCCCTGCAAAAGTGACTTGGATATTAACCGTGAGTAAAGACCCTGGACTGCAGTACGTTGTCTGTGTGCTTTTTCGCTCCTCCGGCACTACCGGTACTGGGACTCTCACCACCATCACTCCCACCATCCACTACACTGCCCTGGGGCCGCACTCTTCCCATGGGGAGTCACATCATCCCAGCTACATACATCATCAGCCCCAGCGGTCTGCCCTGCAGCGGCGGTTCCTAACAACCGCAATCCACGGATGGCGTAGTCGGACATAATCAATAGCACATAACGGACTACCACTGGCCTGACCACCCTGAGCCACGGAACCGGGTTGCCACTACTACTCCCCCCATCGTTCCCTATTGTCCGGATCCGAGTGCCCCACGGCCCAGGGGGCGAGTCATTAACAGAGTATCTCAACTTAACAGAAAGTTGCCTAGCAATAGTTAAGGTGACAACTCCATATTCTAAGCATCAGAACCAGATGCTGGAATGTATAAAGATATTTTTATGTTCTAAGATAAATTATTATATCTGCTATACACAATAAAAATCATAATTACGTATTTATAAGAAATCTGGATTCAAGTGTTAAGGAAGTATCTTTACTGAGGGATCAAGCCTGGACTGGTAATGAAATCCCTCCCTAGCATTTGAATTACATTAGCCCATTCTATACCTGTATACCTACTTCCCAACATGGGGATCTTTATTACAAATATGACCCTGAATTAATTTAACTTTTTTTATTGTACTGCACAGTGAGCTCCCCAATAAATCTAAATAAAAAGCTATTGAAGATTTTTTTTTTTATTGTCACATATATCGTACCAAAAAGTAGTCAGAAAACCCTCGTCCTGGGGTTGCAATTTGATGTGAAAAAAACAAACTGTACTCTGTACTTTACTCACCCTCCTAGGGCCCAGCTCTGAGTCTCCTGCAGAACTCAATGATTGGCTGCAGCACTGTCAATGTGATGTCAGCACTGCAGACAGTAAAAGGCACATGGAGCAGCTATGGAGATTCTTGACAAACGAGAGGGTGAGTAAAGCGGAGTATATATTTTGTAAAACAAACTAAACCTGGGGGACTGGCGTTTTCCTAAAGCGGAAAACCACTTTTCATGGTATGTACCCAAAATAAAAAAAAAACAAGACCTCATGCAGTTCTGTCTCAGAAGTTATAGGTTCCGGGAAATGGGGTGAAAAAATATTAATTAAAAAAAAAAAAAGTATATACATTCTGTACTATTGTGATTGTATTTAACTGCCAAATAAAGATAATAATAATAATAATAATATTTTTTATTTCTATAGTGCCAACATATTCTTCTGTACTTTATATTTTAGAGGGGACTTGTATAGACAATAAAAGATATTAGAATAACACATAACTCGGATACCAAAAGGAGTGAGGGCCCTTCTCACAAGCTACAATCTATGAGAAAGATTATGTCAGTTATATCTAATGGTAAACTGTGTAAATAAATGAATAAATACAATCCAGAATTGCAGCTTTATTTGATAATTGTACCTCCTGAATAATATAATAAAAGGCAATAGGTTCTACGCTGGTACTATTAAAAATGACAGCTTTTCATGCCAAACATAAGTCCTCAGCTCCATTGACAGAAATTTGTAAACCTTAGGGTTCTCAGAAATTGGCAACACGATAACTTATGATTTATTTTTCATTGTACTTATTGTACAAAGGTAATAAAACTGGATAAAACTATATAAATTTTCTAATTTAAAAAAAGTATAAAAATGTTAAAAAGTAAAAAAAAAACGCAAGCAGTATCATTATTTTGTTTCTATTCTTTCCCATAAAGAGATAATAAAAAAAAATGTTAATCAACCAAAATGGTGCCACTGACAAATACAGCTCATCCTGAAAAAAACATGCCCCCATAAGGCTATGTCAATAAAAAAATAAAAAGGGAACGCTTTGTATCTGTACTTAGACACATACTGGCTGGTACGTGCAGCTTTATTTTAAAAACCCCTATTTATTATCATGATGGCGGGACTGTACAATACAAGCACTTTCTACCTATTGTGTCCCTCCTATTTCTTTATAGATTGCAGCTTGTGAGCAGGGCCTTCACCCCTCCTGTAACTGTTGAACTATGTGTTACTCTATAATGCCTTTATTGTCTGTACTTGTCCCCGCTTTACTGTAAAGTGCTGCGGACAAGGTTGGCACTATATACCGTATTTTTTGGACTATAAGATGCACTGGACCATAAGACGCACCTAGGTTTTAGAGAAGGAAAATAGAAAAAAAAATAAGCAAAAACTGTGGTCATGATGCCCTGTTAAGGGGGAGGGGGATCTGCTGCTGACAATGTTATAGGAGTAATGTCCCCCAATTCTGTTAATATCCCCCATCCTGGTATATATGGCCCCCTCCTTCCTGTTATACGTGACCCTCATCCCCATCCTGATTTGCATGGCACCCCTCATCCCCATCCTGGTATGCATGGCCCCCTCTTCCCTCTTCCTGGAATGTATTGCACCCTTTATTCTGGTATGTATGGCCCCCTTCATCCCTCATCCTGTTATGTATGGACCCCCCTCATCCCTCTTCCTGGTATGAATGGCACCCCTCATCCCTCTTCCTGGTATGTATGGCTCCCTTCATCCCTCATCCTGGTATGTATGGCCCTCCTCATCCCTCTTCCTGGTATGCATGGCACCCCTCATCCCTTTTCCTGGTATGTATGGTACCCCTCATCCTGATATGTATGGCGCCCTTCATCCCTCATCCTGGTATGTATGCTACCCTTCATCCTGGCATGTATGGACTCCCTCATCCCTCTTCCTGGTATGTAAGGCACCCTTCATCCCTCATCCTGCTATGTATGGGCCCCCTCATCCCTAATCCTGGTATGTATGGGCCCCCTCATCCCTAATCCTGGTATATATGGCCCCTTCATCCCTCTTCCTGGTATGCTTGGCACCCTTCATCTTAGTATGTATGGCCCCCCTCATCCCTCTTCTTGGTATGCTTGGCACCCCTCCATCCTGGCATGCTTGGCACCCCCTGATCCCTATCACGCTGCACACAAAAAAAGAAGCAAATATACTCACCTCCTCTCTCCTCCAACGCTGCGTCCTGCTCTGCTGCCAACAGGGATCTCACTATGTGAGCCGTGCATGGCGTAACTGCCATGCGCCCTCACACTGTGAGATGCTGTGCCGTAATAGTCACTGCTCCCCATGCCGGGACTGTGTGCATGGGGAGTAGTGACCATTCACTCTCCTTACTAGCGCGCAGCGTGGCTCCTGCAGCGGCTCTGCGGTCACATGTGCCCGCTATTAAAGACCATGAATATTCACTACAACCCATGGGAGTGGGTTGTAGTGAATATTCATGGGCTCTAATTGCGGGCATACAGAACGCAGGGCCGCTGCAGGAGCCGTGCTGCGGGTACAGTGTACGTGCTATTAAGGAGGTTGAATGGTCACAGTCCCTGCGTGGGGAGCAGTAACTATTCCGGCACAACATCTTACACGGTGAGGGTGCATGGCAGTTACGCCATGCGGGGCTCACACGGTGAGATTCCTGTCGGCAACAGAGCAGGGTGCAGCACTGGAGGGGAGAGGAGATGAGTATAATTGTTTATTTTTTTGGCATGCAGTGTGATGGGGATCAGAGGGTGCCAAGCATACCAGGATGGAGGGGTGCCAAGCATACCAGGAAGAGGGATGAGGGGGGCCATGCAAACCAGGATGAGGGTTGAAGGGTGCAATACATACCAGGATGAGGGATGAAGGGTGCCATACATACCAGGAACCACGCTGCAAGTACAGTGTGCACGCTATTAAGGAAAATGAATATTCACTGGGCATGGGGAGAAGTGAATATTCATTTTCTTTAGCAGCGGGCACAGTGTAGGATGCAGTAGTGGGCTACTGCCTCCTGTGCCCCACTCCTCCGCCGCTGCAGCTCCCCCTACACCCTCCACCACCCACAGCCACAGTATATATATATATATATATATATATATATATATATCGGACTATAAGACGCACCCCCCCACTTTTCTCCAAAATTTTGGAAGAAAAAAGTGCGTCTTATTGTCCGAAAAATACGGTAATTCAAAAATTATTATATTATTGTAAAAAGGTTTGTAAATGTGGATGAGAAAAAAAAATCAATTTCTTTTAAAGACAAAAAAATACCATGTCCTTAAAGGGTTAATTTAACCATTATGGCATGCAAAAAGCTGTAGTTTTTCTAAACTTTGTGAGCCATTAGGGGTATGTTCAGATATTACTTGTTTCTGCAGAAGGGAACATGGTTTACAGTTTAAAAATATAGATATCAGGCCAGATGTTATATATCTGGTTTGCTATCAGGATTAGAGCGTGTACACATGGCATTCTGTCTGTTGCCTTAAGTCTAGGCCAGCTTTAAACAAAAAGCAGAGCATGCTGCTGCAGATTGAAATATCTTTGTCATCCTCAGGGTATGTGCGCACAGATTTTTGTTGAGGATTTTTTTAGCACTTTAAAAATGGCAGAAAAATAGGTGAAAAAATGAAAACCTCCACACAAAAAAATGCATTTTTATTACAGAATTCGCTATTTTTGACCTTTTCTAAAAACTCTGTGGCATGTGAACAGTGTTTGCTAAAATCCTATTAACATGCATTACATTGCAATTTTCCCTGAATTTAAAGAGAATCAGTCAGCAGGTTTTTGATATGTAATCTGAGGACAGAATAAGGTAGGGGTTAAAACATTGAATTCAACGATGTGTCATTTATCTGTCTGTGTGCTACTGTTTACTTACAAAGGTTTTATCAGTAGGACATTATCATTGCTGTAACTGCCCATTCCATGTTTTCCTCCTCCGCCCCCTCCTGTAATAAGCAGCTCACTGTCAATAGATAATGTACATAAAGAGCCTGTTGTAAGCGGGGTTAGCTTTCCCAGCTCTGCTGCATTCTACATCTAAGAACTCTGATAATGTCACAACTGCTGCACCCAGTAAACTAAGTGATACATCGTTGGAATCAGGGTCTCTTTTCCTACTTTTTGCTGCTCTCAGATCAGGTAGCAAAAACTTGGTGACAGATTGCCTTTAAAGATGACATTTGACTGGATTTTTTAATTTACGCCCAGTACCTTCTTCAATTGGTTCTGCTTTACCGATTCTGGAAAAGTTTTTTTTTTTCCTTTGCCTCTCTGTTCCAAAGTAATGCCCTTTGGAAATAATGGTACAAACTTTTCCTTCAACCATCTGGGTGTGTACCACAGACAAAAATGAAAAGGGGAGAGGGGTTGGGAAGGCAGAAAAAAATCAGGGAGAAATAAAATAAAAATATAGAGCTCCAAAATGTTCAAAAATATCTTACTTGTTCAGTTTCTATCAACCAGGTGGGACAAAGTCACTGGCAAGGTACTGGAGAGGACATATGTATCACTGAGGTTGTTAGCTTCAGTGATAGGAACCTAGAAAAATCCTGACCGCACGGTAAGAGGAATCTTTTTTTTTTCTGTGTGTGGATGCTTAATTGGATGGGGGCCAGGATGGGTATATGGGGGGGGGGCAGGCTGGAAACGTGGGGGCCAGGGTGGATATATTGGGGCCAGACTGAACACATGGGTGCCAGGATGGATATATGGGGGGGCAGGCTGGACAAATGGGGGCCTGGATGGATATATGGGGAGGTAGGCTGGACACATGGGGGCCTGGATGGACATATGGGGGGGGGCAGACTAGACACATGGGGGCCAGGATGGATATATGGGGGGCAAGCTGGACACATGGGGGCCTGGATGGATATATGTGGGGCAGGCTGGACACATGGGGCCAGGATGGGTATATGGGGGGGCAGACTGGACACATGTGGGCCTGGATGGATATATAAGAGGGCAGGCTGGACACATGGGGGCCTGAATGGATAAATGGGGGTCAGGCTAGATACATGGGGGCCTGGATGGATATATGGGGGGGCAGGCTGGACACATGGGGGCCTGGATGGATGTATGGAGGGAGGCAGGCTGGACACATGGGGACCAAGATAAATATATGGAGGCCAGGACAAGGGACACATGGGGGCCAAAAGGGATATTTGGGGGGTGGCAGGATGGATATATGGGGGGCAGGATAGATATATGGGGGGTGGCAGTCTGGATATATGAGGGGGTCAGAAAGGATATATGTGGGGGGGGCCTGGATGGATATATGGGGGAGAAGGCCAGTCTGGACACATGGGGGACAGGATGGATATATGGGGGGGCAAGCTGTACAAGGGACATGGGGGGCAATGCTGGACAAGGGACCTTGGGGGTCAAGCTGAACAAGAGACTCAATTACTGTTTGGGGGCCAGATTGAAGAACATACATTATTAGTTTATTGTGGCAAGTGGGGAACATTATTACTTTTTGGTCCAATTAGGGGCATTATTACTTCTGTAATATAATTTATTTTTTAGTAAATAGTTTTCCATGGGGGGAAAAAAGGGGGGGTTCTGTTACTGTGCAGGGCGGAACTATGTCGCTTTTTTTCTTCATCTGGCATAGTGTAGAAGTCAGGGAAAAAGTGGGGAATGTGATCTAGAAGCGATCAGTTATCAATAACTGTGTGTTATTTTCTGCAGAGACGAGTACTGGCTGGAAGAAGTGATGGCGGTCTGTGCCAGATGAAGAAGAAAAGCGAAGATGAAGGACTTCACCAAGAGACGTCACTGGTGAGTCAGTGTATTACATGTACACTTATACTATACACTATATATTATATACAAAGCTCCAGTGTATCTCACTGGTGACCACTGTATTGCCTATACACTATATACAGAACTCCTATGTATAATATCACTGGTGATCACTGTTTTACAGTACAAACCAAAAGTTTGGACACACCTTCTCATTTAAAGATTTTTCTGTATTTTCATGACTATGAAAATTGTACATTCACACTGAAGGCATCAAAACTATGAATTAGCACATGTGGAATTATATACTTAACAAAAAAGTGTGAAACAACTTAAAATATGTCTCATATTCTAGGTTCTTCAAAGTTGCCACATTTTGCTTTGATGACTGCTTTGCACACTCTTGGCATTCTCTTGATGAGCTTCAAGAGGTAGTCACCGGAAATGGTTTTCACTTCACAGGTGTGCCCTGTCAGGTTTAATAAGTGGGATGTCTTGCCTTATAAATGGGGTTGGGACCATCAGTTGTGTTGTGCAGAAGTCAGGTGGATACACAGCTGATAGTCCTACTGAATAGACTGTTAGAATTTGTATTATGGCAAGAAAATAGCAGCTAAGTAAATAAAAACGAGTGGCCATCATTACTTTAAGAAATGAAGGTCAGTCAGTCTGAAAAATTGGACAAACTTTGAAAGTGTCCCCAAGTGCAGTTGCAAAAACCATCAAGCGCTACAAAGAAGCTGGCTCACATGAGGACCGCCCCAGGAAAGGAAGACCAAGAGTCACCTCTGCTTCTGAGGTTAAGTTTATCCGAGTCACCAGCCTCAGAAATCACAGGTTAACAGCAGCTCAGATTAGAGACCAGGTCAATGCCACACACAGTTCTAGCAGCAGACACATCTCTACAACAACTGTTAAGAGGAGACTTTGTGCAGCAGGCCTTCATGGTAAAATAGCTGCTAGGAAACCACTGCTAAGGACAGACAACAAGCAGAAGAGACAAGTTTGGGCTAAAGAACACAAGGAATGGACATTAGACCAGTGGAAATCTGTGCTTTGGTCCGATGAGTCCAAATTTGAGATCTTTGGTTCCAACCACCATGTCTTTGTGCGATGCAGAAAAGGTGAACGGATGGACTCTACATGCCTGGTTCCCACCGTGAAGCATGGAGGAGGAGGTGTGATGGTGTGGGGGTGCTTTGCTGGTGACACTGTTGGAGATTTATTCAAAATTGAAGGCATACTGAACCAGCATGGCTACCACAACATCTTGCAGCGGCATGCTATTCCATCCGGTTTGCGTTTAGTTGGACCATCATTTATTTTTCAACAAACTATACTGGTAACCTTTGATGTTAATGTGGCACCCCAGGGGTCTGGTTACCACAGTAATAGCAATATTACGTCTGAGAGCAGGTGGGAGGTCTCCTGGTCAGGAACCCTAAGCATGCAACACTTCCTGCCCAGTCCTGGGAGGGGAAGAACTTCCCCTATATAAACTGGGGCTGAGGCGGGGTTAGAGGGGAAGAAGAGGAGTCCCAGACAGAGACACAGTCTGGTCTGGAGTGGAGCAGATACAGGGAGAGCAAGATCAGGAGCTATGTGGGAGCAGTGATAAAAGGGGGTCAGAGACTGGAAGCTGTAGAGCTCTTCCTGACTGAAGAGATCTCACCAGACACGGAGTCCGAGGCTGTGGGGACTGATCCATACCCAGCAGCAGAAACCGACCGGCAGGGGATTTCAGGTCCTCTGGCCAAGAAACCCGAAGGCACGGTCACACGCAAGGGACCAGCACCGCCGGCGTGGAGCGGAGGCTACCAGAAGGCCCCGAGTCAACGGCCATACGGGTGAGCACCACACGGTACACTCAGGGACGTGGGCTACTTCTACCCGCTTCTAGCAAGGTAGCCAGGGAGAGTACAATAAGTTGGGGAGGCCTACAACTCCGCCTGGCCGGGGGAGATCCTATCTGCTCACAGACTGACCAGGCCTCGATCGCTAGCCAGTACTCCCAAGAGGGTCTACCTTTGCCACCAGTAAAGACCCTGAACTACACCGCACCGTCTCTGAGTGGTTCCTAGTGCCTGCGTGCAATTTTGCTATCCCCATCATCCACGTCCGCTGCCTTGAGGTCATACCCCTCCCGTTGGGGGTTATACTATCCACGCTGCACAACCGTACCACCGGCCTCAGCGGTCTGCCCTGCAGCGGCGGTTTCATAACCGCATTCAACGGGTGGCGTAGTCGAACTCTATAACATCTTATTCTAAATTCTGCCACTTGGTTTGACACCCTGGGCACGGACCGGGTCACCGCCACGAGGACTACTACCCCTATCAGATCCGGCTCCGGGTATTCCCCCTGCACAGCAGCAGCAGCACAGGCCCAGGTGGCGCGTCATTAACAGTCTATATACTTCTATACAACACTCCAAGGGCAATGCAGCAACCAAAATATTACTTGAGCAATCAGACAAGGATCCACGGACCATTATGTTCCTTTTGGATCTACTTGAATTGGTTCTGACGGAAAAAAATTTTCTTTTCGAAGATTCATACTATTTACAAATCCAAGGGACCACTATGGGCTCACATGTCGCACCTCCTTATGCCAACTGCTTTATGTCGAATTTTGAAGATCGTTATGTTTATACCAATGACCTCTATCGTACCCACTGCCGATTATGGCGTAGGTACATAGACGATATATTTTGTTTATGGAATGGCACCATTGATACACTGATACTGTTTCACACACAATTGAATGACATATGGCCAGAACTCACCTTCACTATTACATATGATCAGCAAGAAATTAATTTCCTAGACACCATGGTTAGACGGAATACAGAGGGGGACTTATCAATTGATCTCTATGTAAAGCAAATGGATGGGGATAACCTACTTTTATATCAGAGCTGTCATCCAAGGGCGGTTAAAAGATCTATCCCCATATCACAATTCCAAAGGGTGAGGAAAATCGTCTCAGATTCGGAAGTCCGTACGAAGCGTTTAGGAGGGATGGAAACCAAATTTAGACAGAGGGGTTACCCACAAAATCTTCTCAACCAATGCCGTAATTCTGAGGATCCATCACCCAATAGAAATACACTGAACAGGATTCCCTTTGTTCACACCTTTCATCCGTTCACTTATAGGTTGCACCAAAAAATTTGCAAACACTGGCCTATGTTACAAAAAAGTTATCCTGATATTCCAGAGTTTAAGAATCCATTCTTACCTTGTTTTAGGAGACCTACTAATCTTAGGGACAAATTAGTCCGAGCCGATGAGGGAACAGCCCTTAAGAAACTCAAACAAACTTTTCTAGGCACACAAAAGAAAGGTACTTTTCCGTGCCTACAGTGTGCACAATGTGCAAATGTCCTAAAAGGTGACAAAATTTCACACCCCAATACAGGAGCTGACATTCCCATACATGATTTCTTTACCTGCGACTCAAAATTCGTCGTCTATGCGATAAAATGCCCGTGCGGCAAGATATACGTGGGTGAAACTACTCAATCTATTAAAGATCGTATATCTCACCACAAGTCGGACATCCGTTATGGCAGACATAATCTACCAATACCCTATCATTTTCATTCATCAGGTCACACAATAGCACAGTTGAGATTCCTTGTTCTAGAACAAGTACCTCCCAATAGAAGAGGAGGAAACAGAATAAGACAGTTAAAAATCAGAGAGGCATTCTGGATACACTATTTACAGAGGCTTGAACCTAATGGGCTTAATAGAGAGTATGATGTCATGAGTTTTCTGTGAAATTTCTAATTACACCATTTTTTTCTATTTTAGCAACGATCTTGAACTCGTCACATCTAAGGGTATGGACATGTAGTGAGCCATTATATATCAACTCCAAGTTCCCATTTTTTCCTTTAACTATTTTTTCCTCTAATTCATTTTTTATTTTTTGTTCTTTGTTTTTATTTTAGATTTTGTGTTTTTTGTTTTATATTTTAATTTTATTTTTATTTTTTATTTTTATTTTTATTTTTTATTTTTATTTTTATTTTTTATTTTTATTTTTATTTTTTGTTTTTTATTTTTATTTTTTATTTATTTATTTAATTATTTTTTATTTTTTGTTTTTTTCTTTTTTTTCATTTTTCTTTTTTTCTTTTTTTATTCATTATTTATTATTTTTTATTTTGTCTCTTTCCTGTATAATCCCATTTTTCAATATTAATCCATTTTGATATATAACAAACAACTTAATTTTCTTTTTCCTTATTTACAGTTACCCTTTGGACAACTTAATTTCTAAGGTCTGCACCTCAATCAGGCTTTACAAGCGTACTTTCTTACCTTTGCGTTCCACCACTGCGTTTCACCTATGTCACTTCCTGGTCTTCTGCGTTCCAAAGAGCATTTCACCATCGTCACTTCCTGGTTACTACTGTCTGCGCTCCACTAGTGCGTTCCAGTGACGCACTTCCGCTTGTTACGGCTAGCGGACACAGCTGCACCGCCTCTTTTCATTACACTTCCGTATTACTCACAACATTATTCGCTCCCTAGCTATATATACCTCAGGCACACCGCCACATGCAGCGCACCTGTTCCACCCGGCATGACTGACCGTTACCCTGGGCGCTATTTCACCAGGCATCACCACACACTAGCAATCGGGTAAGCTTGTCCCACATCATGTACACATGGTTCATTATCTGTAACCATCCTTTTAACAGTTCCATACCCTTTGTTATAAATGAATTTTTCTATATAAATACTTATGAATGGATTTTTCTTCTCTAACATAGTCCTAGACACTAAATTAACTTATTATGCTTATTTCCATCTCCTCCTTACCTTCACTATCTTTTTTTGAGAGGTACATTTCATTATACTCTCAGGCTCATTCTATTTTTGACTTACGAGTATGTCGATTTTTGTCCAAATCTTTTTCTTATTTGTTCTTTTAACATTTTGGGCCATTAGTTTCCCGAAATTTTTTTTCTCCCCTTTTTTTCTGCTCTTTATTTATCTTTTTTTACTCTTTTTGAGACTTGATCATTTCGCCATATTTTCATCACATACATTATATTGTGCCACTATGATGTAATTGACTGATCGATTTACATTATGTTATTTCATGTCTCTCTCCAGTAAAAATAATATATTTTTGTTAAAATTTATAATTTTGCTAAAATCTTTACTTCTATGTGATTTTCACGTGTTTTTGAATTGTTCTGTTTCCATCTATGCATTAGTGCCTGATGAAGGTCGCAGTTTGACGACCGAAACGTTACATTGTATGGATTGCATTTCTTGAAAATTACTGAAGGAACAGTGAATATTCCATTAAAAAGTTTCTTTCATATTACCATATGAGTGCCGGATTATATTTTTATATTGAGCTAGGAGTGGTATCCTTTCTGAGCACCAAATTTAATCCGGAGTGACGTGTATCTGAATCTGCAGCAAAGACTATGGGAGACCCACTCCCCAATAATGGGAATAATGTTTGTAATATGCTGTACTGCATGGCTCTTGTAAGGGGCATTGCAAGTTCCTCCGTCCTAATTTTTGGCAGCTTTTACTTGGAAAGCATAAGCAAAGACTATGGGAGACCCACTGCCAATAATGGGAATAATGTTTGTAATGTGCTGTGCTGCATAGCTCTTGTAAGGGGCATTGCAAGTTCCTCCGTCCTAATTTTTGGCAGCTTTTGCTTGGAAGGTATAAGCAAAGACTATGGGAGACCCACTCCCCAATAATGGGAATAATGTTTGTAATATGCTGTACTGCATGGCTCTTGTAAGGGGCATTGCAAGTTCCTCCGTCCTAATTTTTGGCAGCTTTTGCTTGGAAGGCATAAGCAAAGACTATGGGAGACCCACTCACCAGTAATGGGAATAATGTTTGGAATATGCTGTACTGCATGGCTCTTGTAATGGGCATTGCAAGTTCCTCCGTCCTAATTTTTGGCAGCTTTTGCTTGGAAGGCATAAGCAAAGACTATGGGATACCCACTCCCCAATAATGGGAATAACGTTTTTAAGATGCTGTACTGTATGGCTCTTGTAAGGGGCATTAAAACCGTTTTGTTAAGCTACTGCGACCTCCACCACTTTTCCAAGGGGCATTCAAACCATCTTGTTAAGCTACTGTGACCTCCACCACTTTTCCAAGGGGCATTAAAACCGTCTTGTTAAGGTACTGTGACCTCCACGTCTCTTCCGAGGGGCATTAAAACCATCTTGTTAAGCTATTGTGACCTCCACCACTTTTCCAAGGGGCATTAAAACTGTCTTGTTAAGCTACTGCGACCTCCACGACTCTTCCAACGGGCATTGCAGCCTGGGGGTTTGTGGGTGGCAGGTTGGCAGCTGGGGACCGTTTATGGACACCCGGTCGCCCCCAGGCGGCTGGGGACCGTGTGCGGACAAACGGTCGCGGGGCGGCTGGGGACCGAGCGTGGACACCCGGCCACCGGGCAGGCTGGGGACTGAGTATGGATACCAGACCGCCGACGCAGCCATGACATGGTGGCCGGCGTCTGCCTCCACATGCCTAAAAGGCCCAATTTCAAGTGCAAGCAAGCTAGCAGTATGGTATTGCAGCCTGGGGGTGGGTGGGTGGCAGGTTGCACACTTACTCTTGCATTCCAAGAAAACAAAGCAGATGCTAACTTCTATCATCATCATTCTCCTCATCTTGGCACTCTCAACTCCCCTGATGGAGAAGCCAGGGCCCACCGGAGGAGTCTGGTTCTCTGGTGGGCTCGTCCAATGCTGCCCTAAAGCAGGCCAGGCTAAGAAAAGTGTGTGGGAAGGTAACAGGCGAAGTAGGGGCAGCTGGGGAACATTTATGGACACCCGGCCGCCCCCAGGCGGCTGGGGACCGTGTGTGGACACCCAGCCGCGGGGCGGCTGGGGACCGAGTATGTACACCCGGCCACCCCCTGGTGGCTGGGGACCGAGCGTGGACACCCAGGCCGCCGGGTGGCTGGGGACTGAGTATGAATACCTCGCTGCCGAAGCAGCCATGAGGTAATGGCCAGCTTCGGCCTCCTCCAAACTAAAAGGCCCCATTTCAAGTGAAAGCTAGCAGTATGGTATTGCAGCCAGCGGGTGGGTGGGTGGTTGGTTGGCTGCATATTTGCGCTTGCATTGCAAGGAATGGGAGAGGTACAATTGAACACTGCCCTAGGACAAGTACTTGCACGGGGATAGTTGCAAGTCTGCATCTTCTGATGCGGCAAGGATCACTTCTGATGGGCACACTTTTAGGCAGTGACCTGGGTGTCAGAGATGCTTCCAGTGGTTTTCCCTATGCTGTTCCCATGTCTTTTCAGCACTGTATGCATGTGTCACACAGCACATGGCCAGATAAGATTGTAAAATGTTAAAATGACATTTCCCGGTGAATGAATTTGTCACGGTTGAAAGCAATACAAAAGTGCAAAAACGCATAAAAAATGCTACTTGTGAACATAGCCCATGGTGTGGAGGAGTATTTTTGCTTTTGGTTATTTATTTTACCTTATACGCAAGTCTTTACCCTGGAAAGGAACTTCCTTAACATATTTCACAGGAAAGCAGTTTCAGCTTCGTTTTTGAATGTTTTATTGTGAGCCCGTAAAAGTGGCTTAATACCTCTGACCACGTTGTTGACAGCAGTGACCTGGGGGTCAGAAATGCTTCCTGGGGCGATCCCCATGCTGTCCCCATGTCATTTGAGCACTGTCACTATCGTTTTGGGCACTTGTTAGGCTTTTAAAAGACTGCCGTGGGTGCCGCCGCAAAAATGCTCGGGTCTCCCATAGACTAACATTGGGGTCGTTGCTCGGGTCGAGCACCCGAGTATCACGGTGAGCTCGGCCCGAGCTTCGAGCATCCGAGCATTTTACTGCTCGCTCAACACTAGTAAAAACTTCTATTTTGTTAATAATGTATAATCTAAATTATTTTCATGCATAAATTGCTGAATATTTACTATTATTTGTTGCAGTAAATTTGTTATTACTAATTAGAATAGTTGCAAGTTTGGCTTACTGAGATTTAACCTGTCAGTTTCCACTGTGAGGAGCATAGTAAGGAAATGGAAGAACACAGGGACAGTTCTTGTTAAGTCCAGAAGTGGCAGGCCAAGAAAAACATCAGAAAGGCAGAGAAGAAGAATGGTGAGATCAGTCAAGGACAATCCTCAGACCACCTCCAGAGAGCTGCAGCATCAACTTGCTGCAGATGTTGTCACTGTGCATCGGTCAACTATACAACGCACTTTGCACAAGGAGAAGCTGTATGGGAGAGTGATGCGAAAGAAGCCGTTTCTGCAAGCACGCCACAAACAGAGTCGGCTGAGGTATGCAAAAGCACATTTGGAGAAGCCAATTTCTTTTTGGAAGAAGGTCCTGTGGACTGATGAAACCAAGATTGAGTTGTTTGGTCATACAAAAAGGCGTTATGCATGGCGGCAAAAAAACACAGCATTCCAAGAAAAACACTTGCTACCCACAGTAAAATTTGGTGGAGGTTCCATCAAGCTTTGGGGCTGTGTGGCCAATGCCGGCACCGGGAATCTTGTTAAAGTTGAGGGACGCATGGATTCCACTCAGTATCAGCAGATTCTTGACAATAATGTTCAAGAATCAGTGACAAAGTTGAAGTTACGCAGGGGATGGATCTTTCAGCAAGACAATGATCCAAAACACCGCTCCAAATCTACTCAGTTATTCATGCAGAGGAACAATTACAATGTTCTGGAATGGCCATCCCAGTCCCCAGACCTGAATATCATTAAACATCTGTGGGATCATTTGAAGAGGGCTGTCCATGCTCGGCGACCATCAAACTTAACTGAACTGGAATTGTTTTGTAAAGAGGAATGGTCAAAAATACCTTCATCCAGGATCCAGGAACTCATTAAAAGCTACAGGAAGCGACTAGAGGCTGTTATTTTTGCAAAAGGAGGATCTACTAAATATTAATGTCACTTTTCTGGTGAGGTGCCCATACTTATGCACCTGTCACATTTTGTTTGAATGCAGATTGCACATTTTCTGTTAGTACAATAAACCTCATTTCATGGCAGAAACATTACTGTGTCCAACAATTATTACGTATATCAAACTGAAATAGCTGTTGCAAAAACAACAATTTTTATAAAACATTAAGCTTAAGATTAATAGGGGTGCCCAAACTTTTTCATATAACTGTAAGTAAAGCCACATTTAGGTATAAGGGTTTAAGTGTCTGGAAAATCTATGGATCAGAACTTGTTTTTACCTGGATTGACTGTCATTCATAGATGTAACAGGATCACTCATCCTCTTCTTCACTTTTGGCCCGAGGTTTAGAGGATTAATCGAAGAAGTGAAACGAATATTCTTCTGTTTGTATCCCCTCGTACTAGACATACATGATGTATAGTACTGATATACCATAAATTTCAGTAATATTCCATTAAATGCAAAGGGACATTAATCAATATGATTTTTTTTTAATTAAGAATTTCATGGAAGGATGAAGAGATGTTTTTGGAGGGGCCTTCTTCTTCTGAAGATGTTTTTTGCTGGTCAGAAGGCCACAGGCAGATGGTACAAATCCTTCCATAGAGGTGCAGCTTTGATGGGGGACGTGCTGCACTCTCTTCAGGGTGCTAGACGTGGGGTCTTTCTGCCCTCGAGATGTTTATGCTGCCCCTCTGACAGGCTGCAAATATACAGCTTTCTCTGATGGAGTGAGCAGCCCTGGATAATCCTCGCCGGCAGGATGATATCAGCCGACGGAAGATGGAACCTATGAGAGGAGACATAACTAATGTAAGTAATGGAACTCCATATTAGAGGATACTACTGTGGTGTCACTGTGGCAGGACGGTAGAGGAGTCTTATCCTTACAGAGGTGCGGGGTCATTGTCAGTCATTGTACATGTGACAATCCCACCACTGACATAGAACATCTGCTCCACATGACTTCTTCTCACTGACTGACATCACACAACATGGAGCTTGTGGTCACACTTACCTCTTCTAATTCTCCCCTCTTCTACTTTTTCTGCTTCTTGTTGTTTTCTCAATGCAGATTTTCTTCTCCCCTGAACTGGAAGTTCTAATCAAGAATCAAGAAAAAGATGTAGATTATAAACACCTAAAAGATTAGCTTTGTAGTTGATTATTACACCATAATAGAGAGAATATGTCATATATACATAACATAACCTGAGGGTCTGAGAATTAGATTGCCTTGTGAACTGATTGATATAAAACCTGTCATGTGTTGTCTCCCTAAGGTACAATCTCCTTACTACCATCACATTACTTGTAGGATGCCACAGTGTTGCCTTATAATCAGTGTAACATTAAGGGCATAAGGAGGATCAGTATAGGCCCATATGGAGCCATGGGTGCAGTAATCAATATCAGTTTTGCAGAAGACTGAGTGGCTCCGAGTCCTTATAACTTATTGCATAACATGAAAGAGTGAGGATTTGTAGACAGTGAAGTGCTGGACTGTTCATTGTTTTATAGGAAGTAATTTTCTGAGCCTTTATGTGCACATTCACATTACACTTTTTGATCTGAGGCTGTAATAGGATGGCCAATAGACCTGTACATACCTGACAATGGGGATGACAGGCTGTCTTTAGCAGTGAAACACTGCATGTCACCATCAGATTCAGGAGAAGAAAATTCTTTCTGCCTGTTTCGAAGAAGAGAAAATATAAATTACAAATGAAAACAATACAAAAGGGAAGAACATCTGTGTTCAAGGCCTGTTAGGACATTAGGATAACATAGAGGGGATGTAATGCTCAGGATTCCCTTTTACCAGCAAGAATGAAGAATCAAAAGTAATGTTGGCCTGTAATGAACTGGAAATGAATGGCTGGTCTCAATGATCCCTTTTTATCACCAGCATTCCCACAAGTCAGAATCACGGTTCTCAGCAATCATGGGGTGATGGAAGCTGGATTTAGTATTGAGTTACACTTGTCTTGCATGTGGTGTTCTGAACATAAATCAAAATTGAATCCCATAATAGTAATTTACTCACATGTCTGAGTGTTTTGCATTTTCTTGGGGACACCCTGGAGGTGACTTGGGTTCTTCATTGTTCATCATCTTAGTACTGATGGAACAGAGCTAAAGCATAGAGAAAAATAAAATATATGTACATTTCTAAACTTTATTTTAATTAAAGGTTTTATGAATCTTATCGGTCACATTCTTACTTTAGAAAGCCTATGAGAAGATGATAGAAACTTTTTGCTTTCTGGCCAGTCATTGTCCTCACTTGAGTCCTCCTCATCTGAATCACTATGTTGGAATCTGCTACGTCGAGCTGCAAAGTACAAGTGTTATTAAAGATTACTAGTACAAGACCTGGATAGTCACAATTTTATCAAAATAATTATGGAAACTGATTGTCACAAAATGAAAGACAAGACAAACAGCAGCTTTCTGAAGATAATATCTCATTCTACTTACTGTCAAAGTAGCAGGTGTCCTCATTTGACTTAAGATCAGGAATGAACCATGGCTCCTTACTTAGAAGATTGTTGAAGTCTAAGCTTTTCAGAAATGGATGAATCTTGATCTCATTTGCTCCCCCTAAAAAGCAAGACAATAGAAAGTGATACAGATATTGTCAGAGAGATGGCTCCATATCTGTACAGTTTATGTTAAGCTGAACTGAAGATGTAACAGAACCAAAGTGAAGAGAATATACTGAAAGTCATAGCATGAAGAATGGAGAATGTGCAAGCTGGTAGAGTAGAGAACCTCAGTGCTGATCCTCATGGACATAATCATTTTTCTTGTCACACTAAACCCCAGAGTCAATCTAATCAAATAACAATGACATCACATATCATTCAGATATTTTTACTTACCCCATACAATACGGCTCAAAGTCTCATATTTGGAACGCCCACGAAATGGTACACGTCCTACAAGAAATTTATGTAGGATTATTCCAATTGACCACCAGTCAGCTGGCCTTCCATAGCCTTTCTGTAAGATAACTTCAGGTGCTATGTAACTAGGGGAGCCAAAAATCTGGAAACCAACAGAGAAATGAGAGGACGATCAGTGAAAGTAATTGTGACAAATAGCATCAGTGGAAACATTTTCTAATTGAGAAAATATAAGAGAAGGAGAAATATATGAGATCAGTAAAGAACAAGTTCCTGCCTACCTCATTATCATAGAACTCTCTGGTGATGTCCTCAGTTGGAGCCCTGTAGATCTCTGATGTTGGTCTCATGAGGCAGAGTTTAGAAAGCCCAAAATCGGTGACTTTAATATGACCAGTTGATGTTATCAGGAGACTGTGGGAAAAAAAGATAGTATGAGCCCCAAATAATAACCCATAGACTTTATGACAATTTCTAACTTTTTTCTTCTTTACTATACATCAAGGGTCACTTACTTGGAAGGCTTCAGGTCTCTGTGCATTACACCGTAGTTATGCAGTTATTCCACAGCTAAAACTGTTTCTGCAATGTACATACGGGCCATGGGGACAGGTAAAGGCTGCCCATAGTTGTCCATATGACTGCCACAGTCTCCTCCTACAGCAGAAAGAAAATATGACAAGAGAAGGTTTGTTACAATGCAAATTGCGCATAATGTTTGGGAATAAGAAATAAGTGGAGACATTGGGGCAGGATGTCATACATACAGATATACTGTATATCAATGCAAAACACCCTCAATTGTATCATACCCGAATAGTAACTAGGACCTGGCCGGACTGATGATCTGTCCCACCGGGCAGATTCTCGTTGGGCCGCTGATACAGTGGTCCGTCTAGCCTACCTCCTTATTATCTGTCTGGTCTCGTTCTGCTGACAGATTGCTGACACCTTCTATGAATTATATATTTATTTAGCTTATTAATTGTAAGATACATAGTATAACTTATACTGTCCCTTTGTTGTAGGAGTTACCTTGTTATTTTTAACTATGTATTCCATGTGGCTAATAAAGATTCATGTTTTTATATTGGACATTGTTTCATTGCACTTGTTTGTGCAGCTTTTGCACATTTGTGGTTTTGCTTTACATACTGTATAATGTAGAGCGTATACTGTATACTGCAGAGTGACCCTATACAGAAAGACAGAGCCGGGCTTCATCTACAAGCCTCTTATTACTTTCTCTGTGACATGCTCATCTACACAAACTGTTATAACCAAGTCAAATCCTCCTTTCATCCATAGTGTAAATTTCTGCCATGCTCAGCGAGGACATATCCCGGAGACTTCACAGAGATAATAATTTTTCGGGCATCTTGGTAACAGAGAGGTGCTAGAGATAAGCAGATCCGGGCTGGATATAGATATGATAGATATGACCTACCTGCTACATACTCCATGACCATACACAGATGATGACTAGTTGGAAAGGAGCAGAACATGGAGGCCACAAAGGGACAATCAGAGAATGTTAGGATGTCCCTCTCTAGAAAGGCACGTTCCAGGCTTATTGGATCTCTCAAGTTCCGCTTGTCCAGTTTCTTCATAGCGAATGTCTGGTTTGTGTCTTTGTGGCGCACTAAGTGGATGGCCCTGGAGAGGAAGAAAATCCATGATTTATAATGAATTCTTACTAATGTTCTGTTTATAGACATCTTCAAATGATCTCCTTTACTAATGGTTAATACTAGATGTACGGCCAACACTAGAAATCCGTGTAATAATACATTCAATAACACTACATAAATGATAAATTAGAGTGGAATAAACTTCTACTCAAATTATGCAAAAATCCTCATTTGTCAAAATGGCGAATTTGTTTTTTTTTGTAATTTGCTTTCTCACACGATCAGCAAACTGGCAGGCGTTGGCCACTATTTTTTAAACCTTAAAAGGCCATCAAAATGTTAAAGAATAAATAAATTCTTATACTCATCTCACAGCCCCTCCAACTCAACCGACTGGTCTTTGCTGCATCTTCAAATCTCTTCTGCTAGTGCTGACATCTGAAAGTCTGTCAGGCTGGGTCGGAACTTCCAGCACTGATGATGTCCAGGAGAACTCTGCGCGTGAAAGGTCACGTCATAACGTTGAGACCCTTCATGTGCTTGTATAAAACTCTCCTGGGCCTCCTTAAAGCCAGAAGTTCTGGTCTAGCCTGAGTGGCAGCAATCTGATGATGCGGTGAGAGTCAGACAGGTGATGGTGAGGAGTGAAGGGGTCGGAGAGGTGAGCAGTAAGGTGAGTAGGTGTGTTTTTCATTGTTTACATCTTATTTTTATTAGGCTGTGGGGTCTGGAGAGATCTCAGAGCATGATAAGGGACATTACATTTGAGGAAAATAATTTCTTCATGAATCGCAGGAAAGTCTGCATGATAAGGCGAATTTTAATTTTGCCAGATCCACTCAATCCTAGTGCAAAGTGATTGGCCTCTCTGTGGTGATATTGTACCGTCAGGGCACAGAGACAGAGGCATTGTCATAAGGAAACCTGGGAAATGAATATTATGCCAAAATTTAGCTCACCCAAAAGCTCCACTGCTGATCAGTTTGATCGGTTTGTAGTCGGACTTGCAAGGATTTCTCCCTGAGTTCAATGATCCGATTAAGGCCTAGAAATAATAAGAGATGACATTAAGACAAAGAAGCTGCAAGAAAATAAAAGCTCCAGTTGCAGGAACATCTCCCTTCTATATTATGTCCCTGCTGATTACACTGCAGCAAATGTAAAGGACGTGATAGAAGTCTGACCCTTTGCAGACACTATTATATTATAAGAGGTTCATACACACACACACACACACAGACACATATATATACATATATATATATATATACTGTATATACGGGGTATAATATTATATGTGTAATTCATTCACCGTTATCTGATGATATACAGACATCTCTGATACTTACACTGGCAGATTCGTGGATCTCTGGTGTCTCACATATTCCACCATCAGTAATTGCCGGCACAGTTATTTCTAAAATAATGATAAAATAATGAAGAGATGTCATGTATCAGTCTATAACAGTACTTAATATATAACACATCCAAATAAACAAAGGAAATGACAAGACCTCTGTAAATGATATAAAACTAGGTATATGGTATTCTGTACATACTGTATATATTTATGGCACATTCATAGATAGATATACTGCATCATACATGTGCGATTGTTCAGGATCTGATTAATTCTTGAATTATAATAACTGGGGAACTATGAGCCACCTTGTACATTTTGGAGCTGAGAAGAGCACAGGGGAGAGAAGCAGAATTACATGAGCCCTCTCCACTATAGTCTATAGGGGGTTCAGGAGCCGTTACCGGCCTCATACAGAGGATAAACAATAAATCTACAGATTCTGTTTTTTTATAATATCTCGATATTTGAATGTAAAATATTAGATGATCGGCTTACCTTCCATCAGATCACTTTTTAGCTCTAGCTGACTAATATTAGGGTCAGGCATATTCACGTTTTGCCCCTCTTCGGAGTCACCTTCGGATGTTTTCTGATGGTTATAATATATACAATTAGTATAATATTTCACAAATACTAAATTGCTGTATACATAAGGCAGGAAGGACTAAACCTGGATTTACTGGATAATTTCAATATTGAGAGGACTATTCACAGCCGATCCCTCCAGTAAATCCAAATTAAAAAATAAGGGACTTGTATCTACAACTGTTCTTTAATAACTTCTATTATCAGAACAGCAGCATTTACCAGAAGAAAATTGTGGTGAATAACAGATATAGAATACAAACGCCGTATTGCTGAGTACAGACTGTCATCACAGATGATGGAGCCACAGGAACAGGCTGTCATAATATCCTGTGCCTGGCTGGAGATGACAGGGAGGCCTCCAACATCATAAATCTGACCTTCTGCTTTATAACTGGTAATCTGGAGAAGATCAGACACCAAGGACTTGTGATATAGAACATGCTGGACACTTACCAGGTGCTCCAGGGAGCGAGCCGGACTCTCCAGTACATACAGGACATTTTGGGCCAGTTGTTTAAAAAAGGCCAATTCTCCACTTTGGGATTTTTCTTCAGCCTATCAAAATGGAAATAAATAGAAAAAGAAAATCATGAGGGAAAGTGCAGAATCTAGGAGGCCATTTATGTCACCATTTTACTCCTATCTGCAGCTACAATTGCTACATATTTGGTATAGATTATATGTTATATTGGTGATGACCTACAAAATTCATATTTAAATAAACTTGTATTTCATCATTAATATTATTATTATTATTATTATATGGTTTATGCAGTTTGTCTGTTATTTACCTGTTGTACTAATGTCCTGATGTTCTGCTGTAAATGCTCAAGATATTCTAAGGTATAGGTGGTAAGAATCCCCTGGAGTAGTGCCAACTCCTCAAGTTCATCTGGAGCAATTCCAGACATTTCAATCAAAATACTTAGTCAGTATATCTCTAGCTATGGAGGTAAATTCTGACAACAATGACACTGTGGGTGTCACTGTGATGCTAGAGCTACAGTAAATACAATTGTATGAGTAGTGGTAGTGAATTATGATGTCACCATAGCAGTAATGCCGTGATGGAATGTTGTGATGGAATCTTAACAGAGTATCTCAACTTAAACACATGGAAAAGTGACAAGTACATATAGTCATGCGAAAAGAAAAGAGGTGGAGGAGTAAAAGGAGGGGGAGACACAGATATAGGCATGTCATGCCCTTCTAAAATCCAAAAAGTGAGAAGCCGACACAGCCAGTCCGCTCCTGCCCGTGCCACCTCCGTGTCGCCGGGTTTGTGCCAGAGCCGCGGTGAACCCTGACGGCCAGCCCCCCTCTCCCAATACCGGTGCCTGTCCACTGGTGGGTCGAGCGAGCCCCCCTGTGGTGGAGGCAGCTCTAAGCTTTTTAATTTAAATTGTCTCTCTAATTTGAATGAATACACTTTAAATCCATTTACAAGGATCTATTGGAGGGCAAGTCTCATGCCAGCAGCCGCGTAATTCCAGCTCCAGTAGCGTCCACTAAAGCTGCTGCAGTTAAAAAGCTTTTATAAGGATCGAGCTCGGCTGTCCACCGCAAGGCATCCTACTGCCAGTCCCAGCCCCTATTCCTTGGGGTGCCTCCTGATGCTCTTCACTGAGTATCCCGTGGTCCCGAAGCATTTCCTCTGAAAAAATTAAGTGTCCAAACTACAGGTGGTGTAGCTTTCTTAACAGCCGGGATAATCCGCTGACTAGCAGACACTGCTACTAGGCACAAAGTATTTCCTGGGCTAGATGCAGTTAAAAATTTGTAATTAGATACTCTCGTTGGATGCTGAGAAAGCATTCCATAGAGTCTCCTGGCACGCCATATATGATTCTCTTAAAAAGCTTGGGGTAGGGGTCTAGGGGACCTTTTTATAGCCAAAATCACGGCCCTGTATCGCAATACGTCACCTAGGCTGAAGATAAATGGAACTGTAGCACCCTGAGGGCTCGGTTGCTACAGAGGTATTGCACATCACCCAGAGGTGTGATATCTCACTCTCAGGTAAGGATGGAGTGTGGATCAGGACCCGACACCTGCATGCATTACACCACATTGCCGTGGGGCAGGGCGACCAATATGCCCCTGAGATGGGCACGACAGTCCCTGTCCCTGGCTGGAGTGGGGGGAGGGAACACTGAGGAAGGGGAACCCTGTAGTGCAGGAGCAGGGAGGAAGCAGTTCCTGGGTGCATTGAGAAGGGAGTATAAAAGGTGGGCACCATCTTAGTTCAGTGCAGAGAAGTCTGAGCAGAAGTGACAGGGAGCAGGGGCTCTGCATGAGCTCTGCTCCGGAGGCGGGCCTAGTAACAGAGGCCCAGACCTGGAAGAGGGAGAAGGAAGGAAGAGGAGCGGAGAAGGCTCCAGGAATGAGGAACGAAGGGATCCCAGGGGTGCGGACGGGCGAGTCGCCACCGCACGCCCGAATCCACCTGCATGGAGGGGTCAGGCCAAAGGGGGAGACCGGTCCCCGAAACTAGTGGAGGCAGACAACGACCCTCAGCTAGAAACCGGAGGCTGTGACATTTTATGCCTTGCTACACCCGCTAGGAAGGCACCACATAGGGTCAGGGAAACTGGCGCCAAGTTTACCAAGAGGAGGCCCGAGGCAGCCGGACAGAAGGGTTGGTAAGAAAGGCCAGACAAAGGACACACATAGGGGGTCCTCTGAAGCGCTCCAAAGTTATCTGGGAGTTGTCTGAGCCCCTCATCTGGTGAGCACAGTACGACGTGGGCAGCCGTTATCTGCAGACGTGGTCTGGATAATAAGAACTGTGAGTAAAGGCCCTGGACTGCATCACTGACTCCGTGTCGTTACTGCTGCTGCCCTGCACCATCACCCCCATCCTCCGCATACACTGCCCTGAGGCTATACTCCTCCCGTGGGGAGTTATGCTACGCTCTGCTGCACCCACAACACCAGCCTCAGCGGTCTGCCCTGCAGCGGCGGTTCACTCTGACCGCAATCCACGGGTGGCATAGTCGGACATTTAAACATCAAAACCACATAAATAGTTCCGCCACTGGTTTGACCGCCCTGAGCCACGGAACCGGGTCGCCGCCACGGAGACTACAACCACCAGCATCCACCAAAAAGGGTCCGGCTCCGGGTGTCCCAAGGCCCAGGGGGTGCATCAGAACATTTTCATCACCTTTCACAATCACCAATGGGACAAGGCAGGGATGTCCTCTGTCCCCTCTCTTATACATCCTAGTGACGGAGCACCTGCTCTCATCAATTCGCCATAACCCCAATATTAGGTGGATTGAGGTGGGAGGCACCGAGTACAAGTGCTCTCTATTTGCTGATGATGTCCTAGTATATATCACTCAATCACATATATCCATCCATGCTGTTATGGCTGAAATAGATCACTTTGTTACATGGTCAAATTTTAAAATCAATGCAGCGAAGTCTGAGGCCCTCGATGTCTCCCTCCCCAAATCCATACAGGATTCCATCCAGTCCAACTTTCCCTTTGCCTGGCCCTCACAGGGTATCAAATACTTAGGAATTCCTATTCATAGAGACCTCTCCCATCTATGTTATCTTAATTTTGGGCCCTTTATTGAACAACTCCATACAGACCACGGTTGGCAAGTTAGAACTGTAAGATTCACTACGTGAACCACTGGTGTTTTGTGGAAAAGCACATGTACACTGTGTTCCAAATTATTATGCAAAAAGTGTTTAGGAGTGATAAGGGAAGAATTTGTTTGTTTGTCAGTTAAACTCATTGATGGTGATGTGTGTCAGGGCTCTTTATATCACTGTAAGCAATTGCAGACACCTGTGCTAATTAGTTTGGCAGGTGTGTCCAATGAAAGGCAAGACTACTTAAGAAGGCTGTCCCACATTATTAAGCAGCCTACATTTTCTGCAAAAATGGGAAAGAAAAAGGATGTGTCGGCTGCTGAGAAGCAACAAATTGTGGAGTGTTTAGGTCAAGGCATGACTACAATCAACATTGTGCGATGATCAGGATGAAGTGTCTTGGCAATCAAGAAGTATGTAGCTGATTCACAGTACACACGTGTGCGTGCTGATAAGGGCAAATTGAGGACTCTTTCCTACAGGCAATTACGTCAGGTTAAAAGAGCAGCGGCAAAAAAGCCTTGTCATAACAGCAGACAAGTTTTTGAAGCTGCTGGTGCCTCCAACGTCCCCCGAACAACAAGATGCAGGGTCCTTCAGAGGTTTGCAGCTGTGCATACGCCATCCTGTCGACCTCCTCTATCCACTTCACACCAGCAGAAACGGCTCCAGTGGGCCAAACATTACATGAAGACTGATTTCAAAACTGTTTTGTTCACGGATGAGTGCCGTGCAACGCTCAATGGTCCAGATGGATGGAGTGGAGGATGGCTGGTTGATGGACACCCCACGCAAACACGGCTACAGCGCCAACAAGGAGGAGGTGGAGTAATGTTTTGGGCTGGAATCATGGGGAGAGAGATTGTCGGCCCCTTTAGGATCCCTGAAGGGGTAAAGATGAACTCCATAATGTATGTGGAGTTTCTCAAACAGCACTTCCTGCCATGGTTCAAGAAGAAGAATCGTGTATTCCACAGCAAGATCATTTTTATGCATGATAATGCACCATCTCATGCTGCACATAAAACATTTGCATCTCTGGCTGATATGGGCATAAAAGGGGACAAACTTATGGTGTGACCCCCATGCTCCCCTGACCTCTACCCCATTCAGAACCTCTGGAGCATCATCAAAAGGAGTGTCTATGATGGCGGGAGGCAGTTCACATCTAAGCAACAGCTCTGGGAGGGTATTCTGTCCTCATGCAAAACAATTGAAGCAGAAACCATCCAAAACCTGACAAATTCAATGGACGAGAGAGTTCAGAAGCTCCTTTCGAACAAGGGGTCCTATGTGAAAATGTAACATCACCTAGAATAAAGTTTTGAGTTGAAAACTGTTTGATTTCAGTTTCTAATAACCTGCTAATGCTTATAATTTCAAAAATGACCATTTTTTTGGTCTTTATTAAAATGAAAAGGTTGATCGAAAAGTTTGGGGGATCTAAGAGTGTGGCAACCCAGTAGTCAGGATTACTTCGAATTCTGACAATATGAGGGTCATGTTGCAGGTAGTGCAGCAAGAAGGCACTTATGTGTTTTGCGCATCTCGGAGCCCCAAAATTATTTTCCGGGCTAGATGCAGCTAAAAATTATTATTAATTTTAAATCTGGTGGAGCTTAGTATAGATGGCCTAATAGAATCAGTGCTGCACACTGCTACAAAGCCCAAATTATTTTCCAGCCAAGGTACAGATAAACATGATTAGTAATTTAAATCTGGTGGAGCTTATTATAGATGGCCTAATAGAATCAGTGCTGCACACTGCTACAAAGCCCAAATTATTTTCCAGCCAAGATACAGATAAACATGATTAGTAATTTGAAAGCTTAAAACGGTTGGTGAGGTGATTTTAACCAATCATCAAGCTTTTACTCTCCCCAGGATGACACAGGGGTAGAAAAGTCGTTTCGGATCCATGATTTGTTCATCTTTATGAATGTGAGTCTGTCTACCTTATCAGTGGAGAGCCGCGTGCGCTTGTCTGTCAGCACACCACCAGCAGCGCTGAACACACGTTCAGACAGAACGCTGACTGCGGGGCATGACAAGATCTCCAAGGCGTAAGTGGCTAGCTCCGGCCATTTATCCAGATTGGAAGCCCAAAAAGAGCAAGGGTCCAGTGACACAGTCATGGCTTCAATGTTTACTTGGAGATACTCCTGTACCATCGTCTCTAGGCGTTGACTATGTGTCAGACTTCTTGTCTCCTGTGGCCTTGCAAAGGATGGGCTAAAAAAGTGGTGAAATGATTCTGCAAAATAGATGTTACCAGCAGATACTGTGGTTCTGTTACGGTTTGAGTGCTGAACACTCGACGGTCCCACGGTTGGCAAGTTGGAACTGTGAGATTCACTACGTGCACCACTGGTGTTTTGTGGAAAAGCACATGTAAGATTCTGCAACAGTCTCTGCTGATACTCCTGCATGCGTGCATCCCTTTCTATGGCAGGAATAATTTCTGCAAATTTACTTTTGTACCGGGGATCTAATAGTGTGGCAACCCAGTAGTCAGTATTATTTCTAATTCTCACAATTCGAGGGTCATGTTGCAGGTAGTGCAGCAAGAAGGCACTCATGTGTGTTGCGCATCCAGGAGCACCAAGTCCCTGTTGTGTTGGGGGCGAGGTAACAATCATGCTTCCTTCCTCTGTCCTCTCCCCCCAACCTCGCACAACAGAAATGTGATCAAGGTCTCCCTCATCTGATGAGTCTTCCATCAGTTCGTCCTCCACTTCTTCCTGGGCTCCTGCACCTTCCTCACTAGTTTGGCTGCTATCATGCGCCCTGATAAAACCATCTCCCCCACCCTCACATGCCTGCCTCCTTGGTGCTGCTGACCGTCTGGACCTTGCAGATGTTAGCCCTTCCGCATACAACTCCTCCTCCTCTACTTCCTCCACCTCCTCTTGTGCCACCACCTGACTCCAAATTCTGTTTAACATGTGCTCCAGCATGTAAATCACCGGAATAGTCATGCTGATAATGGCATCGTCAGCACTAAACATCTTCGTCGCCATTTCAAAACTGTGCAGAAGGGTGCATAGGTCCCTGATCTGAGACCACTCCTCCAGCGTGATTTGCCCCACCTCTGGATCTCGTTGGCCCAGGCTATACGTCAGAACGTATTGCACCAGGGCTTGTCGGTGCTGCCACAGTCGCTGCAACATGTGCAGAGTTGAATTCCACCGGGTAGGCACATCGCATTTTAGCCGGTGAAGTGGCAGGCCCAACGACTTCTGTAGAGATGTAAGTCGCTGAGCTGCGGGATGCGAACGGCGGAAGTGAGCACACAGCGACCGTGCCCTCTGCAGAAGGCCATCTAGTCCGGGATAGTGGGCTAAAAATTGCTGGACAACCAGGTTCAACACGTGAGCCATACAAGGCACATGTGTGACATTGCCCCGGCGAAGGGCCGCACCCAGGTTTGCAGCATTGTCGCACACGGCCTTCCCTGGTTTCAGGTCCAGTGGAGACAACCATTCATGAAATTGGTTCTCCAGAGCTGACCACAACTTCTCAGCTGTGTGACTCACATTTCCCAGACATTTCAAGGTAAAAACCGCCTGATGACGTTGAGCCCTACTGCCAGCATAGTAAGGAGGTGTGCAGGATCCCTTCTGCGCAGTTAGAAAGCTTGTGGCATGACCAGACAGGCTTTGGGTGCAGGTGGAGGACCGAGAGGAGGTTGAGGAGGCAGAAGCAGTGGAGGAACTTTGAGATAAAGAGGATTGACGCACAACTCGTGGGGACGGCAAGACTTGGACAGCAGCCCCTTGTCCTGCTGTCACCATAGTTACCCAGTGCCCAGTCAGCGACATGTAACGCCCCTGTCCATGCCTACTCGTCTAAGTGTCTGTGGTGAAATGCACCCTGTCACACACAGAGTTTCTCAAAGAAGCGGTGATGTTGTGTGCGACATGCTGGTGGAGCGCAGGCACACCTTTCTTTGAGAAGTAGTGCCGACTGGGCATCTGGTACTGGGGCACTGCGACGGACATAAGGTCTCGAAAATCCTCTGTGTCCACCAGGCGGAAAGGCAGCATTTCTGTAGCCAAGAGCTTGCAGATGGTGAAATTCAACCTCTTAGCTTTCTCATGGCTAGGGGAAATGGTCTTTTACTTGTCCACATCTGAGGGACCGAGGGCTGGCTATTGTGCTTAGACCGGGTTGATAAGGGTGTCCCCGGCAAACTGCCGGTCTGTGAGGAAGATGCAGGCGGACATGTTAGGTTGCCTTGATCCAAAGGTGGTGCTATCGATGTCGGACAGCGCTCAACACCAGCTGGTGTTACCACCTCCAAAGAAAATGATGACCTGCCAATCACGCCGGCTGTTGCGGGTAAAGAGGTGGCAGGTCTGCGCCCCAAAACAGGTGTGACTGCTGTCCCCCCAGTCACAGAGGATGAAGAGGCCGCGGATGCACAAGATATGGCAGACGCTGGTTGGCCCGGCCGGCTAGGCCGCATTGTAGCACAGTGAGCTTCCTACTGCAACTTATGCTTCATGTCCATGTGCCGGTTCATGCATGAAGTACTCAAACTATGTATTTTTTGGCCTCTACTTAGCTTTTGCTGACAAATGTTACAGATAACACGAGTTGGGTCATCTTTATCGATCTGAAAAAATGCCCAGGCTATGCAAGGCTTAGCACCCATGCGACCTGAAGAACCACCACGACTTGTGGTGAGAGGCAGAGTTGTGTTTGAGGATGCAGTTGTTGACGTGCTTCCAGTACTACGTCTCTGTCCAGGAAGGCGCAACCTGACCTCGTCGTCACTAGCATCCTCCTCCACCTCCTCTGCTGACCTCATCTCTTGGCTGACTGTGGGTTGACAATAAGTGGGATCTCCAACCTCATCATCATCACCCTGTGCGTTATCACACCCGTCGTCCTCAGAGCCAACCTGTTCCTGCCCTGACAAAAAACTAAAGTTGTCGCTCCAATCAGGTATTTGAGTCTCATCATCGTCTTCCTCATTGTCTCCACCAACAGGAGTTACAGTTTGGGAATGAGGGTCTACATTATGGTCAGAACCTTCTGCGTCTGGTCCTGGATCCGACTCATAAAGATTCTGGGCATGCAGATCATTTCCTCATCTGGATTCACAGAAGCGCTGGAGTCGACCTCTGATTCCCAGGCTATAGTATGAGTAAACAGCTCTGCAGACTCAACCATCTGTTCTACCTCATACTCAGACGGGCAGCTGGAGATTTGGGAGCTGTGAGGAAGCAAGTGCGATTGGGGTGACACCTTTGAGGACTGGAGTATTTGTGATGTTGAAGTTGATGTGGAGGAGAGCCCACTTAAAGGAACACTTGATATCCGTTGAAGCACCTGCTGTTTTTGTGCCTCATCTGGAATTTGTAGCGTTTGGCGTGACCGTAAGAAAGGGATCTTATCACATTGTCCGCTAAAAGAAGTAGACATTTTAGTTTGGCTGGAAGATGGTCTTTCTTCTGCAGATGTTACTGTTGCTTTAACACCTACCCCACGGACACAACCTTTTTTCCCCTTCCCAACACGCCTATTCCCCTTTCCACCAGCAGCAGGCCTTTTTCCACTCATTTTGATGGTTAACTAATTCACAACTCTGGAGTTGTTTGCACAAAAAAACAATGGATGGGAACCGAGCAGAGCTGAGTGGCCAAACTGTGGTATTAGGCCAAAACTATTGGCTGGGTTAGATGCAGAAAAAAATTATATTCAATTTGCAAACTGATGGAGGTCAGTATAGATGGACTAATAGAACAAGTCCCACACACAGCTAGAAGCCCAAATATTTTTTCAGAGGTAGATGCAGAAAAAAAATATATTCAGTTTGCAACCTGATGGAGGTCAGCATAGATGGACTAATAGAGAAAGTCCCACACACTGCTAGAAGGCCAAATATTTTTTCAGAGCTAGATGCAGACAAAAAATTATTTTTAATTTGCAACCTGATGGAGGTCAGTATAGGTGGACTAATAGAGAAAGTCCCACACACTGCTAGAAGGCCACATATTTTTTCAGAGCTAGATGCAGATAAAAATTATTTTTAATTTGCAACGTGATGGAGGTCAGTATAGATGGATTAATAGAGAAAGTCCCACACACTGCTAGAAGGACAAATATTTTTTCAGAGCTAGATGCAGATAAAAATTATTTTTAATTTGCAACCTGATGGAGGTCAGTACAGATGGACTAATAGAGAAAGTCCCACACACTGCTAGAAGGCCAAATATTTTTTCAGAGCTAGATGCAGATAAAAATTATTTTTAATTTGCAACCTGATGGAGGTCAGTATAGATGGACTTATAGAGAAAGTCCCACACACTGCTAGAAGGCCAAATATTTTTTCAGAGCTAGATGCAGAAAAAAATTATATTCAGTTTGCAACCTGATGGAGGTCAGTATAGATGGACTAATAGAACAAGTCCCACACACAGCTAGAAGCCCAAATATTTTTTCAGAGGTAGATGCAGATAAAAATTATTTTTAATTTGCAACCTGATGGAGGTCAGTATAGATGGACTAATAGAGAAAGTCCCACATACTGCTAGAAGGCCAAATATTTTTTCAGAGCTAGATGCAGACAAAAAATTATTGTGAATTTGCAAAGTGATGGAGGTCAGTATAGATGGACTAATAGAACAAGTCCCACACACTGCTAGAAGGCCAAATATTTTTTCAGAGCTAGATGCAGATAAAAATTATTTTTAATTTGCAACCTGATGGAGGTCAGTATAGATGGACTAATGGAGTAAGTCCCACACACTGCTAGAAGGCCAAATATTTTTTCAGAGCTAGATGCAGACAAAAAATTATATTGAATTTGCAACGTGATGGAGGTCAGTATAGATGGACTAATAGAACAAGTCCCACACACTGCTAGAAGGCCAAATATTTTTTCAGAGCTAGATGCAGATAAAAATCATTTTTAATTTGCAACCTGATGGAGGTCAGTATAGATGGACTAATAGAGAAAGTCCCACACACTGCTAGAAGGCCAAATATTTTTTCAGAGCTAGATGCAGATAAAAATTATTTTTAATTTGCAACCTGATGGAGGTCAGTATAGATGGACTAATAGAGAAAGTGCCACACACTGCTAGAAGGCCAAATATTTTTTCAGAGCTAGATGCAGACAAAAATTATATTCAGTTTGCAACCTGATGGAGGTCAGTATAGATGGACTAATAGAACAAGTCCCACACACAGCTAGAAGCCCAAATATTTTTTCAGAGGTAGATGCAGATAAAAATTATTTTGAATTTGCAACGTGATGGAGGTCAGTATAGATGGACTAATAGAGAAAGTCCCACACACTGCTAGAAGGCCAAATATTTTTTCAGAGCTAGATGCAGACAAAAAATTATTTTGAATTTGCAACGTGATGGAGGTCAGTATAGATGGACTAATAGAACAAGTCCCACACACTGCTAGAAGGCCAAATATTTTTTCAGAGCTAGATGCAAATAAAAATTATTTTTAATTTGCAATCTGATGGAGGTCAGTACAGATGGACTTATAGAGAAAGTCCCACACACTGCTAGAAGGCCAAATATTTTTTCAGAGCTAGATGCAGAAAAAAATTATATTCAGTTTGCAACCTGATGGAGGTCAGTATAGATGGAATAATAGAACAAGTCCCACACACAGCTAGAAGCCCAAATATTTTTTCAGAGGTAGATGCAGATAAAAATTATTTTTAATTTGCAACCTGATGGAGGTCAGTATAGATGGACTAATAGAGAAAGTCCCACATACTGCTAGAAGGCCAAATATTTTTTCAGAGCTAGATGCAGACAAAAAATTATTTTGAATTTGCAACGTGATGGAGGTCAGTATAGATGGACTAATAGAACAAATCCCACACACTGCTAGAAGGCCAAATATTTTTTCAGAGCTAGATGCAGATAAAAATTATTTTTAATTTGCAACCTGATGGAGGTCAGTATAGATGGACTAATAGAGAAAGTCCCACACACTGCTAGAAGGCCAAATATTTTTTCAGAGCTAGATGCAGACAAAAATTATATTCAGTTTGCAACCTGATGGAGGTCAGTATAGATGGACTAATAGAACAAGTCCCACACACAGCTAGAAGCCAAAATATTTTTTCAGAGGTAGATGCAGATAAAAATTATTTTGAATTTGCAACGTGATGGAGGTCAGTATAGATGGACTAATAGAGAAAGTCCCACACACTGCTAGAAGGCCAAATATTTTTTCAGAGCTAGATGCAGACAAAAAATTATTTTGAATTTGCAACGTGATGGAGGTCAGTATAGATGGACTAATAGAACAAGTCCCACACACTGATAGAAGGCCAAATATTTTTTCAGAGCTAGATGCAGATAAAAATTATTTTTAATTTGCAATCTGATGGAGGTCAGTACAGATGGACTTATAGAGAAAGTCCCACACACTGCTAGAAGGCCAAATATTTTTTCAGAGCTAGATGCAGAAAAAAATTATATTCAGTTTGCAACCTGATGGAGGTCAGTATAGATGGAATAATAGAACAAGTCCCACACACAGCTAGAAGCCCAAATATTTTTTCAGAGGTAGATGCAGATAAAAATTATTTTTAATTTGCAACCTGATGGAGGTCAGTATAGATGGACTAATAGAGAAAGTCCCACACACTGCTAGAAGGCCAAATATTTTTTCAGAGCTAGATGCAGACAAAAAATTATTTTGAATTTGCAACGTGATGGAGGTCAGTATAGATGGACTAATAGAACAAGTCCCACACACTGCTAGAAGGCCAAATATTTTTTCAGAGCTAGATGCAGATAAAAATTATTTTTAATTTGCAACCTGATGGAGGTCAGTATAGATGGACTAATAGAGAAAGTCCCACACACTGCTAGAAGGCCAAATATTTTTTCAGAGCTAGATGCAGACAAAAAATTATTTTGAATTTGCAACGTGATGGAGGTCAGTATAGATGGACTAATAGAACAATCACACACACTGCTAGAAGGCCAAATATTTTTTCAGAGCTAGATGCAGATAAAAATTATTTTTAATTTGCAACCTGATGGAGGTCAGTATAGATGGACTAATGGAGAACGTCCCACACACTGCTAGAAGGCCAAATATTTTTTAGAGCTAGATGCAGAAAAAAATTATATTCAGTTTGCAACCTGATAGAGGTCAGTATAGATGGACTAATAGAACAAGTCCCACACACAGCTAGAAGCCCAAATATTTTTTCAGAGGTAGATGCAGATAAAAATTATTTTTAATTTGCAACCTGATGGAGGTCAGTATAGATGGACTAATAGAGAAAGTCCCACACACTGCTAGAAGGCCAAATATTTTTTCAGAGCTAGATGCAGACAAAAAATTATTTTGAATTTGCAACGTGATGGAGGTCAGTATAGATGGACTAATAGAACAAGTCCCACACTGCTAGAAGCCCAAATATTTTTTCAGAGGTAGATGCAGATAAAAATTATTTTTAATTTGCAACCTGATGGAGGTCAGTATAGATGGACTAATAGAGAAAGTCCCACACACTGCTAGAAGGCCAAATATTTTTTCAGAGCTAGATGCAGACAAAAATTATATTCAGTTTGCAACCTGATGGAGGTCAGTATAGATGGACTAATGGAGTAAGTCCCACACACTGCTAGAAGGCCAAATATTTTTTCAGAGCTAGATGCAGACAAAAAATTATATTGAATTTGCAACGTGATGGAGGTCAGTATAGATGGACTAATAGAACAAGTCCCACACACTGCTAGAAGGCCAAATATTTTTTCAGAGCTAGATGCAGATAAAAATCATTTTTAATTTGCAACCTGATGGAGGTCAGTATAGATGGACTAATAGAGAAAGTCCCACACACTGCTAGAAGGCCAAATATTTTTTCAGAGCTAGATGCAGATAAAAATTATTTTTAATTTGCAACCTGATGGAGGTCAGTATAGATGGACTAATAGAGAAAGTGCCACACACTGCTAGAAGGCCAAATATTTTTTCAGAGCTAGATGCAGACAAAAATTATATTCAGTTTGCAACCTGATGGAGGTCAGTATAGATGGACTAATAGAACAAGTCCCACACACAGCTAGAAGCCCAAATATTTTTTCAGAGGTAGATGCAGATAAAAATTATTTTGAATTTGCAACGTGATGGAGGTCAGTATAGATGGACTAATAGAGAAAGTCCCACACACTGCTAGAAGGCCAAATATTTTTTCAGAGCTAGATGCAGACAAAAAATTATTTTGAATTTGCAACGTGATGGAGGTCAGTATAGATGGACTAATAGAACAAGTCCCACACACTGCTAGAAGGCCAAATATTTTTTCAGAGCTAGATGCAAATAAAAATTATTTTTAATTTGCAATCTGATGGAGGTCAGTACAGATGGACTTATAGAGAAAGTCCCACACACTGCTAGAAGGCCAAATATTTTTTCAGAGCTAGATGCAGAAAAAAATTATATTCAGTTTGCAACCTGATGGAGGTCAGTATAGATGGAATAATAGAACAAGTCCCACACACAGCTAGAAGCCCAAATATTTTTTCAGAGGTAGATGCAGATAAAAATTATTTTTAATTTGCAACCTGATGGAGGTCAGTATAGATGGACTAATAGAGAAAGTCCCACATACTGCTAGAAGGCCAAATATTTTTTCAGAGCTAGATGCAGACAAAAAATTATTTTGAATTTGCAACGTGATGGAGGTCAGTATAGATGGACTAATAGAACAAATCCCACACACTGCTAGAAGGCCAAATATTTTTTCAGAGCTAGATGCAGATAAAAATTATTTTTAATTTGCAACCTGATGGAGGTCAGTATAGATGGACTAATAGAGAAAGTCCCACACACTGCTAGAAGGCCAAATATTTTTTCAGAGCTAGATGCAGACAAAAATTATATTCAGTTTGCAACCTGATGGAGGTCAGTATAGATGGACTAATAGAACAAGTCCCACACACAGCTAGAAGCCAAAATATTTTTTCAGAGGTAGATGCAGATAAAAATTATTTTGAATTTGCAACGTGATGGAGGTCAGTATAGATGGACTAATAGAGAAAGTCCCACACACTGCTAGAAGGCCAAATATTTTTTCAGAGCTAGATGCAGACAAAAAATTATTTTGAATTTGCAACGTGATGGAGGTCAGTATAGATGGACTAATAGAACAAGTCCCACACACTGATAGAAGGCCAAATATTTTTTCAGAGCTAGATGCAGATAAAAATTATTTTTAATTTGCAATCTGATGGAGGTCAGTACAGATGGACTTATAGAGAAAGTCCCACACACTGCTAGAAGGCCAAATATTTTTTCAGAGCTAGATGCAGAAAAAAATTATATTCAGTTTGCAACCTGATGGAGGTCAGTATAGATGGAATAATAGAACAAGTCCCACACACAGCTAGAAGCCCAAATATTTTTTCAGAGGTAGATGCAGATAAAAATTATTTTTAATTTGCAACCTGATGGAGGTCAGTATAGATGGACTAATAGAGAAAGTCCCACACACTGCTAGAAGGCCAAATATTTTTTCAGAGCTAGATGCAGACAAAAAATTATTTTGAATTTGCAACGTGATGGAGGTCAGTATAGATGGACTAATAGAACAAGTCCCACACACTGCTAGAAGGCCAAATATTTTTTCAGAGCTAGATGCAGATAAAAATTATTTTTAATTTGCAACCTGATGGAGGTCAGTATAGATGGACTAATAGAGAAAGTCCCACACACTGCTAGAAGGCCAAATATTTTTTCAGAGCTAGATGCAGACAAAAAATTATTTTGAATTTGCAACGTGATGGAGGTCAGTATAGATGGACTAATAGAACAATCACACACACTGCTAGAAGGCCAAATATTTTTTCAGAGCTAGATGCAGATAAAAATTATTTTTAATTTGCAACCTGATGGAGGTCAGTATAGATGGACTAATGGAGAACGTCCCACACACTGCTAGAAGGCCAAATATTTTTTAGAGCTAGATGCAGAAAAAAATTATATTCAGTTTGCAACCTGATAGAGGTCAGTATAGATGGACTAATAGAACAAGTCCCACACACAGCTAGAAGCCCAAATATTTTTTCAGAGGTAGATGCAGATAAAAATTATTTTTAATTTGCAACCTGATGGAGGTCAGTATAGATGGACTAATAGAGAAAGTCCCACACACTGCTAGAAGGCCAAATATTTTTTCAGAGCTAGATGCAGACAAAAAATTATTTTGAATTTGCAACGTGATGGAGGTCAGTATAGATGGACTAATAGAACAAGTCCCACACTGCTAGAAGCCCAAATATTTTTTCAGAGGTAGATGCAGATAAAAATTATTTTTAATTTGCAACCTGATGGAGGTCAGTATAGATGGACTAATAGAGAAAGTCCCACACACTGCTAGAAGGCCAAATATTTTTTCAGAGCTAGATGCAGACAAAAATTATATTCAGTTTGCAACCTGATGGAGGTCAGTATAGATGGACTAATAGAACAAGTCCCACACACAGCTAGAAGCCCAAATATTTTTTCAGAGGTAGATGCAGATAAAAATTATTTTTAATTTGCAACCTGATGGAGGTCAGTATAGATGGACTAATAGAGAAAGTCCCACACACTGCTAGAAGGCCAAATATTTTTTCAGAGCTAGATGCAGACAAAAAATTATTTTGAATTTGCAACGTGATGGAGGTCAGTATAGATGGACTAATAGAACAAGTCCCACACACTGCTAGAAGGCCAAATATTTTTTCAGAGCTAGATGCAGATAAAAATTATTTTTAATTTTCAACCTGATGGAGGTCAGTATAGATGGACTAATGGAAAAAGTCCCACACACTGCTAGAAGGCCAAATATTTTTTCAGAGCTAGATGCAGAAAAAAATTATATTCAGTTTGCAACCTGACAGAGGTCAGTATAGATGGACTAATAGAACAAGTCCCACACACAGCTAGAAGCCCAAATATTTTTTCAGAGGTAGATGCAGATAAAAATTATTTTTAATTTGCAACCTGATGGAGGTCAGTATAGATGGACTAATAGAGAAAGTCCCACACACTGCTAGAAGGCCAAATATTTTTTCAGAGCTAGATGCAGACAAAAAAATTATTTTGAATTTGCAACCTGATGGAGGTCAGTATAGATGGACTAATAGAACAAGTCCCACACTGCTAGAAGCCCAAATATTTTTTCAGAGGTAGATGCAGATAAAAATTATTTTTAATTTGCAACCTGATGGAGGTCAGTATAGATGGACTAATAGAGAAAGTCCCACACACTGCTAGAAGGCCAAATATTTTTTCAGAGCTAGATGTAGACAAAAAATTATTTTGAATTTGCAACGTGATGGAGGTCAGTATAGATGGACCAATAGAACAAGTCCCACACACTGCTAAAATGCCAAATATTTTTTCAGAGCTAGATGCAGATAAAAATTATTTTTAATTTGCAACCTGATGGAGGTCAGTATAGATGGACTAATAGAACAAGTCCCACACTGCTAGAAGCCCAAATATTTTTTTAGAGCTAGATGCAGATAAAAATTATTTTTAATTTGCAACCTGATGGAGGTCAGTATAGATGGACTAATAGAGAAAGTCCCACACACTGCTAGAAGGCCAAATATTTTTTCAGAGCTAGATGCAGACAAAAATTATATTCAGTTTGCAACCTGATGGAGGTCAGTATAGATGGACTAATAGAACAAGTCCCACACACAGCTAGAAGCCCAAATATTTTTTCAGAGGTAGATGCAGATAAAAATTATTTTTAATTTGCAACCTGATGGAGGTCAGTATAGATGGACTAATAGAGAAAGTCCCACACACTGCTAGAAGGCCAAATATTTTTTCAGACCTAGATGCAGACAAAAAATTATTTTGAATTTGCAACGTGATGGAGGTCAGTATAGATGGGCTAATAGAACAAGTCCCACACACTGCTAGAAGGCCAAATATTTTTTCAGAGCTAGATGCAGATAAAAAATATTTTTAATTTGCAACCTGATGGAGGTCAGTATAGATGGACTAATAGAGAAAGTCCCACACACTGCTAGAAGGCCAAATATTTTTTCAGAGCTAGATGCAGAAAAAAATTATATTCAGTTTGCAACCTGATGGAGGTCAGTATAGATGGACTAATAGAACAAGTCTCACACACAGCTAGAAGCCCAAACATTTTTTCAGAGCTAGATGCAGATAAAAATTATTTTTAATTTGCAACCTGATGGAGGTCAGTACAGATGGACTAATAGAGAAAGTCCCACACACTGCTAGAAGGCCAAATATTTTTTCAGAGCTAGATGCAGATAAAAATTATTTTTAATTTGCAACCTGATGGAGGTCAGTATAGATGGACTAATGGAGAGAGTCCCACACACTGCTAGAAGGCCAAATATTTTTTCAGAGCTAGATGCAGAAAAAAATTATATTCAGTTTGCAACCTGATAGAGGTCAGTATAGATGGACTAATAGAACAAATCCCACACACAGCTAGAAGCCCAAATATTTTTTCAGAGGTAGATGCAGATAAAAATTATTTTTAATTTGCAACCTGATGGAGGTCAGTATAGATGGACCTAATAGAACAAGTCCCACACACTGCTAGAAGGCCAAATATTTTTTCAGAGCTAGATGCAGAAAAAAATTATATTCAGTTTGCAACCTGATGGAGGTCAGTATAGATGGACTAATAGAACAAGTCCCACACACAGTTAGAAGCCCAAATATTTTTTCAGAGGTAGATGCAGAAAAAAATTATATTCAGTTTGCAACCTGATGGAGGTCAGTATAGATGGACTAATAGAACAAGTCCCACACACAGCTAGAAGCCCAAACATTTTTTCAGAGCTAGATGCAGATAAAAATTATTTTTAATTTGCAACCTGATGGAGGTCAGTACAGATGGACTAATAGAGAAAGTCCCACACACTGCTAGAAGGCCAAATATTTTTTCAGAGCTAGATGCAGATAAAAATTATTTTTAATTTGCAACCTGATGGAGGTCAGTATAGATGGACTAATGGAGAGAGTCCCACACACTGCTAGAAGGCCAAATATTTTTTCAGAGCTAGATGCAGAAAAAAATTATATTCAGTTTGCAACCTGATAGAGGTCAGTATAGATGGACTAATAGAACAAGTCCCACACACAGCTAGAAGCCCAAATATTTTTTCAGAGGTAGATGCAGATAAAAATTATTTTTAATTTGCAACCTGATGGAGGTCAGTATAGATGGACTAATAGAGAAAGTCCCACACACTGCTAGAAGGCCAAATATTTTTTCAGAGCTAGATGCAGACAAAAAATTATTTTGAATTTGCAACGTGATGGAGGTCAGTATAGATGGACTAATAGAACAAGTCCCACACACTGCTAGAAGGCCAAATATTTTTTCAGAGCTAGATGCAGAAAAAAATTATTTTTAATTTGCAACCTGATGGAGGTCAGTATAGATGGACTAATAGAGAAAGTCCCACACACTGCTAGAAGGCCAAATATTTTTTCAGAGCTAGATGCAGACAAAAATTATATTCAGTTTGCAACCTGATGGAGGTCAGTATAGATGGACTAATAGAACAAGTCCCACACACAGCTAGAAGCCCAAATATTTTTTCAGAGGTAGATGCAGATAAAAATTATTTTTAATTTGCAACCTGATGGAGGTCAGTATAGATGGACTAATAGAGAAAGTCCCACACACTGCTAGAAGGCCAAATATTTTTTCAGAGCTAGATGCAGACAAAAAATTATTTTGAATTTGCAACGTGATGGAGGTCAGTATAGATGGACTAATAGAACAAGTCCCACACACTGCTAGAAGGCCAAATATTTTTTCAGAGCTAGATGCAGATAAAAATTATTTTTAATTTGCAACCTGATGGAGGTCAGTATAGATGGACTAATAGAGAAAGTCCCACATACTGCTAGAAGGCCAAATATTTTTTCAGAGCTAGATGCAGAAAAAAATTATATTCAGTTTGCAACCTGATGGAGGTCAGTATAGATGGACTAATAGAACAAGTCCCACACACAGCTAGAAGCCCAAACATTTTTTCAGAGCTAGATGCAGATAAAAATTATTTTTAATTTGTAACCTGAAGGAGGTCAGTACAGATGGACTAATAGAGAAAGTCCCACACACTGCTAGAAGGCCAAATATTTTTTCAGAGCTAGATGCAGATAAAAATTATTTTTAATTTGCAACCTGATGGAGGTCAGTATAGATGGACTAATGGAGAGAGTCCCACACACTGCTAGAAGGCCAAATATTTTTTCAGAGCTAGATGCAGAAAAAAATTATATTCAGTTTGCAACCTGATAGAGGTCAGTATAGATGGACTAATAGAACAAGTCCCACACACAGCTAGAAGCCCAAATATTTTTTCAGAGGTAGATGCAGATAAAAATTATTTTTAATTTGCAACCTGATGGAGGTCAGTATAGATGGACTAATAGAGAAAGTCCCACACACTGCTAGAAGGCCAAATATTTTTTCAGAGCTAGATGCAGACAAAAAATTATTTTGAATTTGCAACGTGATGGAGGTCAGTATAGATGGACTAATAGAACAAGTCCCACACACTGCTAGAAGGCCAAATATTTTTTCAGAGCTAGATGCAGATACAAATTATTTTTAATTTGCAACCTGATGGAGGTCAGTATAGATGAACTAATAGAGAAAGTCCCACACACTGCTAGAAGGCCAAATATTTTTTCAGAGCTAGATGCAGACAAAAAATTATTTTGAATTTGCAACCTGATGGAGGTCAGTATAGGTGGACTAATAGAACAAGTCCCACACACTGCTAGAAGGCCAAATATTTTTTCAGAGCTAGATGCAGAAAAAAATTATTTTTAATTTGCAACCTGATGGAGGTCAGTATAGATGGACTAATAGAGAAAGTCCCACACACTGCTAGAAGGCCAAATATTTTTTCAGAGCTAGATGCAGACAAAAATTATATTCAGTTTGCAACCTGATGGAGGTCAGTATAGATGGACTAATAGAACAAGTCCCACACACAGCTAGAAGCCCAAATATTTTTTCAGAGGTAGATGCAGATAAAAATTATTTTTAATTTGCAACCTGATGGAGGTCAGTATAGATGGACTAATAGAGAAAGTCCCACACACTGCTAGAAGGCCAAATATTTTTTCAGAGCTAGATGCAGACAAAAAATTATTTTGAATTTGCAACGTGATGGAGGTCAGTATAGATGGACTAATAGAACAAGTCCCACACACTGCTAGAAGGCCAAATATTTTTTCAGAGCTAGATGCAGATAAAAATTATTTTTAATTTGCAACCTGATGGAGGTCAGTATAGATGGACTAATAGAGAAAGTCCCACACACTGCTAGAAGGCCAAATATTTTTTCAGAGCTAAAGGTAGAAAAAAATTATATTCAGTTTGCAACCTGATGGAGGTCACTATAGATGGACTAATAGAACAAGTCCCACACACAGCTAGAAGCCCAAACATTTTTTTCAGAGGTAGATGCAGATAAAAATTATTTTTAATTTGCAACCTGATGGAGGTCAGTATAGATGGACTAATAGAGAAAGTCCCACACACTGCTAGAAGGCCAAATATTTTTTCAGAGCTAGATGCAGACAAAAAATTATTTTGAATTTGCAACGTGATGGAGGTCAGTATAAATGGACTAATAGAGAAAGTCCCACACACTGCTAGAAGGCCAAATATTTTTTCAGAGCTAGATGCAGATAAAAATTATTATTAATTTGCAACCTGATGGAGGTCAGTATAGATGGACTAATGGAGAGAGTCCCACACACTGCTAGAAGGCCAAATATTTTTTCAGAGCTAGATGCAGAAAAAAATTATATTCAGTTTGCAACCTGATAGAGGTCAGTATAGATGGACTAATAGAACAAGTCCCACACACAGCTAGAAGCCCAAATATTTTTTCAGAGGTAGGTGCAGATAAAAATTATTTTTAATTTGCAACCTGATGGAGGTCAGTATAGATGGACTAATAGAGAAAGTCCCACACACTGCTAGAAGGCCAAATATTTTTTCAGAGCTAGATGCAGACAAAAAATTATTTTGAATTTGCAACGTGATGGAGGTCAGTATAGATGGACTAATAGAACAATTCCCACACACTGCTAGAAGGCCAAATATTTTTTCAGAGCTAGATGCAGAAAAAAATTATTTTTAATTTGCAACCTGATGGAGGTCAGTATAGATGGACTAATAGAGAAAGTCCCACACACTGCTAGAAGGCCAAATATTTTTTCAGAGCTAGATGCAGACAAAAATTATATTCAGTTTGCAACCTGATGGAGGTCAGTATAGATGGACTAATAGAACAAGTCCCACACACAGCTAGAAGCCCAAATATTTTTTCAGAGGTAGATGCAGATAAAAATTATTTTTAATTTGCAACCTGATGGAGGTCAGTATAGATGGACTAATAGAGAAAGTCCCACACACTGCTAGAAGGCCAAATATTTTTTCAGAGCTAGATGCAGACAAAAAATTATTTTGAAATTGCAACCTGATGGAGGTCAGTATAGGTGGACTAATAGAACAAATCCCACACACTGCTAGAAGGCCAAATATTTTTTCAGAGCTAGATGCAGAAAAAAATTATTTTTAATTTGCAACCTGATGGAGGTCAGTATAGATGGACTAATAGAGAAAGTCCCACACACTGCTAGAAGGCCAAATATTTTTTCAGCGCTAGATGCAGACAAAAATTATATTCAGTTTGCAACCTGATGGAGGTCAGTATAGATGGACTAATAGAACAAGTCCCACACACAGCTAGAAGCCCAAATATTTTTTCAGAGGTAGATGCAGATAAAAATTATTTTTAATTTGCAACCTGATGGAGGTCAGTATAGATGGACTAATAGAGAAAGTCCCACACACTGCTAGAAGGCCAAATATTTTTTCAGAGCTAGATGCAGACAAAAAATTATTTTGAATTTGCAACGTGATGGAGGTCAGTATAGATGGACTAATAGAACAAGTCCCACACACTGCTAGAAGGCCAAATATTTTTTCAGAGCTAGATGCAGATAAAAATTATTTTTAATTTGCAACCTGATGGAGGTCAGTATAGATGGACTAATAGAGAAAGTACCACACACTGCTAGAAGGCCAAATATTTTTTCAGAGCTAAAGGTAGAAAAAAATTATATTCAGTTTGCAACCTGATGGAGGTCACTATAGATGGACTAATAGAACAAGTCCCACACACAGCTAGAAGCCCAAACATTTTTTCAGAGGTAGATGCAGATAAAAATTATTTTTAATTTGCAACCTGATGGAGGTCAGTATAGATGGACTAATAGAGAAAGTCCCACACACTGCTAGAAGGCCAAATATTTTTTCAGAGCTAGATGCAGACAAAAAATTATTTTGAATTTGCAACGTGATGGAGGTCAGTATAGATGGACTAATAGAGAAAGTCCCACACACTGCTAGAAGGCCAAATATTTTTTCAGACCTAGATGCAGACAAAAAATTATTTTGAATTTGCAACCTGATGGAGGTCAGTATAGGTGGACTAATAGAACAAGTCCCACACACTGCTAGAAGGCCAAATATTTTTTCAGAGGTAGATGCAGAAAAAAATTATATTCAGTTTGTAACCTGATGGAGGTCAGTATAGATGGACTAATAGAACAAGTCCCACACACAGCTAGAAGCCCAAATATTTTTTCAGAGGTAGATGCAGAAAAAAAATATATTCAGTTTGCAACCTGATGGAGGTCAGTATAGATGGACTAATAGAGAAAGTCCCACACACTGCTAGAAGGCCAAATATTTTTTCAGAGCTAGATGCAGACAAAAAATTATTTTGAATTTGCAACGTGATGGAGGTCAGTATAGATGGACTAATACAACAAGTCCCACACACTGCTAGAAAGCCAAATATTTTTTCAGAGCTAGATGCAGAAAAAAATTATATTCAGTTTGCAACCTGATGGAGGTCAGTATAGATGGACTAATAGAACAAGTCCCACACACAGTTAGAAGCCCAAATATTTTTTCAGAGGTAGATGCAGGAAAAAATTATATTCAGTTTGTAACCTGATGGAGGTCAGTATAGATGGACTAATAGAACAAGTCCCACACACAGCTAGAAGCCCAAATATTTTTTCAGAGGTAGATGCAGAAAAAAAATATATTCAGTTTGCAACCTGATGGAGGTCAGTATAGATGGACTAATAGAACAAGTCCCACACACTGCTAGAAGCCCAAATATTTTTTCAGAGCTAGATGCAGAAAAAAATTATATTAAATTTGCAACCTGATGGAGGTCAGTATAGATGGACTAATAGAATGATGCTATGCCCAAAAGATTTTACTTCACTAGGTGCAGTAAAAAAATTGGTATTCTAGGTATTCTATACACAGGTGGTATATCTTGCAACACAGATAGGCTACTCCACTGACTAACACACTCTGCAATAGGCCAAAAAGGATTAGCTTTGCTAGATTCAGCGAAATGCTGTGAAAAAAACTTGCACAGCACTGGCACAGACCTGCCTGGCAAAAACTGATAGGAACTGATGTAACCTAGTCCTGAAAAGGACTGCAATTACAATTAGTCTTTACTCCCACAACCTATCTATTTAAGAGCACAGACCTGCCTGATAAAAGTCGTAGGAAATGCTGTAACCTAGTCCTTAAAAGGACTGCAATTACAACTATTCCCTACTCCCAAGCTATCTGTAGATTTGTGCGAAAATTGGCTTGAAATTAACAAGGTATAGCGCACACAGCAACAGCGGTGCATTCTAACACGCTGCTGCAGCAGTGAGAAAATGGTGGCGACGGGGAATATGGCTTGGTCTTATAGGACAAGGACATGTGACATACACTGCCAATGACACATGCCCTTGCTTGTGTGAAAAAAAGCACTTCGCTCCGTGTGTGCGCTGCTGATAGGCTGACAGACTGCACCTCCCCACTGTAAATGCGGGAAAGAGAAAAAAAAATGGAGATCTTCATTATTCCTGCAGAGATCCATCCCCTGCCCCTCCCTCCGCCCCGCTGTACACTCAAACTGCGCATTAACATTAGTTTTCATCATTACTGAGAAAAAATCCAGTTATGATTTTGGTGCACGAACAGTAATCGAACATAACCTCGAACAGCCGAATTTTTCTCAAATCGTTCGTGTTCGCCGAACGGCTCAAACACAGCCCAAAACAGCTCGAATTTGAGATTGGCGAACAGTTCGAGTCGAACAACGCTCATCTCTAAAGAACATACATTATTAGTTTATGGTGGCAAGTGGGGAACATTATTACTTTTTGGTCCAATTAGGGGCATTATTACTTCTGTAATATAATTTATTTTTTAGTAAATAGTTTTCCATGGGGGGAAAAAAGGGGGGGGTTCTGTTACTGTGCAGGGCGGGACTATGTCGCTTTTTTTCTTCATCTGGCATAGTGTAGAAGTCAGGGAAAAAGTGGGGAATGTGATCTAGAAGCGATCAGTTATCAATAACTGTGTGTTATTTTCTGCAGAGACGAGTACTGGCTGGAAGAAGTGATGGCGGTCTGTGCCAGATGAAGAAGAAAAGCGAAGATGAAGGACTTCACCAACAGACGTCACTGGTGAGTCAGTGTATTACATGTACACTTATACTATACACTATATATTATATACAAAGCTCCAGTGTATCTCACTGGTGACCACTGTATTGCCTATACACTATATACAGAACTCCTATGTATAATGTCACTGGTGATCACTGTTTTACAGTACAAACCAAAAGTTTGGACACACCTTCTCATTTAAAGATTTTTCTGTATTTTCATGACTATGAAAATTGTACATTCACACTGAAGGCATCAAAACTATGAATTAGCACATGTGGAATTATATACTTAACAAAAAAGTGTGAAACAACTTAAAATATGTCTCATATTCTAGGTTCTTCAAAGTTGCCACATTTTGCTTTGATGACTGCTTTGCACACTCTTGGCATTCTCTTGATGAGCTTCAAGAGGTAGTCACCGGAAATGGCTTTCACTTCACAGGTGTGCCCTGTCAGGTTTAATAAGTGGGATTTCTTGCCTTATAAATGGGGTTGGGACCATCAGTTGTGTTGTGCAGAAGTCAGGTGGATACACAGCTGATAGTCCTACTGAATAGACTGTTAGAATTTGTATTATGGCAAGAAAAAAGCAGCTAAGTAAAGAAAAACGAGTGGCCATCATTACTTTAAGAAATGAAGGTCAGTCAGTCTGAAAAATTGGACAAACTTTGAAAGTGTCCCCAAGTGCAGTTGCAAAAACCATCAAGCGCTACAAAGAAGCTGGCTCACATGAGGACCGCCCCAGGAAAGGAAGACCAAGAGTCACCTCTGCTTCTGAGGTTAAGTTTATCCGAGTCACCAGCCTCAGAAATCGCAGGTTAACAGCAGCTCAGATTAGAGACCAGGTCAATGCCACACACAGTTCTAGCAGCAGACACATCTCTACAACAACTGTTAAGAGGAGACTTTGTGCAGCAGGCCTTCATGGTAAAATAGCTGCTAGGAAACCACTGCTAAGGACAGACAACAAGCAGAAGAGACAAGTTTGGGCTAAAGAACACAAGGAATGGACATTAGACCAGTGGAAATCTGTGCTTTGGTCTGATGAGTCCAAATTTGAGATCTTTGGTTCCAACCACCATGTCTTTGTGCGATGCAGAAAAGGTGAACGGATGGACTCTACATGCCTGGTTCCCACCGTGAAGCATGGAGGAGGAGGTGTGATGGTGTGGGGGTGCTTTGCTGGCGACACTGTTGGGGATTTATTCAAAATTGAAGGCATACTGAACCAGCATGGCTACCACAACATCTTGCAGCGGCATGCTATTCCATCCGGTTTGCGTTTAGTTGGACCATCATTTATTTTTCAACAAACTATACTGGTAACCTTTGATGTTAACAGTCTATATACTTCTATACAACACTCCAAGGGCATTGCAGCAACCAAAATATTACTTGAGCAATCAGACAAGGATCCACGGACCATTATGTTCCTTTTGGATCTACTTGAATTGGTTCTGACGGAAACATTTTTTCTTTTCGAAGATTCATACTATTTACAAATCCAAGGGACCGATATGGGCTCACATGTCGCACCTCCTTATGCCAACTGCTTTATGTCGAATTTTGAAGATCGTTATGTGTATACCAATGACCTCTATCGTACCCACTGCCTATTATGGCGTAAGTACATAGACGATATATTTTGTTTATGGAATGGCACCATTGATACACTGATACTGTTTCACACACAATTGAATGACATATGGCCAGAACTCACCTTCACTATTACATATGATCAGCAAGAAATTAATTTCCTAGACACCATGGTTAAACGGAATACAGAGGGGGACTTATCAATTGATCTCTATGTAAAGCAAACGGATGGGGATAACCTACTTTTATATCAGATCTGTCATCCAAGGGCGGTTAAAAGATCTATCCCCATATCACAATTCCAAAGGGTGAGGAAAATCGTCTCAGATTCGGAAGTCCGTACGAAGCGTTTAGGAGAGATGGAAACCAAATTTAGACAGAGGGGTTACCCACAAAATCCTCTCAACCAATGCCGTAATTCTGAGGATCCATCACCCAATAGAAATACACTGAACAGGATTCCCTTTGTTCACACCTTTCATCCGTTCACTTATAGGTTGCACCAAAAAATTCGCAAACACTGGCCTTTGTTACAAAAAAGTTATCCTGATATTCCAGAGTTTAAGAATCTATTCTTACCTTGTTTTAGGAGACCTACTAATCTTAGGGACAAATTAGTCCGAGCCGATGAGGGAACAGCCCTTAAGAAACTCAAACAAACTTTTCTAGGCACACAAAAGAAAGGTACTTTTCCATGCCTACAGTGTGCACAATGTGCAAATGTCCTAAAAGGTGACAAAATTTCACACCCCAATACAGGAGCTGACATTCCCATACATGATTTCGTTACCTGCGACTCAAAATTCGTTGTCTATGCGATAAAATGCCCGTGCGGCAAGATATACGTGGGTGAAACTACTCAATCTATTAAAGATCGTATATCTCACGACAAGTCGGACATCCGTTATGGCAGACATAATCTACCAATACCCTATCATTTTCATTCATCAGGTCACACAATAGCACAGTTGAGATTCCTTGTTCTAGAACAAGTACCTCCCAATAGAAGAGGAGGAAACAGAATAAGACAGTTAAAAATCAGAGAGGCATTCTGGATACACTATTTACAGAGCCTTGAACCTAATGGGCTTAATAGAGAGTATGATGTCATGAGTTTTCTGTGAAATTTCTAATTACACCATTTTTTTCTATTTTAGCAACGATCTTGAACTCGTCACATCTAAGGGTATGCACATGTAGTGAGCCATTATATATCCACTCCAAGTTCCCATTTTTTCTTTTAACTATTTTTTCCTCTAATTCATTTTTTATTTTTTGTTCTTTGTTTTTATTTTAGATTTTGCGTTTTTTGTTTTATATTTTATTTTTATTTTTTATTTTTATGTTTTATTTTTATTTTTATTTTTTGTTTTTTTATTTTTATTTTTTATTTATTTATTTTTTATCTTTATTTTTTTTTATTTATTTATTTTTTTTGTTTTGTTTTTTCATTTTTGTTTTTTTCTTTTTTTATTCATTATTTATTATTTTTTATTTTGTCTCTTTCCTGTATAATCCCATTTTTCAATATTAATCCATTTTGATATATAACAATTAACTTAAATTTCTTTTTCCTTATTTACAGTTACCCTTTGGACAACTTAATTTCTAAGGTCTGCACCTCAATCAGGCTTTACAAGCGTACTTTCTTACCTTTGCGTTCCACCACTGCGTTTCACCTATGTCACTTCCTGGTCTTATGCGTTCCAAAGAGCGTTCCACCATCGTCACTTCCTGGTTACTACTGTCTGCGCTCCACTAGTGCGTTCCAGTGACGCACTTCCGCTTGTTACGGCTAGCGGACACTGCTGCACCGCCTCTTTTCATTACACTTCCGTATTACTCACAACATTATTCGCTCCCTAGCTATATATACCTCAGGCACACCGCCACATGCAGCGCACCTGTTCCACCCGGCATGACTGACCGTTACACTGGGCGCTATTTCACCAGGCATCACCACACACTAGCAATCCAGTAAGCTTGTCCCACATCATGTACACATGGTTCATTATCTGTAACCACCCTTTTAACAGTTCCATACCCTTTGTTATAAATGAATTTTTCTATATAAATACTTATGAATGGATTTTTCTTCTCTAACATAGTCCTAGACACTAAATTAACTTATTATGCTTATTTCCATCTCCTCCTTACCTTCACTATCTTTTTTGAGAGGTACATTTCATTATACTCTCAGGCTCATTCTATTTTTGACTTACGAGTATGTTGATTTTTGTCCAAATCTTTTTCTTATTTGTTCTTTTAACATTTTGGGCCATTAGTTTCCCGAAATTTTTTTTCTCCCCTATTTTTCTGCTCTTTATTTATCTTTTTTTACTCTTTTTGAGACTTGATCATTTCGCCATATTTTCATCACATACATTATATTGTGCCACTATGATGTAATTGACTGATCGATTTACATTGTTATTTCATGTCTCTCTCCAGTAAAAATAATATATTTTTGTTAAAATTTATAATTTTGCTAAAATCTTTACTTCTATGTGATTTTCACGTGTTTTTGAATTGTTCTGTTTCCATCTATGCATTAGTGTCTGATGAAGGTCGCAGTTTGACGACCGAAACGTTACATTGGATGGATTCCATTTCTTGAAAATTACTGAAGGAACAGTGAATATTCCATTAAAAAGTTTATTTCATATTACCATATGAGTGCCGGATTATATTTTTATATTGAGCTAGGAGTGGTATCCTTTCTGAGCACCAAATTTAATCCGGAGTGACGTGTATCTGAATCTGCATGGCTCTTGTAAGGGGCATTGCAAGTTCCTCCGTCCTAATTTTTGGCAGCTTTTACTTGGAAGGCATAAGCAAAGACTATGGGAAACCCACTCCCCAATAATGGGAATAATGTTTGTAATATGCTGTACTGCATAGCTCTTGTAAGGGGCATTGCAAGTTCCTCCGTCCTAATTTTTGGCAGCTTTTGCTTGGAAGGTATAAGCAAAGACTATGGGAGACCCACTCCCCAATAATGGGAATAATGTTTGTAATATGCTGTACTGCATGGCTCTTGTAAGGGGCATTGCAAGTTCCTCCGTCCTAATTTTTGGCAGCTTTTGCTTGGAAGGCATAAGCAAAGACTATGGGAGACCCACTCCCCAGTAATGGGAAAAATGTTTGGAATATGCTGTACTGCATGGCTCTTGTAATGGGCATTGCAAGTTCCTCCGTCCTAATTTTTGGCAGCTTTTGCTTGGAAGGCATAAGCAAAGACTATGGGAGACCCACTCCCCAATAATGGGAATAATGTTTGTAATATGCTGTACTGCATGGCTCTTGTAAGGGGCATTGCAAGTTTCTCCGTCCTAATTTTTGGCAGCTTTAGCTTGGAAGGCATAAGCAAAGACTATGGGATACCCACTCCCCAATAATGGGAATAATGTTTTTAAGATGCTGTACTGTATGACTCTTGTAAGGGGCATTAAAACCGTCTTGTTAAGCTACTGCGACCTCCACCACTTTTCCAAGGGGCATTCAAACCATCTTGTTAAGCTACTGTGACCTCCACCACTTTTCCAAGGGGCATTAAAACCGTCTTGTTAAGGTACTGTGACCTCCACATCTCTTCGGAGGGGCATTAAAACTGTCTTGTTAAGCTATTGTGACCTCCACCACTTTTCCAAGGGGCATTAAAACTGTCTTGTTAAGCTACGGCGACCTCCACGACTCTTCCAACGGGCATTGCAGCCTGGGGGTGGGTGGGTGGCAGGTTGGCAGCTGGGGACCGTTTATGGACACCCGGCCACCCCCAGGCGGCTGGGGACTGTGTGTGGACACCCGGCCGCGGGGCGGCTGGGGACCGAGCGTGGACACCCGGCCACCGGGCAGGCTGGGGACTGAGTATGGATACCAGGCCGCCGACGCAGCCATGACATGGTGGCCGGCGTCTGCCTCCACATGCCTAAAAGGCCCAATTTCAAGTGCAAGCAAGCTAGCAGTATGGTTTTGCAGCCTGGGGGTGGGTGGGTGGCAGGTTGCACACTTACTCTTGCATTCCAAGAAAACAAAGCAGATGCTAACTTCTATCATCATCATGCTCCTCACCTTGGCACTCTCAACTCCCCTGATGGAGAAGCCAGGGCCCACCAGAGGAGTCTGGTTCTCTGGTGGGCTCGTCCAATGCTGCCATAAAGCAGGCCAGGCTAAGAAAAGTGTGTGGGAAGGTAACAGGATAAATAGGGGCAGCTGGGGAACGTTTATGGACACCCGGCCGCCCCCAGGCGGCTGGGGACCATGTGTGGACACCTGGCCGCGGGGCGGCTGGGGACCGAGTATGGACACCTGGCCACCCCCTGGCTGCTGGGGACCAAGCGTGGACACCCGGGCCGCCGGGCGGCTGGGGACTGAGTATGAATACCTCGCTGCCGAAGCAGCCATGAGGTAATGGCCAGCTTCGGCCTCCTCCAAACTAAAAGGCCCCATTTCAAGTGAAAGCTAGCAGTATGGTATTGCAGCCAGCGGGTGGGTGGGTGGTTGGTTGGCTGCATATTTGCGCTTGCATTGCAAGGAATGGGGGAGGTACAATTGAACACTGCCCTAGGACAAAGACTTGCACGGGGATAGTTGCAAGTCTGCATCTTCTGATGCGGCAAGGATCACTTCTGATGGGCACACTTTTAGACAGTGACCTGGGTGTCAGAGATGCTTCCAGTGGTTTTCCCTATGCTGTTCCCATGTCTTTTCAGCACTGTATGCATGTGTCACACAGCACATGGCCAGATAAGATTGTAAAATGTTAAAATGACATTTCCCGGTGAATGCATTTGTCACGGTTGAAAGCAATACAAAAGTGCAAAAACGCATAAAAAATGCTACTTGTGAACATAGCCCATGGTGTGGAGGAGTATTTTTGCTTTTGGTTATTTATTTTACCTTATACACAAGTCTTTACCCTGGAAAGGAACTTCCTTAACATATTTCACAGGAAAGCAGTTTCAGTTTCGTTTTTGAATGTTTTATTGTGAGCCCGTAAAAGTGGCTTAATACCTCTGACCACGTTGTTGACAGCAGTGACCTGGGGGTCAGAAATGCTTCCTGTGGCGATCCCCATGCTGTCCCCATGTCATTTGAGCACTGTCACTATCGTTTTGGGCACTTGTTAGGCTTTTAAAAGACTGCCGGGGGTGCCGCCGCAAAAATGCTCGGGTCTCCCATAGACTAACATTGGGGTCGTTGCTCGGGTCGAGCACCCGAGTATCACGGTGAGCTCGGCCCAATCTTCGAGCATCCGAGCATTTTACTGCACAGGGACAGTTCTTGTTAAGGCCAGAAGTGGCAGGCCAAGAAAAACATCAGAAAGGCAGAGAAGAAGAATGGTGAGATCAGTCAAGGACAATCCTCAGACCACCTCCAGAGAGCTGCCGCATCAACTTGCTGCAGATGTTGTCACTGTGCATCGGTCAACTATACAACGCACTTTGCACAAGGAGAAGCTGTATGGGAGAGTGATGCGAAAGAAGACGTTTCTGCAAGCACGCCACAAACAGAGTCGGCTGAGGTATGCAAAAGCACATTTGGAGAAGCCAATTTCTTTTTGGAAGAAGGTCCTGTGGACTGATGAAACCAAGATTGAGTTGTTTGGTCATACAAAAAGGCGTTATGCATGGCGGCAAAAAAACACAGCATTTCAAGAAAAACACTTGCTACCCACAGTAAAATTTGGTAGAGGTTCCATCAAGCTTTGGGGCTGTGTGGTCAATGCCGGCACCGGGAATCTTGTTAAAGTTGAGGGACGCATGGATTCCACTCAGTATCAGTAGATTCTTGGCAATAATGTTCAAGAATCAGTGACAAAGTTGAAGTTACGCAGGGGATGGATCATTCAGCAAGACAATGATCCAAAACACTGCTCCAAATCTACTCAGTTATTCATGCAGAGGAACAATTACAATGTTCTGGAATGGCCATCCCAGTCCCCAGACCTGAATATCATTAAACATCTGTGGGATCATTTGAAGAGGGCTGTCCATGCTCGGCGACCATCAAACTTAACTGAACTGGAATTGTTTTGTAAAGAGGAATGGTCAAAAATACCTTCATCCAGGATCCAGGAACTCATTAAAAGCTACAGGAAGTGACTAGAGGCTGTTATTTTTGCAAAAGGAGGATTTACTAAATATTAATGTCACTTTTCTGGTGAGGTGCCCATACTTATGCACCTGTCACATTTTGTTTGAATGCAGATTGCACATTTTCTGTTAGTACAATAAACCTCATTTCAAGGCAGAAACATTACTGTGTCCAACAGTTATTACGTATATCAAACTGAAATAGCTGTTGCAAAAACACCAATTTTTATAAAACATTAAGCTTAAGATTAATAGGGGTGCCCAAACTTTTTCATATAACTGTAAGTAAAGCCACATTTAGGTATAAGGGTTTAAGTGTCTGGAAAATCTATGGATCAGAACTTGTTTTTACCTGGATTGACTGTCATTCATAGATGTAACAGAATCACTCATCCTCTTCTTCACTTTTGGCCCGAGGTTTAGAGGATTAATCGAAGAAATGAAACGGATATTCTTCTGTTTGTATCCCCTCGTACTAGACATATATGATGTATAGTACTGATATACCATAAATTTCAGTAATATTCCATTAAATGCAAAGGGACATTAATCAATATGATTTTTTTTTAATTAAGAATTTCATGGAAGGATGAAGAGATGTTTTTGGAGGGGCCTTCTTCTTCTGCAGATGTTTTTTGCTGGTCAGCAGGCCACAGGCAGATGGTACAAATCCTTCCATAGAGGTGCAGCTTTGATGGGGGACGTGCTGCACTCTCTTCAGGGTGCTAGACGTGGGGTCTTTCTGCCCTCGAGATGTTTATGCTGCCCCTCTGACAGGCTGCAAATATACAGCTTTCTCTGATGGAGTGAGCAGCCCTGGATAATCCTCGCCGGCAGGATGATATCAGCCGACGGAAGATGGAGCCTATGAGAGGAGACATAACTAATGTAAGTAATGGGACTCCATATTAGAGGATACTACTGTGGTGTCACTGTGGCAGGACGGTAGAGGAGTCTTATCCTTACAGAGGTGCGCAATAATTGTCAGTCATTGTACATGTGACAATCCCACCACTGACATAGAACATCTGCTCTACATGACTTCTTCTCACTGACTGACATCACACAACATGGAGCTTGTGGTCACACTTACCTCTTCTAATTCTCCCCTCTTCTACTTTTTCTGCTTCTTCTTGTTTTCTCAATGCAGATTTTCTTCTCCCCTGAACTGGAAGTTCTAATCAAGAATCAAGAAAAAGATGTAGATTATAAACACCTAAAAGATTAGCTTTGTAGTTGATTATTACTCCATAATAGAGAGAATATGTCATATATACATAACATAACCTGAGGGTCTGAGAATTAGATTGCCTTGTGAACTGATTGATATAAAACCTGTCATGTGTTGTCTCCCTAAGGTACAATCTCCTTACTACCATCACATTACTTGCAGGATGCCACAGTGTTGCCTTATAATCAGTGTAACATTAAGGGCATAAGGAGGATCAGTATAGGCCCATATGGAGCCATGGGTGCAGTAATCAATATCAGTTTTGCAGAAGACTAAGTGGCTCCGAGTCCATATAACTTATTTCATTACATGAAAGAGTGAGGATTTGTAGACAGTGAAGTGCTGGACTGTTCATTGTTTTATATTAAGTAATTTTCTGAGCCTTTATGTGCACATTCACATTACACTTTTTGATCTGAGGCTGTAATAGGATGGCCAATAGACCTGTACATACCTGACAATGGGGATGACTGGCTGTCTTTAGCAGTGAAACATTGCATGTCACCATCAGATTCAGGAGAAGAAAATTCTTTCTGCCTGTTTCAAAGAAGAGAAAATATAAATTACAAATGAAAACAATACAAAAGGGAAGAACATCTGTGTTCAAGGCCTGTTAGGACATTAGGATAACATAGAGGGGATGTAATGCTCAGGATTCCCTTTTACCAGCAAGAATGAAGAATCAAAAGTACTGTTGGCCTGTAATGAACTGGAAATGAATGGCTGGTCTCAATGATCCCTTTTTATCACCAGCATTGGCACAAGTCAGAATCACGGTTCTCAGCAATCATGGGGTGATGGAAGCTGGATTTAGTATTGAGTTACACTTGTCTTGCATGTGGTGTTCTGAACATAAATCAAAATTGAATCCCGTAATAGTAATTTACTCACATGTCTGAGTCTTTTGCGTTTTCTAGGGGACACCCTGGAGGTGACTTGGGTTCTTCATTGTTCATCATCTTAGTACTGATGGAACAGAGCTAAAGCATAGAGAAAAATAAAATATATGTACATTTCTAAACTTTATTTTAATTAAAGGTTTTATGAATCTTATCGGTCACATTCTTACTTTAGAAAGCCTATAAGAAGATGATAGAAACTTTTTGCTTTCTGGCCAGTCATTGTCCTCACTTGAGTCCTCCTCATCTGAATCACTATGTTGGAATCTGCTACGTCGAGCTGCAAAGTACAAGTGTTATTAAAGATTACTAGTACAAGACCCGGATAGTCACAATTTTATCAAAATAATTATGGGGACTGATTGTCACAAAATGAAAGACAAGACAAACAGCAGCTTTCTGAAGATAATATCTCATTCTACTTACTGTCAAAGTAGCAGGTGTCCTCATCTGACTTAAGATCAGGAATGAACCATGGCTCCTTACTTAGAAGATTGTTGAAGTCTAAGCTTTTCAGAAATGGATGAATCTTGATCTCATTTGCTCCCCCTAGAAAGGAAGACAATAGAAAGTGATACAGACATTGTAAGAGAGATGGCTCCATATCTGTACAGTTTATGTTAAGCTGAACTGAAGATGTAACAGAACCAAAGTGAAGAGAATATACTGAAAGTCATAGCATGAAGAATGGAGAATAGGCAAGCTGGTAGAGTAGAGAACCTCAGTGCTGATCCTCATGGACATAATCATTTTTCTTGTCACAGAGGTGTAATAAGCTATTATTATTTGTATGTACATTACCTGTCCCAAGTCTATATGCTGGATCTTTTCTGAGCAGCTCAGTGATGAAATCTTGAGCAGTGGGTGGAGGAGCAGAATTATTAAATTTCCAAGTTATGTCATCTGTTATATAAAAAGCAAATATCACAGAAAATGAAACCTCTTCAATTACTTTATTAAAATTAAAATATTTTTCATGAACACAAGTGACTAAACCCCAGAGTCAATCTAATCAAATAACAATGACATCAGATATCATTAAGATATTTTTACTTACCCCATACAATACGGCTCAAAGTCTCATATTTGGAACGCCCACGAAATGGTACACGTCCTACAAGAAATTTATGTAGGATTATTCCAATTGACCACCAGTCAGCTGGCCTTCCATAGCCTTTCTGTAAGATAACTTCAGGTGCTATGTAACTAGGGGAGCCAAAAATCTGGAAACCAACAAAGAAATGAGAGGACGATCAGTGAAAGTAATTGTGACAAATAGCATCAGTGGAAACATTTTCTAATTGAGAAAATATAAGAGAAGGAGAAATATATGAGATCAGTAAAGAACAAGTTCCTGCCTACCTCATTATCATAGAACTCTCTGGTGATGTCCTCAGTTGGAGCCCTGTAGATCTCTGATGTTGGTCTCATGAGGCAGAGTTTGGAAAGCCCAAAATCGGTGACTTTAATATGACCAGTTGATGTTATCAGGAGACTGTGGGAAAAAAAGATAGTATAAGCCCCAAATAATAACCCATAGACTTTATGACAATTTCTAACTTTTTTCTTCTTTACTATACATCAAGGGTCACTTACTTGGAAGGCTTCAGGTCTCTGTGCATTACACCGTAGTTATGCAGGTATTCCACAGCTAAAACTGTTTCTGCAATGTACATACGGGCCATGGGGACAGGTAAAGGCTGCCCATAGTTGTCCATATGACTGCCACAGTCTCCTCCTACAGCAGAAAGAAAATATGACAAGAGAAGGTTTGTTACAATGCAAAATGCGCATAATGTTTGGGAATAAGAAATAAGTGGAGACATTGGGGCAGGATGTCATACATACAGATATACTGTGTATCAATGCAAAACACCCTCAATTGGATCATACCCGAATAGTAACTAGGACCTGGCCGGACTGATGATCTGTCCCACCGGGCAGATTCTCGTTGGGCCGCTGATACAGTGGGCCGTCTAGCCTAACTCCTTATTATCTGTCTGGTCTCGTTCCGCTGACAGATTGCTGACACCTTCTATGAATTATATATTTATTTAGCTTATTAATTGTAAGATACATAGTATAACTTATACTGTCCCTTTGTTGTAGGAGTTACCTTGGTATTTTTAACTATGTATTCCATGTGGCTAATAAAGATTCATGTTTTTATATTGGACATTGTTTCATTGCACTTGTTTGTGCAGCTTTTGCACATTTGGGGTTTTGCTTTACATACTGTATAATGTAGAGCGTATACTGTATACTGCAGAGTGACCCTATACAGAAAGACAGAGCCGGGCTTCATCTACTAGCCTCTTATTACTTTCTCTGTGACATGCTCATCTACACAAACTGTTATAACCAAGTCAAATCCTCCTTTCATCCATAGTGTAAATTTCTGCCATGCTCAGCGAGGACATATCCCGGAGACTTCACAGAGATAATAATTTTTCGGGCATCTTGGTAACAGAGAGGTGCTAGAGATAAGCAGATCCGGGCTGGATATAGATATGATAGATATGACCTACCTGCTACATACTCCATGACCATACACAGATGATGGGTAGTTGGAAAGGAGCAGAACATGGAGGCCACAAAGGGACAATCAGAGAATGTTAGGATGTCCCTCTCTAGAAAGGCACGTTCCAGGCTTATTGGATCTCTTAAGTTCCGCTTGTCCAGTTTCTTCATAGCGAATGTCTGGTTTGTGTCTTTGTGGCGCACTAAGTGGATGGCCCTGGAGAGGAAGAAAATCCATGATTTATAATGAATTCTTACTAATGTTCTGTTTATAGACATCTTCAAATGATCTCCTTTACTAATGGTTAATACTAGATGTACGGCCAACACTAGAAATCCGTGTAATAATACATTCAATAACACTACATAAATGATAAATTAGAGTGGAATAAACTTCTACTCAAATTATGCAAAAATCCTCATTTGTCAAAATGGCGAATTTGTTTTTTTTTGTAATTTGCTTTCTCACACGATCAGTAAACTGGCAGGCGCTGGACACTATTTTTTAAACCTTAAAAGGCCATCAAAATGTTAAAGAATAAATAAATTCTTATACTCATCTCACAGCCCCTCCAACTCAACCGACTGGTCTTTGCTGCATCTTCAAATCTCTTCTGCTAGTGCTGACATCTGAAAGTCTCTCAGGCTGGGTCGGAACTTCCAGCACTGATGATGTCCAGGAGAACTCTGCGCGTGAAAGGTCACGTCATAACGTTGAGACCCTTCATGTGCTTGTATAAAACTCTCCTGGGCCTCCTTAAAGCCAGAAGTTCTGGTCTAGCCTGAGTGGCAGCAATCTGGTGATGCGGTGAGAGTCAGACAGGTGATGGTGAGGAGTGAAGGGGTCGGAGAGGTGAGCAGTAAGGTGAGTAGGTGTGTTTTTCATTGTTTACATCTTATTTTTATTAGGCTGTGGGGTCTGGAGAGATCTCAGAGCATGATAAGGAACATTACATTTGAGGAAAATAATTTCTCCATGAATCGCAAGGAAAGTCTGCATGATAAGGCGAATTTTAATTTTGCCAGATCCACTCAATCCTAGTGCAAAGTGATGTGGCCTCTCTGTGGTGATATTGTACTATCAGGGCACAGAGACAGAGGCATTGTCATAAGGAAACCTGGGAAATGAATATTATGCCAAAATTTAGCTCACCCAAAAGCTCCACTGCTGATCAGTTTGATCGGTTTGTAGTCGGACTTGCAAGGATTTCTCCCTGAGTTCAATGATCCGATTAAGGCCTAGAAATAATAAGAGATGACATTAAGACAAAGAAGCTGCAAGAAAATAAAAGCTCCAGTTGCAGGAACATCTCCCTTCTATATTATGTCCCTGCTGATTATACTGCAGCAAATGTAAAGGACGTGATAGAAGTCTGACCCTTTGCAGACACTATTATATTATAAGAGGTTCATACACACACACACACACACACACACACATATATATACATATATATATATACTGTATATACGGGGTATAATATTATATGTGTAATTCATTGCCCGTTATCTGATGATATACAGACATCTCTGATACTTACACTGGCAGATTCGTGGATCTCTGGTGTCTCACATATTCCACCATCAGTAATTGCCAGCACAGTTATTTCTAAAATAATGATAAAATAATGAAGAGATGTCATGTATCAGTCTATAACAGTACTTAATATATAACACATCCAAATAAACAAAGGAAATGACAAGACCTCTGTAAATTATATAAAACTAGGTATATGGTATTCTGTACATACTGTATATATTTATGGCACATTCATAGATAGATATACTGCATCATACATGTGCGATTGTTCAGGATCTGATTAATTCTTGAATTATAATAATTGGGGAACTATGAGCCACCTTGTACATTTTGGAGCTGAGAAGAGCACAGGGGAGAGAAGCAGAATTACATGAGCCCTCTCCACTATAGTCTATAGGGGGTTCAGGAGCCGTTACCGGCCTCATACAGAGGATAAAGAATAAATCTACAGATTCTGTTTTTTTATAATATCTCGATATTTGAATGCAAAATATTAGATGATCGGCTTACCTTCCATCAGATCACTTTTTAGCTCTAGCTGACTAATATTAGGGTCAGGCATATTCACGTTTTGCCCCTCTTCGGAGTAACCTTCGGATGTTTTCTGATGGTTATAATATATACTATTAGTATAATATTTCACAAATACTAAATTGCTGTATACATAAGGCAGGAAGGACTAAACCTGGATTTACTGGATAATTTCAATATTGAGCGGACTATTCACAGCCGATCCCTCCCGTAAATCCAAATTAAAAAATAAGAGACTTGTATCTACAACTGTTCTTTAATAACTTCTATTATCAGAACAGCAGCATTTACCAGAAGAAAATTGTGATGAAAAACAGATATAGAATACAAACTCCGTATCGCTGAGTACAGACTGTCATCACAGATGATGGAGCCACAGGAACAGGCTGTCATAATATCCTGTGCCTGCCTGGAGATGAAAGGGAGGCCTCCAACATCATAAATCTGACCTTCTGCTTTATAACTGGTAATCTGGAGAAGATCAGACAACAAGGACTTGTGATATAGAACATGCTGGACACTTACCAGGTGCTCCAGGGAGCGAGCCGGACTCTCCAGTACATACAGGACATTTTGGGCCAGTTGTTTAAAAAAGGCCAATTCTCCACTTTGGGATTTTTCTTCAGCCTATCAAAATGGAAATAAATAGAAAAAGAAAATCATGAGGGAAAGTGCAGAATCTAGGAGGCCATTTATGTCACCATTTTACTCCTATCTGCAGCTACAATTGCTACATATTTGGTATAGATTATATGTTATATTGGTGATGACCTACAAAATTCATATTTAAATAAACTTGTATTTCATCATTAATATTATTATTATTATTATTATTATATGGTTTATGCAGTTTGTCTGTTATTTACCTGTTGTACTAATGTCCTGATGTTCTGCTGTACATGCTCAAGATATTCTAAGGTATAGGTGGTAAGAATCCCCTGGAGTAGTGCCAACTCCTCAAGTTTATCTGGAGCAATTCCAGACATTTCAATCAAAATACTTAGTCAGTATATCTCTAGCTATGGAGGTAAATTATGACAACAATGACACTGTGGGTGTCACTGTGATGCTAGAGCTACAGTAAATACAATTGTATGAGTAGTGGTAGTGAATTATGATGTCACCATAGCAGTAATGCCGTGATGGAATGTTGTGATGGAATCTTAACAGAGTATCTCAACTTAAAAGAAAGTTGCCTAGCAATAGTTAAGGTGACAACTCCATATTCTAAGCATCAGAACCAGATGCTGGAATGCAAGAAAGAGCTATGGGTACTTTACTCTTCTGATCAGTGAGGGAACGTTTGTGTTCTAAGGTAAATTATTAATATCTACTATACACAATAAAAATCGTAATTACGTATCTATGGTATTTATGAAAAATACTAATTCAGGTTCTAAAAGAAGCATCTTTACTGAGAGACCAGGGCTGGACTGGGAATGAAATCAAGCCCTGGCATTTGAATCAATCTGGCCCAAGCTACACCTTTACACCCACTTCCCAAGATGGGGATCTCTATTACAAATATGACCCTGCCTGACATTGGTGAAAAACTAAATGTTATTACTGTTAATCATACTATTGTATATGGGTGACCAACTAAGCCTCTTTTTAATAGTATCAATAATAATGATAATAATAATAATAATGACATTTGAGCCTCCTAATGATGATAATAATAATAATAATAATAATAAATTGTGCAGAATGTCTGCTATTTACCTGTTGTACTAATGTCTTGATGTTCTGCTGTAAATGCTCAAGATACTCTAAAGTAATACGACCTTGGTGATATTTCGTCAGGCAGTTCCTTACAAGCTTCATAACCAGCCGGTAAGTGAAGCTGAGGATGCCATCGGGTAGTGGTAGCACAAAGTCAGGGGTATAGGTGGTAAGAATCCCCTGGAGTAGTGCCAACTCCTGAAATTTGACTGGAAAAATTCCAGACATTTCAATCAAATCCAAGCGCAATCAGTATATCACTAGCTAAGTAGCTAAACACTGACAACAATGACACCGGGGTATCACTGTGACACGGGGCCTGTAAACACTTGTATAAGTAGTGGTGGTTATTTATGATGTCATAATAGCAGTGATGTCATGATGGAATCTTGTGATGGAATCTTAAAGGGGCATCTCACCTTATAAGGAAGTTGCCTAGCAACAGTTAAAGCAACAGCACCATAGACTGAGCATCAGAACCAGATGCTGGAATGTAAAAAGATATTTTTATGTTCTAAGATAAATTATTATATCTGTTATACACAATAAAAATCATAATTACGTATTTATAAGAAATCTGGATTCAAGTGTTAAGGAAGTATTTTTACTGATGGATCAAGCCTGGACTGGCAATGAAATCCCTCCCTAGCATTTAAATTACATTAGCCCATTCTATACCTGTATACCTACTTCCCAACATGGGGATCTTTATTACAAATATGACCCTGAATTAATTTAACTTTTTTATTGTACTGCACAGTGAGCTCCCCAATAAATCTAAATAAAAAGCTATTGAAGATTTTTTTTTTATTGTCACATATATCGTACCAAAAAGTACTCAGAAAAAAACAAACTGTACTCTGTACTTTACTCACCCTCCTAGGGCCCAGCTCTGAGTCTCCTGCAGAACTCAATGATTGGCTGCAGCACTGTCAATGTGATGCCAGCACTGCAGACAGTAAAAGGCACATGGAGCAGCTATGGAGATTCTTGACAAACGAGAGGGTGAGTAAAGCGGAGTATATATTTTGTAAAACAAACTAAACCTGGGGGACTGGCGTTTTCCTAAAGCGGAAAACCACTTTTCATGGTATGTACCCAAAATAAAAAAAAAACAAGACCTCATGCAGTTCTGTCTCAGAAGTTATAGGTTCCGGGAAATGGGGTGAAAAAATGTTAATTAAAAAAAAAAAAAGTATATACATTCTGTACTATTGTGATTGTATTTAACTGCCAAATAAAGATAATAATAATAATAATATTTTTTATTTCTATAGTGCCAACATATTCTTCTGTACTTTATATTTTAGAGGGGACTTGTATAGACAATAAAAGATATTAGAATAACACATAACTCGGATACCAAAAGGAGCGAGGGCCCTTCTCACAAGCTACAATCTATGAGAAAGATTATGTCAGTTATATCTAATGGTAAACTGTGTAAATAAATGAATAAATACAATCCAGAATTGCAGCGTTATTTGATAATTGTACCTCCCGAATAATATAATAAAAGGCAATATGTTCTACGCTGGTACTATTAAAAATGACAGCTTTTCATGCCAAACATAAGTCCTCAGCTCCATTGACAGAAATTTGTAAACCTTAGGGTTCTCAGAAATTGGCAACACAATAACTTATGATTTATTTTTCATTGCACTTATTGTACAAAAGTAATAAAACTGAATAAAACTATATAAATTTTCTAATTTAAAAAAAGTATAAAAATGTTAAAAAGTAAAAAAAAAAACACAAGCAGTATCATTATTTTGTTTCTATTCTTTCCCATAAAGAGATAATAAAAAAAAATGTTAATCAACCAAAATGGTGCCACTGACAAATACAGCTCATCCTGAAAAAAACATGCCCCCATAAGGCTATGTCAATAAAAAAATAAAAAGGGAACGCTTTGTATCTGTACTTAGACACATACTGGCTGGTACGTGCAGCTTTATTTTAAAAACCCCTATTTATTATCATGATGGCGGGACTGTACAATACAAGCACTTTCTACCTATTGTGTCCCTCCTATTTCTTTATGGATTGCAGCTTGTGAGCAGGGCCTTCATCCCTCCTGTAACTGTTGAACTATGTGTTACTCTATAATGCCTTTATTGTCTGTACTTGTCCCCGCTTTACTGTAAAGTGCTGCGGACAAGGTTGGCGCTATATACCGTATTTTTTGGACTATAAGATGCACTGGACCATAAGACGCACCTAGGTTTTAGAGAAGGAAAATAGAAAAAAAAATAAGCAAAAACTGTGGTCATGATGCCCTGGTAAGGGGGAGGGGGGATCTGCTGCTGACAATGTTATAGGAGTAATGTCCCCCAATTCTGTTAATATCCCCCATCCTGGTATATATGGCCCCCTCCTTCCTGTTATACGTGACCCTCATCCCCATCCTGATTTGCATGGCACCCCTCATCCCCATCCTGGTATGCATGGCCCCCTCTTCCCTCTTCCTGGAATGTATTGCACCCTTCATCCCTCATTCTGGTATGTATGGCCCTCCTCATTCCTCTTCCTGGTATTCATGGCACCCCTCATCCCTTTTCCTGGTATGTATGGTACCCCTCATCCTGATATGTATGGCGCCCTTCATCCCTCATCCTGGCATGTATGCTACCCTTCATCCTGGCATGTAGGAACCCCCTCATCCCTCTTCCTGGTATGCAAGGCACCCTTCATCCCTCATCCTGCTATGTATGGACCCCCCTCATCCCTCTTCCTGGTATGAATGGCACCCCTCATCCCTCTTCCTGGTATGTATGGCTCCCTTCATCCCTCATCCTGGTATGTATGGCCCTCCTCATCCCTCTTCCTGGTATTCATGGCACCCCTCATCCCTTTTCCTGGTATGTATGGTACCCCTCATCCTGATATGTATGGTGCCCTTCATCTCTCATCCTGGTATGTATGCTACCCTTCATCCTGGCATGTATGAACCCCCTCATCCCTCTTCCTGGTATGCTTGGCACCCTTCATCCTAGTATGTATGGCCCCCCTCATCCCTCTTCCTGGTATGCTTGGCACCCCTCCATCCTGGCATGCTTGGCACCCCCTGATCCCTATCACGCTGCACACAAAAAAAGAAACAAATATACTCACCGCCTCTCTCCTCCAATGCTGCGTCCTGCTCTGCTGCCAACAGGGATCTCACTATGTGAGCTGTGCATGGCGTAACTGCCATGCGCCCTCACACTGTGAGATGCTGTGCCGTAATAGTCACTGCTCCCCATGCCGGGACTGTGTGCATGGGGAGTAGTGACCATTCACTCTCCTTACTAGCGCGCAGCGTGGCTCCTGCAGCGGCTCTGCGGTCACATGTGCCCGCTATTAAAGACCATGAATATTCACTACAACCATGGGAGTGGGTTGTAGTGAATATTCATGGGCTCTAATAGTGGGCACACAGAACGCAGAGCCGCTGCAGGAGCCATGCTGCGGGTATAGTGTACGTGCTATTAAGGAGGTTGAATGGTCACAGTCCCGGCGTGGGGAGCAGTGACTATTCCGGCACAACATCTTACAGGGTGAGGGTGCATGGCAGTTACGCCATGCGGGGCTCACACAGTGAGATCCCTGTCGGCAACAGAGCAGGGTGCAGCACTGGAGGGGAGAGGAGATGAGTATAATTGTTTATTTTTTTGGCATGCAGCGTGATGGGGATCAGAGGGTGCCAAGCATACCAGGATGGAGGGGTGCCAAGCATACCAGGAAGAGGGATGAGGGGGGCCATGCAAACCAGGATGAGGGTTGAAGGGTGCAATACATACCAGGATGAGGGATGAAGGGTGCCATACATACCAGGAGCCACGCTGCAAGTACAGTGTGCACGCTATTAAGGAAAATGAATATTCACTGGGTATGGGGAGAAGTGAATATTAATTTTCTTTAGCAGCGGGCACAGTGTAGGATGCAGTAGTGGGCTACTGCCTCCTGTGCCACGCTCCTCCGCCGCTGCAGCTCCCCCTACACCCTCCACCACCCACAGCCACAGTATATATATATATATATATATATATATATATATATATATACCATGTCCTTAAAGGGTTAATTTAACCATTATGGCATGCAAAAAGCTGTAGTTTTTCTAAACTTTGTGAGCCATTAGGGGCATGTTCAGATATTACTTGTTTCTGCAGAAGGGAACATGGTTTACAGTTTAAAAATATAGATATCAGGCCAGATGTTATATATCTGGTTTGATATCAGGATTAGAGCGTGTACACATGGCATTCTGTCTGTTGCCTTAAGTCTAGGCCAGCTTTAAACAAAAGCAGAGCATGCTGCTGCAGATTGAAATATCTTTGTCATCCTCAGGGTATGTGCGCACAGATTTTTGTTGAGGATTTTTTTAGCACTTTAAAAAATGGCAGAAAAATAGGTGAAAAAATGAAAACCTCCACACAAAAAAATGCATTTTTATTACAGAATTCGCTATTTTTGACCTTTTCTAAAAACTCTGTGGCATGTGAACAGTGTTTACTAAAATCCTATTAACATGCATTACATTGCAATTTTCCCTGAATTTAAAGAGAATCAGTCAGCAGGTTTTTGATATGTAATCTGAGGACAGAATAAGGTAGGGGTTAAAACATTGAATTCAACGATGTGTCATTTATCTGTCTGTGTGCTACTGTTTACTTACAAAGGTTTTATCAGTAGGACATTATCATTGCTGTGAGTAACTGCCCATTCCATGTTTTCCTCCTCCGCCCCCTCCTGTAATAAGCAGCTCACTGTCAATAGATAATGTACATAAAGAGCCTGTTGTAAGCGGGGTTAGCTTTCCCAGCTCTGCAGCATTCTACATCTAAGAACTCTGATAATGTCACAACTGCTGCACCCAGTAAACTAAGTGATACATCGTTGGAATCAGGGTCTCTTTTCCTACTTTTTGCTGCTCTCAGATCAGGTAGCAAAAACTTGGTGACAGATTGCCTTTAAAGATGACATTTGACTGGATTTTTTAATTTACCCCCAGTACCTTCTTCAATTGGTTCTGCTTTACCGATTCTGGAAAAGTTTTTTTTTCCTTTGCCTCTCTGTTCCAAAGTAATGCCCTTTGGAAATAATGGTACAAATTTTTCCTTCAACCGTCTGGGTGTGTACCACAGACAAAAATGAAAAGGGGAGAGGGGTTGGGAAGGCAGAAAAAAATCAGGGAGAAATAAAATAAAAATATAGAGCTCCAAAATGTTCACAAATATCTTACTTGTTCAGTTTCTATCAACCAGGTGGGACAAAGTCACTGGCAAGGTACTGGAGAGGACATATGTATCACTGAGGTTGTCAGCTTCAGTGATAGGAACCTAGAAAAATCCTGACCGCACGGTAAGAGGAATCTTTTTTTTTTTTTTTTTTCTGTGTGTGGATGCTTAATTGGATGGGGGCCAGGATGGGTATATGGGGGGGCAGGCTGGAGACGTGGGGGCCAGGGTGGATATATTGGGGCCAGACTGAACACATGGGGGCCAGGATGGATATATGGGGGGGGCAGGCTGGACAAATGGGGGCCTGGATGGATATATGGGGAGGTAGGCTGGACACATGGGGGCCTGGATGGATATATGGGGGGGCAGGCTAGACACATGGGGGCCAGGATGGATATATGGGGGGCACGCTGGACACATGGGGGCCTGGATGGATATATGTGGGGCAGGCTGGACACATGGGGACAGGATGGGTATAGGGGGGGGCAGTCTGGACACATGTGGGCCTGGATGGATATATAAGAGGGCAGGCTGGACACATGGGGCCTGAATGGATAAATGGGGGTCAGGCTAGACACATGGGGGCCTGGATGGATATATGGGGGGGCAGGCTGGACACATGGGGGCCTGGATGGATGTATGGAGGGAGGCAGGCTGGACACATGGGGACCAAGATAAATATATGGAGGCCAGGACAAGGGACACATGGGGGCCAAAAGGGATATTTCGGGGGTGGCAGGATGGATATATGGGGGGCAGGATAGATATATGGGGGGTGGCAGGCTGGATATATGAGGGGGTCAGAAAGGATATATGTGGGGGGGCCTGGATGGATATATGGGGGAGAAGGAGAGTCTGGACACATGGGGGACAGGATGGATATATGGGGGGGCAAGCTGGACAAGGGACATGGGGGGCAATGCTGGACAAGGGACCTTGGGGGCCAAGCTGAACAAGAGACTCAATTACTGTTTGGGGGCCAGATTTAAGAACATACATTATTAGTTTATGGTGGCAAGTGGGGAACATTATTACTTTTTGGTCCAATTAGGGGCATTATTACTTCTGTAATATAATTTATTTTTTAGTAAATAGTTTTCCATGGGGGGAAAAAAGGGGGGGTTCTGTTACTGTGCAGGGCGGAACTATGTCGCTTTTTTTCTTCATCTGGCATAGTGTAGAAGTCAGGGAAAAAGTGGGGAATGTGATCTAGAAGCGATCAGTTATCAATAACTGTGTGTTATTTTCTGCAGAGACGAGTACTGGCTGGAAGAAGTGATGGCGGTCTGTGCCAGATGAAGAAGAAAAGCGAAGATGAAGGACTTCACCAAGAGACGTCACTGGTGAGTCAGTGTATTACATGTACACTTATACTATACACTATTAGTGTTGAGCCACCCCCGTAGTGTTCGGGTTCGGTTCGGTTCGTCGAACACCGGGATGTTCGAGGAACTGTTCGTCGAACTGTTCGTCGAACACCTTAGAACACTGTCGAACACCGTTAAAACCAATGGCAGGCAAACAAAAACACATAGAAACACATAGAAAACACCTGCAGAGGTGTCCAAAAGCTGACAAACTGCTCAGAAGACACTCTCTTTAAAAAAGCCGGCCGGCAAATTCAGCAGCGGCATACACCGGTACCCGACAATTTAGACAAGAAGGAATAGAGCATCACACATAGATTAGATAGATAGAAACATGTCAGTCACACATATAAGAAGCACAGTGACAGTGTTGGTTACTGCACTTGTCATTTAGTGTAAAGGATTTATTAAAAAAAATATTAGTGTTTTCATGCACCGTCTCTTTAAAAAAGCCGGCCGGCAATTCAGCATCTGTACCCGACAATTTAGAACAGAAAGAATAGAGCTTCACACATAGATTAGATAGATAGAAACATGTCAGTCACATATATATGAAGTACAGTGATAGTGTTGCTTACTGTACTTGTCATTTAGTGTAAAGGATTTATTTAAAAAAATAATAGTGTTTTCATGCACTGTCTCTTTAAAAAAGCCGGCCGGCAATTCAGCAGCGGTACCCGACAATTTAGAACAGAAAGATAGAGCATCACACATAGATTAGATAGATAGAAACATGTCAGTCACATATATATGAAGTACAGTGATAGTGTTGGTTACTGTACTTGTCATTTAGTATTAAAATAAAGGATTTATTATCAAAAAAATTGGCGTGGGGTTCCCCTTAATTTTAGGCTCTAGCGGAGGTTAAGCAGACGGCTGGGGCAGATGTTTGAAGCCTGGGAAGGGGGTAATACCCACGGAGCTTCCCAGGCTACTAATATCAGCCCCCAGCTGAATACATAGCCTTTACTAGCTATTAAAATGGGGGACCCCCCCAAAAAAATGACGTGGGGTCCCCCCTAATTTAATAGCTAGCAAAGGCTAGGCAGACAGCTGGGGGCTGATATTAATAGCCCAGGAAGGGAGCCATGAATATTGGCCCCCTCCCAGGCTAGAAACACCAGCCGTCAGCCGCCCCAGAAATGGCGCATTCATAGGATGCGCCAATTCTGGCACTTAGCCTCGCTCTTCCACGCTGCCCTGGTGCGGTGGCAGGGGGTAATAGGGTTGGGGTTGATGTCAGCTTATAATGCCAGCTGACATCAAGCCCAGGTTAGTAATGGAGAGGCGTCTATAAGACACCCCCATTACTAACCCCATAGTCAAAGTTAAAAAAAACACAAACACCCAGAATAAAGTCCTTTAATTGAAATAAAGACACAATCCTTTATTGTTCTAAATTAAACCATACTTACCATCACGCCCATTCCAGCTGAAGCCAACGATCTCCTGCAATAAAAGAAAAATAATAAAGCAACCTCATCCTTACCTTTCCATGGTTCCCACGACAGCTTCAGCTCTGCTACATCGAGATGACAGGCTGGATCGCAGCAGAACGCTGCCATCCAGCCTCTCATCCCGCAGACACTGAGAAGCGCAGGCTTGCTTGCGCTGCTCAGCGTCTCTCTGTGACGACATCCAGATGAGCCGAGTTCATGTCCAATGAACTCGGCTCACCTCATGCACGTCACTGACAGCGTGGGAAAATTCTCACGCTGAAGCGCTGATTGCAGGAGAATTTTCCCACGCTGTCAGTGACGTGCAGGAGGTGAGCTGAGTTCATTGGACATGAGCTCACCTCATGCACATCACTGACAGCGTGGGAGAATTCTCCTGCACTCAGCACTTCAGCGTGAGAATTTTCCCACGCTGTCAGTGACGTGCATGAGGTGAGCCGAGTTCATTGGACATGACCTCGGCTCATCTGGATGCCGTCACAGCCAGACACTGAGGAGCGCAAGCATGCCTGCGCTTCTCAGTGTCTGCGGGATGACAGACTGGATGGCAGCGTTCTGCTGCGGTCCAGCCAGTCATCTCGATGTAGCAGAGCTGAAGCTGTCGTGGGAACCATGGAAAGGTAAGGATGAGGTTGGTTTATTATTTTTCTTTTATTGCAGGAGATCGTTGGCTTCAGCTGGAATGGGTGTGATGGTAAGTATGGTTTAATTTAGAACAATAAAGAATTGTGTCTTTATTTCAATTAAAGGACTTTATTCTGGGTGTTGTGTTTTTTTTAAATACTTTACTAGAAATTCATGGCGGTCATGTCTAATACTGGCGTGACCCCATGAATTTTGGGCTTGGGGCCAGCTGATAATACCAAGCTGGCCCTAACCCCTTTATTACCCAGTGAGCCACCGCACCAGGGCCCTGGATGAGTTGGGTACAGCGCCAGAAGATGGCGCTTCTATGAACGCGCCATTTTCCGGGGTAGCTGCGGACTGCAATTTGTAGCGGGGGGGGGGCCCAGAAAGCTTGGGCCTCCCTGCGCTGCAGATTCCAGCCCCCAGCTGCCTAGTTGTACCTGTCTGGACACAAAAATAGGGCGAAGCCCCACGTACTTTTTTTTTAATTATTTCATGAAATTCATGAAATAATTAAGAAAAAAAGGCCTTCCCTATATTGTTGTGTCCGGCCAGGTACAAATAGGCAGCTGGTGGATGGGGGCAGCCCGTTCCTGCCTGCTGTACCTGGCTGGACACAAATATAGTGCGGAGCCCCACTTCAATTTTTTTTAATTATTTCATGAAATTCATGAAATAATTAAGAAAAAAAGGGCTTCCCTATATTGTTGTGTCCGGCCAGGTACAAATAGGCAGCTGGTGGATGGGGGCAGCCCGTTCCTGCCTGCTGTACCTGGCTGGACACAAATATAGTGCGAAGCCCCACTTCAATTTTTTTAAATTATTTCAGGAAATTCATGAAATAATTTAAAAAAAATTGACGTGGGGCTTCGCACTATATTTGTGTCCAGCCAGGTACAGCAGGCAGGAACGGGCTGCCCCCAACCACCAGCTGCCTATTTGTACCTGGCCGGACACAACAATATAGGGAAGCCCTTTTTTTCTTAATTATTTCATGAAATAATTTAAAGAAAATTGACGTGGGGCTTCGCCCTGTTTTTGTGTCCAGCCAGGTACAACTAGGCAGCTGGGGGCTGGAATCCGCAGCGCAGGGAGGCCCAAGCTTTCTGGGCCACCCCCGCTGCAAATTGCAGTCCGCAGCCACCCCGGAAAATGGCGCGTTCATAGAAGCGCCATCTTCTGGCGCTGTACCCAACTCATCCAGGGCCCTGATGCGGTGGCTCACTGGGTAATAAAGGGGTTAGGGCCAGCTTGGCATTATCAGCTGGCCCTAAGCCCGAAATTCATGGGGTCACGCCAATATTAGACATGACCACCATGAATTTCTAGTAAAGTATTTAAAAAAAACACAACACCCAGAAAAAAGTCCTTTAATTGAAATAAACACACAATTCTTTATTGTTCTAAATTAAACCATACTTACCATCACGCCCATTCCAGCTGAAGCCAACGATCTCCTGAAATAAAAGAAAAATAATAAAGCAACATCATCCTTACCTTTCCATGGTTCCCATGACAGCTTCAGCTCTGCTACATCGAGATGACAGGCTGGACCGCAGCAGAACGCTGCCATCCAGCCTGTCATCCCGCAGACACTGAGAAGCGCAGGCTTGCTTGCGCTCCACAGTGTCTCTCTGTGAGGGCATCCAGATGAGCCGAGTTAATGTCCAATGAACTCGGCTCACCTCATGCACGTCACTGACAGCGTGGGAAAATTCTCCTGCACTCAGCGCTTCAGCGTGGGAGAATTCTCACACTGAAGCGCTGAGTGCAGGAGAATTCTCCCACGCTGTCAGTGATGTGCAGGAGGTGAGCTGAGTTCATTGGACATGAGCTCACCTTATGCACGTCACTGACAGCGTGGGAAAATTCTCCTGCACTCAGCGCTTCAGCGGGAGAATTCTCACGCTGAAGTGCTGAGTGCAGGAGAATTCTCCCACGCTGTCAGTGACGTGCAGGAGGTGAGCTGAGTTCATTGGACATGAGCTCACCTTATGCACGTCACTGACAGCGTGGGAGAATTCTCCTGCACTCACCGCTTCAGCGTGAGAATTTTCCCACGCTGTCAGTGACGTGCATGAGGTGAGCCGAGTTCATTGGACATGAACTCGGCTCATCTGGATGTCGTCACAGAGAGACGCTGAGCAGCGCAAGCAAGCCTGCGCTTCTCAGTGTCTGCGGGATGAGAGGCTGGATGGCAGCGTTCTGCTGCGGTCCAGCCTGTCATCTCGATGTAGCAGAGCTGAAGCTGTCGTGGGAACCATGGAAAGGTAAGGATGAGGTTGCTTTATTATTTTTCTTTTATTGCAGGAGATCGTTGGCTTCAGCTGGAATGGGCGTGACGGTAAGTATGGTTTAATTTAGAACAATAAAGGATTGTGTCTTTATTTCAATTAAAGGACTTTATTCTGGGTGTTTGTGTTTTTTTTAACTTTGACTACGGGGTTAGTAATGGGGGTGTCTTATAGACGCCTCTCCATTACTAACCTGGGCTTGATGTCAGCTGGCATTATAAGCTGACATCAACCCCAACCCTATTACCCCCTGCCACCGCACCAGGGCAGCGTGGAAGAGCGAGGCTAAGTGCCAGAATTGGCGCATCCTATGAATGCGCCATTTCTGGGGCGGCTGACGGCTGGTGTTTCTAGCCTGGGAGGGGGCCAATATTCATGGCTCCCTTCCTGGGCTATTAATATCAGCCCCCAGCTGTCTGCCTAGCCTTTGCTAGCTATTAAATTAGGGGGGACCCCACGTCATTTTTTTGGGGGGGTCCCCCATTTTAATAGCTAGTAAAGGCTATGTATTCAGCTGGGGGCTGATATTAGTAGCCTGGGAAGCTCCGTGGGTATTACCCCCTTCCCAGGCTTCAAACATCTGCCCCAGCCGTCTGCTTAACCTCCGCTAGAGCCTAAAATTAAGGGGAACCCCACGCCAATTTTTTTAATAATAAATCCTTTATTTTAATACTAAATGACAAGTACAGTAACCAACACTATCACTGTACTTCATATATATGTGACTGACATGTTTCTATCTATCTAATCTATGTGTGAAGCTCTATTCTGTCTGTTATAAATTGTCGGGTACCGCTGCTGAATTGCCGGCCGGCTTTTTTAAAGAGATGGTGCATGAAAACACTATTATTTTTTTTGATAAATCCTTTACGCTAAATGACAAGTACAGTAAGCAACACTGTCACTGTACTTCATATATATGTGGCTGACATGTTTCTATCTATCTAATCTATGTGTGATTCTCTATTCCTTCTATTCAAATTGTCGGGTACCGCTGCTGAATTGCCGGCCGGCTTTTTTAAAGAGATGGTGCATGAAAACACTATTATTTTTTTTGATAAATCCTTTACGCTAAATGACAAGTACAGTAAGCAACACTGTCACTGTACTTCATATATATGTGGCTGACATGTTTATATCTATCTAATCTATGTGTGAAGCTCTATTCTTTCGGTTCTAAATTGTCGGGTACAGGTGTATGCCTCTGCTGAATTGCCGGCTTTTCATGTTTCACTGTTGGCACTGTTCCCATCGATTTGGGCAATCACTGTAATGCCACAACCACCATGGCTGTGGCATTACAGTGAGTGGCAGACAATCCCTGCATGATTGGTGCTCTAAATAGCGCCAGAGATGCAGGACAGCTTTTGGTGCACGAACAGTTATCGAACATAACCTCGAACAGCCGAATTTTTTGCAAATCGTTCGGGTTCGTCGAACAACTCGAACACCGCCCAAAACAGCTCGAATTTGAGATTGGCGAACAGTTCTAGTCGAACACCGCTCATCTCTATACACTATATATTATATACAAAGCTCCAGTGTATCTCACTGGTGACCACTGTATTGCCTATACACTATATACAGAACTCCTATGTATAATGTCACTGGTGATCACTGTTTTACAGTACAAAAGTTTGGACACACCTTCTCATTTAAAGATTTTTCTGTATTTTCATGACTATGAAAATTGTACATTCACACTGAAGGCATCAAAACTATGAATTAGCACATGTGGAATTATATACTTAACAAAAAAGTGTGAAACAACTTAAAATATGTCTCATATTCTAGGTTCTTCAAAGTTGCCACATTTTGCTTTGATGACTGCTTTGCCCACTCTTGGCATTCTCTTGATGAGCTTCAAGAGGTAGTCACCGGAAATGGCTTTCACTTCACAGGTGTGCCCTGTCAGGTTTAATAAGTGGGATTTCTTGCCTTATAAATGGGGTTGGGACCATCAGTTGTGTTGTGCAGAAGTCAGGTGGATACACAGCTGATAGTCCTACTGAATAGACTGTTAGAATTTGTATTATGGCAAGAAAAAAGCACCTAAGTAAAGAAAAATGAGTGGCCATCATTACTTTAAGAAATGAAGGTCAGTCAGTCTGAAAAATTGGACAAACTTTGAAAGTGTCCCCAAGTGCATTGCAAAAACCATCCAGCGCTACAAAGAAGTTGGCTCACATGAAGACCGCCCCAGGAAAGGAAGACCAAGAGTCACCTCTGCTTCTGAGGTTAAGTTTATCCGAGTCACCAGCCTCAGAAATCGCAGGTTAACAGCAGGTCAGATTAGAGACCAGGTCAATGCCACACACAGTTCTAGCAGCAGACACATCTCTATAACAACTGTTAAGAGGAGGCTTTGTGCAGCAGGCCTTCATGGTAAAATAGCTGCTAGGAAACCAATGCTAAGGACAGACAACAAGCAGAAGAGACAAATTTGGGCTAAAGAACACAAGGAATGGACATTAGACCAGTGGAAATCTGTGCTTTGGTCTGATGAGTCCAAATTTGAGATCTTTGGTTCCAACCACCATGTCTTTGTGCGATGCAGAAAAGGTGAACGGATGGAGTCTACATGCCTGGTTCCCACCGTGAAGCATGGAGGAGGAGGTGTGATGGTGTGGGGGTGCTTTGCTGGTGACACTGTTGGAGATTTATTCAAAATTGAAGGCATACTGAACCAGCATGGCTACCACAACATCTTGCAGCGGCATGCTATTCCATCCGGTTTGCATTTAGTTGGACCATCATTTATTTTTCAACAAACTATACTGGTAACCTTTGATATTAACAGTCTATATACTTCTATACAACACTCCAAGGGCATTGCAGCAACCAAAATATTACTTGAGCAATCAGACAAGGATCCACGGACCATTATGTTCCTTTTGGATCTACTTGAATTGGTTCTGACGGAAAAAAAATTTCTTTTCGAAGATTCATACTATTTACAAATCCAAGGGACCGCTATGGGCTCACATGTCGCACCTCCTTATGCCAACTGCTTTATGTCGAATTTTGAAGATCGTTATGTGTATACCAATGACCTCTATCGTACCCACTGCCTATTATGGCGTAGGTACATAGACGATATATTTTGTTTATGGAATGGCACCATTGATACACTGATACTGTTTCACACACAATTGAATGACATATGGCCAGAACTCACCTTCACTATTACATATGATCAGCAAGAAATTAATTTCCTAGACACCATGGTTAAACAGAATACAGAGGGGGACTTATCAATTGATCTCTATGTAAAGCAAACGGATGGGGATAACCTACTTTTATATCAGAGCTGTCATCCAAGGGCGGTTAAAAGATCTATCCCCATATCACAATTCCAAAGGGTGAGGAAAATCGTCTCAGATTCGGAAGTCCGTACGAAGCGTTTAGGAGAGATGGAAACCAAATTTAGACAGAGGGGTTACCCACAAAATCTTCTCAACCAATGCCGTAATTCTGAGGATCCATCACCCAATAGAAATACACTGAACAGGATTCCCTTTGTTCACACCTTTCATCTGTTCACTTATAGGTTGCACCAAAAAATTCGCAAACACTGGCCTATGTTACAAAAAAGTTATCCTGATATTCCAGAGTTTAAGAATCTATTCTTACCTTGTTTTAGGAGACCTACTAATCTTAGGGACAAATTAGTCCGAGCCGATGAGGGAACAGCCCTTAAGAAACTCAAGCAAACTTTTCTAGGCACACAAAAGAAAGGTACTTTTCCGTGCCTACAGTGTACACAATGTGCAAATGTCCTAAAAGGTGACAAAATTTCACACCCCAATACAGGAGCTGACATTCCCATACATGATTTCGTTACCTGTGACTCAAAATTCGTTGTCTATGAGATAAAATGCCCGTGCGGCAAGATATACGTGGGTGAAACTACTCAATCTATTAAAGATCGTATATCTCACCACAAGTCGGACATCCGTTATCGCAGACATAATCTACCAATACCCTATCATTTTCATTCATCAGGTCACACAATAGCACAGCTGAGATTCCTTGTTCTAGAACAAGTACCTCCCAATAGAAGAGGAGGAAACAGAATAAGACAGTTAAAAATCAGAGAGGCATTCTGGATACACTATTTACAGAGCCTTGAACCTAATGGGCTTAATAGAGAGTATGATGTCATGAGTTTTCTGTGAAATTTCTAATTACACCATTTTTTTCTATTTTAGCAACGATCTTGAACTCGTCACATCTAAGGGTATGGACATGTGTGTCACCCTGGCCTGGATGCCACAAAATGTATTAAAGCTGTGTCTGAGAGCAAGGGGGAGGTTCTCTGGTCAGGGGAACATTAGCATGCAATGCCTCCTGTCTCAGGCCAGTAGGGGGAGCAGGCTGCCCCTATAAAAGCTGGTACTGAGGGCAGGGTTAGAGAGAACTGGATGGCCTGTCTCAGCATTGAGACTTGTCCCAGAGCAGAACAGGGACAGACAGTTGCACTGCACCTAAGAGGAAGTGTGGCAGGAGGAGAGCCACAAGCCAGAGACAAGAGGCGAAGAGAGCCTGTCTTGGCAAATCAGAGACTGACCTTACCAGACTTTAGTGTCTGAGGTTGGAAGGATTCCACATCCCCCAGCAGAGAACCAGTCCGCAAGGGACTGTACATTCCTTGGCCTAAGAAGCCTGGAGGCCCTGCCACAACCGAAGGGACCAGTAAAGCCGTACAAGGCTGGGAGCAGAAAGGAACCCACGTCGCAGGCCATACAGGCGAGAATACACGGAAAGCTCGGAAACGTGGGCTGTTACCCTATAAGGAGGAGATAGCCAGAAGGAGCGCAGAAAGCACGGTAGGCCTACACCCTCACCCTGACCAGGGCCAATTTCCCCATTGCTCTCAGACATCCAGGTCCCCTCCTAGCTGGGACTGTTTATGGGTCAGTTTACCTGTTTCAGTAAAGACGCTGGACTGCAACCTGTTGTCTGTGTGCTCCTTGTTCCTCCAGCACTATCAGCCCTGGGACTCTCACTACCATTACTCCCACCATCCACTATACTGCCCTGGGGCCGCACTCTTCCCGTGGGGAGTCACACCATCCCTAGCTGCACACCTCATCAGCCCCAGCGGTCTGCATGCAGCAGCGGTTCCTAATAACCGCAATCCACGGGTGGCGTAGTTGGACATTATCAATAGTGCATAGCAGACTACCACTGGCCTGACCACCCTGAGCCACGGAACCGGGTTGCCACTACTACCCCCATCGTTTCCTATTGCCCGGATCCGAGTGCCCCACGGCCCAGGGGGCAAGTCAGCTTTGGCGTAGTCGGCAAGATTGCAACCAACCCCCCACAAACGGGTATTGCGTGCCTGAAAAAGACTTGTAACTTACCTGTGGCGAAGTTTCCCGCCGTCCGGAGTCGTTTCCCGCCATCTGGAGCCGATTCCCGCCATCAGACGCCATCTTGGACCGTTTCCCGCCGTCTTCTGCCGTCTTCCCGCCATCCGCAGCTGTTTCTCGCCATCGGACGCCATCTTCAGGACGCCGCGCGGGAAGAAGAGGGGCGTGGACGTCAAAACCGCGCGAGATCCGAAGCTCCGCCCCATGCACCGACGCTGCGCAAGGTCCTGGAAGGGAGAGAGAGCGACGCTGACGTCATCAGGACGCGACGCCAGGTCCTCGTCCATAGCAGCAGCAGCGGAGCCGCGGCCTACAGAAGAGGATCGTCGGAAGGTAGGCCACGCTTGACTAGGGGGGAGGAAGATGTCGGACACAGAGGCGCCCACTAACACCAACGCAGCTGCAGCAGCGGTGATGCCCTTTTCCCTGCCCTACATCCCTGAAGCGGCCTGGCTGCCCAAATACTCAGGGGAGCCTCATGCCCTAACTGACTTCAAGGAAAGGCTATACAGTTTGTTCCACGTTTACCCCCTGACAGAGGAACAGAAGGTCAGCATATTGACAGGGCAGTTAACTGGCGCAGCCCAAAGGGAGGTAAAATCATGGCCCACTGAGGAGAAAAGGACTGTGAAGGGTATTCTGGCCCGGCTGCGGGGTACCTTTGACACGCGTACCTCCGCTGAGATTAAAATGAGGTTCTATGGATGTAAGCAGCGGGCACAGGACAGCATCAGAGACTATGCCCTAAATCTGCAGGAAGCCTTGAGGGCTATTCAACAAACTGACCCTGGCAGTGTGCAGGAAACGGATAAGCTGCTAACAGAACAATTCATAGAAGGTCTGCTGTCTAGCGCCCACAGGGCCCAACTGCGCCTCATGTTCTTTCAGAACCCCGACCTGACCTTTGCCCAATTTAAGGACAGGGCCATAAGGGTGCTCCGTGAATCTGCAACCAGTGGCGCTATAAACCCCCAGCGCCCTGCTCTCACCTACCACCTGGAGGCGGCGCCCTCCTCTATGGACCCCGTGGGGGCTGATGCACAGGCCCTGAACCAAGCCCCGTCGAAAGACCTGCACCACCAAGTCCAGGAGCTGACCAGGAGCGTCGCGGCGTTGACCAGGACCGTCCAGGCGTTGCAAGTGGACCCGTCAAGACCCATCGAGCTGGCTTCAAGTCCGGAGGATGTCCCGTGGCGTCGACAGAGGAGGATCCCGTCGTTCCGAGGGAGGCCCACAGACCGCTACGCAGAGGATGGACAGCCCATTTGCCGTCGATGCAACCAGCCCGGACACATTTCCAGGTACTGTAATTTAAACGGGTCCAACCTGGGGCAGAGGGCCAACCCCCAGGCATAAGATCACCAGGCCCTTATAATTTTCGTGATAAGTACGTTGGGGGGCGCCCGGTTTTACCCGTGGTGCTGGACGGTATCCCCATGAGCGCCTTGCTGGATACTGGGTCACAAGTAACCACTATCCCTTATGTACTTTTTAAGCAGTATTGGACTGATGCTGATATCACACGGTATCCAGACAGTAATTTGAGCATCATCGCCAGTAATGGCTTACCCGTGCCGCAGATGGGGTTCAAGGAGATGACCATTAAAATTGGTAAAGTTGAACTGCCGGCACAGGGAGTAATTATTGTGGACATTGACCGTCGTGAAAGTCACCCTAAAATAACTGTGGGTACTAATGTAATTGAAAATTGTCTTTCAGAGGTAATTGTAATTCTACAACAGGTGGCGGTGAATGCTAGTTCCAGCCAACAGAGAGTCCTCAACAAGGAGATAAAAGCCCTGATGAGACGGCAGCAGGTAGAACTGTCTGGTGGTGAGATCGGTAGTGTAAGACTGAGTGACCCATTCCCCATTTCCATGCCTCCCAAAAGTGAAATGATGATCTGGTGTCGGACTGCAATCGGGTTGAGAGGTAGAGACTACCAAGCCATGGTAGAACCCGTGTACTCAGACAGCAGGCCCACCATTTTGACAGCCCGGGGGGTGGTTGATGTCCGTCATGGGAGGGTGCCCGTCCGCATCCTCAACATTGGGGAGAGGGAAGTACACTTACCCAGGTACGCTACACTCGCCAAACTGTTTGTTGTCGAACACAAAGCTATCAGGGCCGTGGAACCCTTGCCTCCATCTCCTCAGGAGGAGGGTAATGGCTCCCAGAAACAAAAGGAGGACTGGTGCCAGAAACTCCATGTGGGTGCTGACTCCACTCCCCTGCACCAAAAACAAGGAGTCTACCGGGTGGTACAGGAGTACGAGAGAGTCTTTAGTAAGCACCCGCTAGACTTCGGCCGAGTAAAGGGGATAGAACACCACATCCCCACAGGGAGCCACCCACCGATAAAAGAAAGACACAGACCTGTACCCCCTGCACATTATCAGAATGCAAAGGGCATGCTAAGAGAGATGAAAGAAGCTGGGGTCATTAGAGACAGCTGTAGCCCCTGGGCAGCCCCCTTGGTTCTGGTGAAAAAGAAAGACGGCACCATGAGAATGTGCGTCGACTATAGACAAATCAACCGTATCACCCACAAAGACGCATATCCGCTGCCTAGAATAGAGGAGTCTTTAGCCGCACTGAAATCCGCTAACTTCTTTTCTACTTTGGACCTTACTAGTGGGTACTGGCAGGTTCCTGTGGCAGAGGCTGACAAGGAGAAGACCGCCTTCACCACCCCGATGGGACTGGGTGAGTTCAACTGTATGCCCTTCGGGCTCTGCAACGCACCAGGGACCTTCCAGAGGCTGATGGAATGCTGTCTAGGGCACCGAAACTTCGAGACGGTCCTCCTTTACCTGGACGACGTGATCGTCTATTCGAAAACCTACGAGGACCATCTAAAGCACCTGGCCGAGGTGTTCGAAGCCCTGGCAGGCTACGGCCTGAAGGTGAAACCATCGAAGTGTCACCTGCTGAAACCAAAGGTCCAGTACCTAGGGCACGTGGTAAGCGCGGAAGGAGTGGCCCCCGACCCTGACAAGGTCACGGCAATCAAGAGCTGGCCAAGCCCCTCGACCATCAAAGAGGTGAGACAGTTTCTCGGGTTGGTAGGCTACTACCGAAGGTTCATCCCCGGGTTCACTAAGATGGCAGCTCCTATGCAGGACCTCCTGATTGGACAGTCTAAGTCCCGAAGTCAAAAGCCACCCTTCAAGTGGGATAAACCGGAAGAGGAGTCCTTCCGCCAGCTAAAGATGGCCCTCACGGGGGATGAGATCCTGGCCTACCCTGATTACGGCCAGCCTTTCATTCTCCACACAGACGCCAGTAATGTGGGACTGGGAGCCGTACTGTCCCAAAACCAACAGGGCAGAGAACGGGTGATCGCATACGCCAGTCGGAAGCTGAGGCCCACCGAGAGGAACCCGAAGAATTACAGCTCCTTCAAGCTAGAATTCTTGGCAGTGGTGTGGGCCGTGACGGAACGCTTCAAGCATTACCTGGCCTCCGCAAAGTTCACCATGTACACGGACAATAACCCGTTGACACACCTGGACAATGCAAGACTGGGTGCCCTAGAACAGCAGTGGATGGCCCATCTCTCCAACTATGACTTCGTGATCAAGTACCGGGCCGGCAAAACCAATGCCAACGCTGACGCCCTATCGAGGATGCCTCACTTACCTGAAGGTGACGAAGACCCAGAAGAGCTGGAGGATGTAGAACTCCCCGCGTTTCACCAGTATGGAGCCGCTCAATACTCCCACCGCGTGGAGGAGGAGGATCTAACAACCGTGATGATCAATCCCCTACCTCACCACAGCTGGGCCGAGACCCAAGATAGTGACCCTGCCATCTGCCTGGTGAAAGATCTGCTGACCCAGGAAGACGCCCCCATGGATCCGGATGCCCCAGAGGAAGCCAAGCAGCTATGGAAAGAGAAGAGCAAGCTGTTCCTCTACGAAGGCAAGTTGTGCAGAAGGATTGTCAACCACCGGACGCACGAGTTGACCTGGCAAGTCGTGGTCCCAAGGCGGGATGCAGCTATGGTCCTGGGAGCTTACCATGACAGAGCGGGGCACTTCGGTTGGAAGAAACTGGAGTTCCTGCTAAGAGGAAGATTCTTTTGGGTCGGCATGAGAGGAGCTGTAGAAAAATGCTGCAGAGACTGTGGCCCTTGTCACCTAAGGAGGAAGGACCGCACCAGCCAGAAGACACCCTTGAAGCCCATCGTCACCATGCAGCCTCTTGAGCTGGTAGCTCTGGACCATGTCAAATTGGCTCCAAGCCGGTCTGGATACATCTATGCCCTGACAATCGTGGACCACTATTCCCGTTTTCCAGTGGTGGTCCCGGTAAAGGATTTGACAGCCCAAACAGCGGCCAGAGCCTTCCAGCAATATTTCTGCCGTCCACACGGGTATCCGGAACAGGTCCTGACAGACCAGGGTCCAGCGTTCGAGGCTGAAATCTTCCAGGAGTTCTGCAACTTCTATGGCTGTAAGAAAATTCGTACAACGCCTTACCATCCACAAACCAACGGGATGTGTGAGAAGATGAACAATATAGTTATCAATCTCCTGAAGACGTTGCCCCTGGAGGAACGCAGCCTGTGGCCAGAAAAACTGCCGGACCTGATAGACCTATACAATAATATCCCGGTGAATGCTACAAACTGCACCCCGGCTTACCTGATGCGAGCTAGACCAGGTAAGCTGCCCGTAGACCTGGAGATGGGAGTCCTAATACCTGAGGACACCTCCCCGGATGCGGACTGGGATACGGAAAGGCAACTGCAGTACAAGAAGGTACAGGAGAGTGTGGAGAAGAGCCTGGCCCAGGTGAGAGAGAGGCAAGAAAAACTCTTCAATCAACACGCCTCTGCTGGTCCCCTAGAACCTGGTGAGCAAGTCCTAAAGCGAAAAAGAAGGCTACATAAGTTGGACGACCAGTGGGAAAGGGAACCCTACACCGTGCTGCAGTCTGATCACGACAACCCGAAGGTGTGCGTGATCACCAAGGAGGGAGGAGAGACCACTAGCACCGTCTCCAGAGACCACCTCAAAAGATGCCCCGAGCAACTCCGTAGTGCAGAAGAGGATCAGAGTGACCTTGAACCCGCAGAGGACAAGGAAGAAATGATCAGCACCGTTCTCGGAGAGTTCCCTCAGTCCTGGACTCGCATAAACGATGCCATAGTGGTACCCGTCCTGCATTTCCTGCAACCGGCACAGCAACAACCAACACCAGAGCCGGAAGGTGAAGAGGAGCAAGCGGTTCCAGAGGCAGAAGAGCCTGTACCAGCAGCCCAGGAGAGTCAACCCTCTGCTGACAGTGAGCCTGCCATGCCTGCGGTAAGCCAAAGAACCCGCAGACAGCTGCCTGCCCTACCTGTACACCCAGCTGGTAGCTGTAACGCTAACGCTAGTGGGGAAAGCCAGGTTGGTCCACCACCAGACAGTGGGTTAAGGAGGTCAACCAGGAGCACAAAGGGACAGATACCCGCTCGCTGGAGAATATAGAGTGTACTAAAATTGTAAATAACAATGTTGCCAAATGTTGAATCGTTTGCAAAGTTACATGCATGTTTGGTAATACTCTGTTTCAGTTTCTTGCAGCTACCGTAAGGACTCAAGGTTATGGACTTTTTATAACCGGGACCTTGTATGGACTGCGTTCGGAGCCTAACCCAGGAGTGAACTAAGACTGTAAAGGACTTGGGGTAGGACAGACCCCCACCTGGTTAAGGCTCCCCGTTGTGTTGGTGATATGGACACCCGGTCACAGACCACACTGTGACCTTAAGAACTCAATCTGTGCGTCGTTTGTCTATTAATGTTTTATGGTTATGCATGTTATTCTTTATTTACTGTTTAGTCCCGGAGTACTAAATTTTACTAGGGGGGAATGTGTCACCCTGGCCTGGATGCCACAAAATGTATTAAAGCTGTGTCTGAGAGCAAGGGGGAGGTTCTCTGGTCAGGGGAACATTAGCATGCAATGCCTCCTGTCTCAGGCCAGTAGGGGGAGCAGGCTGCCCCTATAAAAGCTGGTACTGAGGGCAGGGTTAGAGAGAACTGGATGGCCTGTCTCAGCATTGAGACTTGTCCCAGAGCAGAACAGGGACAGACAGTTGCACTGCACCTAAGAGGAAGTGTGGCAGGAGGAGAGCCACAAGCCAGAGACAAGAGGCGAAGAGAGCCTGTCTTGGCAAATCAGAGACTGACCTTACCAGACTTTGGTGTCTGAGGCTGGAAGGATTCCACATCCCCCAGCAGAGAACCAGTCCGCAAGGGACTGTACATTCCTTGGCCTAAGAAGCCTGGAGGCCCTGCCACAACCGAAGGGACCAGTAAAGCCGTACAAGGCTGGGAGCAGAAAGGAACCCACGTCGCAGGCCATACAGGCGAGAATACACGGAAAGCTCGGAAACGTGGGCTGTTACCCTATAAGGAGGAGATAGCCAGAAGGAGCGCAGAAAGCACGGTAGGCCTACACCCTCACCCTGACCAGGGCCAATTTCTCCATTGCTCTCAGACATCCAGGTCCCCTCCTAGCTGGGACTGTTTATGGGTCAGTTTACCTGTTTCAGTAAAGACCCTGGACTGCAACCTGTTGTCTGTGTGCTCCTTGTTCCTCCAGCACTATCAGCCCTGGGACTCTCACTACCATTACTCCCACCATCCACTATACTGCCCTGGGGCCGCACTCTTCCCGTGGGGAGTCACACCATCCCTAGCTGCACACCTCATCAGCCCCAGCGGTCTGCATGCAGCGGCGGTTCCTAATAACCGCAATCCACGGGTGGCGTAGTCGGACATTATCAATAGTGCATAGCAGACTACCACTGGCCTGACCACCCTGAGCCACGGAACCGGGTTGCCACTACTACCCCCATCGTTTCCTATTGCCCGGATCCGAGTGCCCCACGGCCCAGGGGGCGAGTCACATGTAGTGAGCCATTATATATCCACTCCAAGTTCCCATTTTTTCTTTTAACTATTTTTTCCTCTAATTCATTTTTTATTTTTTGTTCTTTGTTTTTATTTTAGATTTTGTGTTTTTTGTTTTATATTTTATTTTTATTTTTTATTTCTATTTTTTATTTTTATTTTTATTTTTATTTTTTGTTTTTTTATTTTTTTATTTTTATTTTTTATTTATTTATTTTTTATCTTTATTTTTTTTTATTTTTTTTGTTTTTTCATTTTTCTTTTGTTCTTTTTTTATTCATTATTTATTATTTTTTATTTTGTCTCTTTCCTGTATAATCCCATTTTTCAATATTAATCCATTTTGATATATAACAATTAACTTAATTTTCTTTTTCCTTACTTACAGTTACCCTTTGGACAACTTAATTTCTAAGGTCTGCACCTCAATCAGGCTTTACAAGCGTACTTTCTTACCTTTGCGTTCCACCACTGCGTTTCACCTATGTCACTTTCTGGTCTTCGGCGTTCCAAAGAGCGTTCCACCATCGTCACTTCCTGGTTACTACTGTCTGCGCTCCACTAGTGCGTTCCAGTGACGCACTTCCGCTTGTTACGGCTAGCGGACACAGCTGCACCGCCTCTTTTCATTACACTTCCGTATTACTCACAACATTATTCGCTCCCTAGCTATATATACCTCAGGCACACCGCCACATGCAGCGCACCTGTTCCACCCGGCATGACTGATCGTTACACTGGGCGCTATTTCACCAGGCATCACCACACACTAGCAATCCTGTAAGCTTGTCCCACATCATGTACACATGGTTCATTATCTGTAACCACCCTTTTAACAGTTCCATACCCTTTGTTATAAATTAATTTTTCTATATAAATACTTATGAATGGATTTTTCTTCTCTAACATAGTCCTAGACACTAAATTAACTTATTATGCTTATTTCCATCTCTTCCTTACCTTCACTATCTTTTTTGAGAGGTACATTTCATTATACTCTCAGGCTCATTCTATTTTTGACTTACAAGTATGTTGATTTTTGTCCAAATCTTTTTCTTATTTGTTCTTTTAACATTTTGGGCCATTAGTTTCCCGAAATTTTTTTTCTCCCCTATTTTTCTGCTCTTTATTTGTCATTTTTTACTCTTTTTGAGACTTGATCATTTCGCCATATTTTCATCACATACATTATATTGTGCCACTATGATGTAATTGACTGATCGATTTACATTATGTTATTTCATGTCTCTCTCCAGTAAAAATAATATATTTTTGTTAAAATTTATAATTTTGCTAAAATCTTTACTTCTATGTGATTTTCACGTGTTTTTGAATTGTTCTGTTTCCATCTATGCATTAGTGTCTGATGAAGGTCGCAGTTTGACGACCGAAACGTTACATTGTATGGATTCCATTTCTTGAAAATTACTGAAGGAGCAGTGAATATTCCATTAAAAAGTTTATTTCATATTACCATATGAGTGCCGGATTATATTTTTATATTGAGCTAGGAGTGGTATCTTTTCTGAGCACCAAATTTAATCCGGAGTGACGTGTATCTGAATCTGCAGCAAAGACTATGGGACACCCACTCCCCAATAATGGGAATAATGTTTGTAATATGCTGTACTGCATGGCTCTTGTAAGGGGCATTGCAAGTTTCTCCATCCTAATTTTTGGCAGCTTTAGCTTGGAAGGCATAAGCAAAGACTATGGGATACCCACTCCCCAATAATGGGAATAATGTTTTTAAGATGCTGTACTGTATGACTCTTGTAAGGGGCATTAAAACCATCTTGTTAAGCTACTGCGACCTCCACCACTTTTCCAAGGGGCATTCAAACCATCTTGTTAAGCTACTGTGACCTCCACCACTTTTCCAAGGGGCATTAAAACCGTCTTGTTAAGCTACTGCGACCTCCACGACTCTTCCAACGGGCATTGCAGCCTGGGGGTGAGTGGGTGGCAGGTTGGCAGCTGGGGACCGTTTATGGACACCCGGCCGCCCCTAGGCGGCTGGGGACCGTGTGTGGACACCCGGCCGCGAGGCAGGCTGGGGACTGAGTATGGATACCAGGCCACCGACGCAGCCATGACATTGTGGCCGGCGTCTGCCTCCACATGCCTAAAAGGCCCAATTTCAAGTGCAATCAAGCTAGCAGTATGGTATTGCAGCCTGGGGGTGGGTGGGTGGCAGGTTGCACACTTACTCTTGCATTCCAAGAAAATAAAGCAGATGCTAACTTCTATCATCATCATGCTTCTCGCCTTGGCACTCTCAAATCCCGTGATGGAGAAGCCAGGGCCCACCGGAGGAGTCTGGTTCTCTGGTGGGCTCGTCCAATGCTGCCCTAAAGCAGGCCAGGCTAAGAAAAGTGTGTGGGAAGGTAACAGGAGAAATAGGGGCAGCTGGGGAACGTTTATGGACACCCAGCCGCCCTCAGGCGGCTGGGGACCGAATGTGGACACCCGGCCGCGGGGCGGCTGGGGACTGAGAATGGACACCTGGCCACCCCCTGGCGGCTGGGGACCGAGCGTGGACACCCGGGCCGCCGGGCGGCTGTGGACTGAGTATGAATACCTCGCTGCCGAAGCAGCCATGAGGTAATGGCCAGCTTCGAGCTCCTCCAAACTAAAAGGCCCCATTTCAAGTGAAAGCTAGCAGTATGGTATTGCAGCCAGCGGGTGGGTGGGTGGATGGTTGGCTGCATATTTGCGCTTGCATTGCAAAGAATGGGGGAGGTACAATTGAACACTGCCCTAGGACAAGGACTTGCACAGGGATAGTTGCAAGTCTGCATCTTCTGATGCGGCAAGGATCACTTCTGATGGGCACACTTTTATGCAGTGACCTGGGTGTCAGAGATGCTTCCAGTGGTTTTCCCTATGCTGTTCCCATGTCTTTTCAGCACTGTATGCATGTGTCACACAGCACATGGCCAGATAAGATTGTAAAATGTTAAAATGACATTTCCCGGAGAATGCATTTGTCACGGTTGAAAGCAATACAAAAGTGCAAAAACGCATAAAAAATGCTACTTGTGAACATAGCCCATGGTGTGGAGGAGTATTTTTGCTTTTGGTTATTTATTTTACCTTATACACAAGTCTTTACCCTGGAAAGGAACTTCCTTAACATATTTCACAGGAAAGCAGTTTCAGTTTCGTTTTTGAATGTTTTATTGTGAGCCCGTAAAAATGGCTTAATACCTCTGACCACGTTGTTGACAGCAGTGACCTGGGGGTCAGAAATGCTTCCTGGGGCGATCCCCATGCTGTCCCCATGTCATTTGAGCACTGTCTCTATCGTTTTGGGCACTTGTTAGGCTTTTAAAAGACTGCCGGGGGTGCCGCCGCAAAAATGCTCGGGTCTCCCATAGACTAACATTGGGGTCGTTGCTCGGGTCGAGCACCCGAGTATCACGGTGAGCTCGGCCCGAGCTTCGAGCATCCGAGCATTTTACTGCTCACTCAACACTAGTAAAAACGTCTATTTTGTTAATAATGTATAATATAAATTATTTTCATGCATAAATTGCTGAATATTTACTATTATTTGTTGCAGTAAATTTGTTATTACTAATTAGAATAGTTGCAAGTTTGGCTTACTGAGATTTAACCTGTCAGTTTCCACTGTGAGGAGCATAGTAAGGAAATGGAAGAACACAGGGACAGTTCTTGTTAAGGCCAGAAGTGGCAGGCCAAGAAAAACATCAGAAAGGCAGAGAAGAAGAATGGTGAGATCAGTCAAGGACAATCCTCAGACCACCTCCAGAGAGCTGCAGCATCAACTTGCTGCAGATGGTGTCACTGTGCATCGGTCAACTATACAACGCACTTTGCACAAGGAGAAGCTGTATGGGAGAGTGATGCGAAAGAAGCCGTTTCTGCAAGCACGCCACAAACAGAGTCGGCTGAGGTATGCAAAAGTACATTTGGAGAAGCCAATTTCTTTTTGGAAGAAGGTCCTGTGGACTGATGAAACCAAGATTGAGTTGTTTGGTCATACAAAAAGGCGTTATGCATGGCGGCAAAAAAACACAGCATTCCAAGAAAAACACTTGCTACCCACAGTAAAATTTGGTGGAGGTTCCATCAAGCTTTGGGGCTGTGTGGCCAATGCCGGCACCGGGAATCTTGTTAAAGTTGAGGGACGCATGGATTCCACTCAGTATCAGCAGATTCTTGACAATAATGTTCAAGAATCAGTGACAAAGTTGAAGTTACGCGGGGGATGGATCTTTCAGCAAGACAATGATCCAAAACACCGCTCCAAATCTACTCAGTTATTCATGCAGAGGAACAATTACAATGTTCTGGAATGGCCATCCCAGTCCCCAGACCTGAATATCATTAAACATCTGTGGGATCATTTGAAGAGGGCTGTCCATGCTCGGCGACCATCAAACTTAACTGAACTGGAATTGTTTTGTAAAGAGGAATGGTCAAAAATACCTTCATCCAGGATCCAGGAACTCATTAAAAGCTACAGGAAGCGACTAGAGGCTGTTATTTTTGCAAAAGGAGGATCTACTAAATATTAATGTCACTTTTCTGGTGAGGTGCCCATACTTATGCACCTGTCACATTTTGTTTGAATGCAGATTGCACATTTTCTGTTAGTACAATAAACCTCATTTCAAGGCAGAAACATTACTGTGTCCAACAGTTATTACATATATCAAACTGAAATAGCTGTTGCAAAAACACCAATTTTTATAAAACATTAAGCTTAAGATTAATAGGGGTGCCCAAACTTTTTCATATAACTGTAAGTAAAGCCACATTTAGGTATAAGCGTTTAAGTGTCTGGAAACTCTATGGATCAGAACTTGTTTTTACCTGGATTGACTGTCATTCATAGATGTAACAGGATCACTCATCCTCTTCTTCACTTTTGGCCCGAGGTTTAGAGGATTAATCGAAGAAATGAAACGGATATTCTTCTGTTTGTATCCCCTCGTACTAGACATATATGATGTATAGTACTGATATACCATAAATTTCAGTAATATTCCATTAAATGCAAAGGGACATTAATCAATATGATTTTTTTTTTATTAAGAATTTCATGGAAGGATGAAGAGATGTTTTTGGAGGGGCCTTCTTCTTCTGCAGATGTTTCTTGCTGGTCAGAAGGCCACAGGCAGATGGTACAAATCCTTCCATAGAGGTGCAGCTTTGATGGTGGACGTGCTGCACTCTCTTCAGGGTGCTAGACGTGGGGTCTTTCTGCCCTCGAGATGTTTATGCTGCCCCTCTGACAGGCTGCAAATATACAGCTTTCTCTGATGGAGTGAGCAGCCCTGGATAATCCTCGCCGGCAGGATGATATCAGCCGACGGAAGATGGAACCTATGAGAGGAGACATAACTAATGTAAGTAATGGGACTCCATATTAGAGGATACTACTGTGGTGTCACTGTGGCAGGACGGTAGAGGAGTCTTATCCTTACAGAGGTGCGCAATAATTGTCAGTCATTGTACATGTGACAATCCCACCACTGACATAGAACATCTGCTCTACATGACTTCTTCTCACTGACTGACATCACACAACATGGAGCTTGTGGTCACACTTACCTCTTCTAATTCTCCCCTCTTCTACTTTTTCTGCTTCTTCTTGTTTTCTCAATGCAGATCTTCTTCTCCCCTGAACTGGAAGTTCTAATCAAGAATCAAGAAAAAGATGTAGATTATAAACACCTAAAAGATTAGTTTTGTAGTTGATTATTACACCATAATAGAGAGAATATGTCATATATACATAACATAACCTGAGGGTCTGAGAATTAGATTGCCTTGTGAACTGATTGATATAAAACCTGTCATGTGTTGTCTCCCTAAGGTACAATCTCCTTACTACCATCACATTACTTGCAGGATGCCACAGTGTTGCCTTATAATCAGTGTAACATTAAGGGCATAAGGAGGATCAGTATAGGCCCATATGGAGCCATGGGTGCAGTAATCAATATCAGTTTGGCAGAAGACTGAGTGGCTCCGAGTCCTTATAACTTAATGCATTACATGAAAGAGTGAGGATTTGTAGACAGTGAAGTGCTGGACTGTTCATTGTTTTATAGGAAGTAATTTTCTGAGCCTTTATGTGCACGTTCACATTGCACTTTTTGATCTGAGGCTGTAATAGGATGGCCCATAGACCTGTACATACCTGACAATGGGGATGACTGGCTGTCTTTAGCAGTGAAACACTGCATGTCACCATCAGATTCAGGAGAAGAAAATTCTTTCTGCCTGTTTCGAAGAAGAGAAAATATAAATTACAAATGAAAACAGTACAAAAGGGAAGAACATCAGTGTTCAAGGCCTGTTAGGACATTAGGATAACATAGAGGGGATGTAATGCTCAGGATTCCCTTTTACCAGCAAGAATGAAGAATCAAAAGTAATGTTGGCCTGTAATGAACTGGAAATGAATGGCTGGTCTCAATGATCCCTTTTTATCACCAGCATTCCCACAAGTCAGAATCACGGTTCTCAGCATTCATGGGGTGATGGAAGCTGGATTTAGTATTGAGTTACACTTGTCTTGCATGTGGTGTTCTGAACATAAATCAAAATTGAATCCCATAATAGTAATTTACTCACATGTCTGAGTGTTTTGCATTTTCTAGGGGACACCCTGGAGGTGACTTGGGTTCTTCATTGTTCATCATCTTAGTACTGATGGAACAGAGCTAAAGCATAGAGAAAAATAAAATATATGTACATTTCTAAACTTTATTTTAATTAAAGGTTTTATGAATCTTATCGGTCACATTCTTACTTTAGAAAGCCTATGAGAAGATGATAGAAACTTTTTGCTTTCTGGCCAGTCATTGTCCTCACTTGAGTCCTCCTCATCTGAATCACTATGTTGGAATCTGCTACGTCGAGCTGCAAAGTACAAGTGTTATTAAAGATTACTAGTACAAGACCTGGATAGTCACAATTTTATCAAAATAATTATGGAAACTGATTGTCACAAAATGAAAGACAAGACAAACAGCAGCTTTCTGAAGATAATATCTCATTCTACTTACTGTCAAAGTAGCAGGTGTCTTCATCTGACTTAAGATCAGGAATGAACCATGGCTCCTTACTTAGAAGATTGTTGAAGTCTAAGCTTTTCAGAAATGGATGAATCTTGATCTCATTTGCTCCCCCTAGAAAGGAAGACAATAGAAAGTGATACAGACATTGTCAGAGAGATGGCTCCATATCTGTACAGTTTATGTTAAGCTGAACTGAAGATGTAACAGAACCAAAGTGAAGAGAATATACTGAAAGTCATAGCATGAAGAATGGAGAATGTGCAAGCTGGTAGAGAACCTCAGTGCTGATCCTCATGGACATAATCAATTTTCTTGTCACAGAGGTGTAATAAGCTATTATTATTTGTATGTACATTACCTGTCCCAAGTCTATATGCTGGATCTTTTCTAAGCAGCTCAGTGATGAAATCTTGAGCAGTGGATGGAGGAGCAGAATTATTAAATTTCCAAGTTATGTCATCTGTTATATAAAAAGCAAATATCACAGAAAATTAAACCTCTTCAATTACTTTATTAAAATTAAAATATTTTCATGAACACAAGTGACTAAACCCCAGAGTCAATCTAATCAAATAACAATGACATCACATATCATTCAGATATTTTTACTTACCCCATACAATACGTCTCAAAGTCTCATATTTGGAACGCCCACGAAATGGTACACGTCCTACAAGAAATTTATGTAGGATTATTCCAATTGACCACCAGTCAGCTGGCCTTCCATAGCCTTTCTGTAAGATAACTTCAGGTGCTATGTAACTAGGGGAGCCAAAAATCTGGAAACCAACAGAGAAATGAGAGGACGATCAGTGAAAGTAATTGTGACAAATAGCATCAGTGGAAACATTTTCTAATTGAGAAAATATAAGAGAAGGAGAAATATATGAGATCAGTAAAGAACAAGCTCCTGCCTACCTCATTATCATAGAACTCTCTGGTGATGTCCTCAGTTGGAGCCCTGTAGATCTCTGATGTTGGTCTCATGAGGCAGAGTTTGGAAAGCCCAAAATCGGTGACTTTAATATGACCAGTTGATGTTATCAGGAGACTGTGGGAAAAAAAGATAGTATAAGCCCCAAATAATAACCCATAGACTTTATGACAATTTCTAACTTTTTTCTTCTTTACTATACATCAAGGGTCACTTACTTGGAAGGCTTCAGGTCTCTGTGCATTACACCGTAGTTATGCAGGTATTCCACAGCTAAAACTGTTTCTGCAATGTACATACGGGCCATGGGGACAGGTAAAGGCTGCCCATAGTTGTCCATACGACTGCCACAGTCTCCTCCTACAGCAGAAAGAAAATATGACAAGAGAAAGTGTTATGCACACGCCCGGGCTAAGCGGCGTGTGCGTGTGATTGTAGTGATTCCACTGGACCGTGCCGGAGAGTGAATGCCTGGAGGGGCGTGACTAAGTATTCACCCGATCCGACCAGGGTCGCACGACGGCATACGACGCCAGTGCACCAAGGAGGAACCGAGCAGAGGGACCAGGTGCTACTCCAGGACAGACCCCGGACACGGCTGTTGACCCACACAGGGGAATACAGGAACAGGCTGGTAGGCTGGCACACAGACTGGTGGGTATAGGCAGGCACGACTGGTATGCAGGCAGGCGGGTATGCAGGCAGGGGGGTAAAGACAAGCACAGCTAGAGTGCAGACAGGGAGGCACTAGCAGGTAGGAACACAGGCGGGATAGGACCCAGTACACACCGGGACTCAGGAACAATACAGGCAGAGGGTTACAGGCAAGCACAGCTAGAGTGCAGACAAGGCTGAGCAGGGAGGACAGGGCTCTGTTCACACGGAACAGACAGGAAGGGAAAGACAGAGCCAGATACTCACACAGTACTTGCAGAGACAACAAGCAGGAGTTAGGTACGAGTTCAGACTCTGCAGAAAAAGGAAGGGAACGGACATAGAGGCAAAACAGGTAAAGGACAGGAGAGAGTTCAGACTGGAACTGAGTGTACAGAGGAGACCGACACTGCAGAGGGATACAGGAGCGGGTCTGGGAATACGGCCCCCAGAGAGGCGGAACGAACAGGCAAGGAGCGTGTTCAGACAGGACAGACCAGACACAGGAGCGGGTCTAGGAAATCGGCCACTAGAAGGCGGAACGAACAGGCAAGGAGCGTGTTCAGACAGGACAGACCAGACACAGGAGCGGGTCTAGGAAATCGGCCACTAGAAGGCGGAACGAACAGGCAAGGAGCGTGTTCAGACAGGACAGACCAGACACAGGAGCGGGTCTAGGAAATCGGCCACTAGAAGGCGAGAGGAACAGGCTAGGAGCGTGTTCAGACAGGACAGACAAGATACAGAAGCGGGTCTAGGAAATCAGCCCCTAGAAGGCGAGAGGAACAGGCTAGGAGCGTGTTCAGACAGGTCAGACAAGATACAGGAACAGGTCTAGGTAATCGGCCCCTAGAAGGCAGGAGGAACAGGCTAGGAGCGTGTTCAGACAGGACTCAGTTCAGACACGGGAGCTGAAACCGCAAAGCAGGCGACATACAGGACTCAGTTCAGACACGGGAGCTGATACCGCAAAGCAGGAGACATACAGGACACAGTTCAGACACGGGAGCTGATACCGCAAAGCAGGAGACATACAGGACTCAGTTCAGACACGGGAACTGATACAAAAAGCAGGAGACAAGAGACGGGACCTGGCACCTTCAGAGTGCAAGCACACACTGAAGGAAACACTATGCTCAGGCAGGGATAGAAGGGAGCTGCTGAGCTATATACCAGGTGACAGACAGCAATAGGCTGAGGACGCACAAGGGGTGTGACCCACAGCAGGTACAAAAGGCAGGAAGTGATCGGGCGCCGCCCTTAAGCAGCAGAAAGACACAAACAGACAGCATGGAGGGAAGCCAGAGAGACATTCTGGACAGGAGATCAAGTGCGCCCTCTTGCACAGTGGGAGATGGACCACCATGCAAGGACGCCGCCAGGTATGTTACAGAAAGTTTGTTACAATGTAAATTGCACATAATGTTTGGGAATAAGAAATAAGTGGAGACATTGGGGCAGGATGTCATACATACAGATATACTGTATATCAATGTAAAACACCCTCAATTGGATCATACCCGAATAGTAACTAGGACCTGGCCGGACTGATGATCTGTCCCACCGGGCAGATTCTCGTTGGGCCGCTGATACAGTGGGCCGTCTCGCCTACCTCCTTATTATTTGTCTGGTCTCGTTCCGCTGACAGATTGTTGACACCTTCTATGAATTCTATATTTATTTAGCTTATTAATTGTAAGATACATAGTATAACTTATACTGTCCCTTTGTTGTAGGAGTTACCTTGTTATTTTTAACTATGTATTCCATGTGGCTAATAAAGATTCATGTTTTTATATTGGACATTGTTTCATTGCACTTGTTTGTGCAGCTTTTGCACATTTGTGGTTTTGCTTTACATACTGTATAATGTAGAGCGTATACTGTATACTGCAGAGTGACCCTATACAGAAAGACAGAGCCGGGCTTCATCTACAAGCCTCTTATTACTTTCTCTGTGACATGCTCATCTACACAAACTGTTATAACCAAGTCAAATCCTCCTTTCATCCATAGTGTAAATTTCTGCCATGCTCAGCGAGGACATATCCCGGAGACTTCACAGAGATAATAATTTTTCGGGCATCTTGGTAACAGAGAGGTGCTAGAGATAAGCAGATCCGGGCTGGATATAGATATGATAGATATGACCTACCTGCTACATACTCCATGACCATACACAGATGATGACTAGTTGGAAAGGAGCAGAACATGGAGGCCACAAAGGGACAATCAGAGAATGTTAGGATGTCCCTCTCTAGAAAGGCACGTTCCAGGCTTATTGGATCTCTCAAGTTCTCCTTGTCCAGTTTCTTCATAGCGAATGTCTGGTTTGTGTCTTTGTGGCGCACTAAGTGGATGGCCCTGGAGAGGAAGAAAATCCATGATTTATAATGAATTCTTACTAATGTTCTGTTTATAGACATCTTCAAATGATCTCCTTTACTAATGGTTAATACTAGATGTACGGCCAACACTAGAAATCCGTGTAATAATACATTCAATAACACTACATAAATGATAAATTAGAGAGGAATAAACTTCTACTCAAATTATGCAAAAATCCTCATTTGTCAAAATGGCGAATTTGTTTTTTTTTGTAATTTGCTTTCTCACACGATCAGTAAACTGGCAGGCGCTGGACACTATTTTTTAAACCTTAAAAGGCCATCAAAATGTTAAAGAATAAATAAATTCTTATACTCATCTCACAGCCCTTCCACCTCAACAGACTGGTCTTTGCTGAATCTTCAAATCTCTTCTGCTAGTGCTGACATCTGAAAGTCTCTCAGGCTGGGTCGGAACTTCCAGCACTGATGATGTCCAGGAGAACTCTGCGCGTGAAAGGTCACGTCATAACGTTGAGACCCTTCATGTGCTTGTATAAAACTCTCCTGGGCCTCCTTAAAGCCAGAAGTTCTGGTCTAGCCTGAGTGGCAGCAATCTGATGATGCGGTGAGAGTCAGACAGGTGATGGTGAGGAGTGAAGGGGTCGGAGAGGTGGGCAGTAAGGTGAGTAGGTGTGTTTTTCATTGTTTACATCTTATTTTTATTAGGCTGTGGGGTCTGGAGAGATCTCAGAGCATGATAAGGAACATTACATTTGAGGACAATAATTTCTCCTTGAATCGCAGGAAAGTCTGCATGATAAGGCGAATTTTAATTTTGCCAGATCCACTCAATCCTAGTGCAAAGTGATGTGGCCTCTCTGTGGTGATATTGTACTGTCAGGGCACAGAGACAGAGGCATTGTCATAAGGAAACCTGGGAAATGAATATTATGCCAAAATTTAGCTCACCCAAAAGCTCCACTGCTGATCAGTTTGATCGGTTTGTAGTCGGACTTGCAAGGATTTCTCCCTGAGTTCAATGATCCGATTAAGGCCTAGAAATAATAAGAGATGACATTAAGACAAAGAAGCTGCAAGAAAATAAAAGCTCCAGTTGCAGGAACATCTCCCTTCTATATTATGTCCCTGCTGATTATACTGCAGCAAATGTAAAGGACGTGATAGAAGTCTGACCCTTTGCAGACACTATTATATTATAAGAGGTTCATACACACACACACACACACACACACATATATATACATATATATATATATATATACTGTATATACGGGGTATAATATTATATGTGTAATTCATTCACCGTTATCTGATGATATACAGACATCTCTGATACTTACACTGGCAGATTCGTGGATCTCTGGTGTCTCACATATTCCACCATCAGTAATTGCCGGCACAGTTATTTCTAAAATAATGATAAAATAATGAAGAGATGTCATGTATCAGTCTATAACAGTACTTAATATATAACACATCCAAATAAACAAAGGAAATGACAAGACCTCTGTAAATGATATAAAACTAGGTATATGGTATTCTGTACATACTGTATATATTTATGGCACATTCATAGATAGATATACTGCATCATACATGTGCGATTGTTCAGGATCTGATTAATTCTTGAATTATAATAACTGGGGAACTATGAGCCACCTTGTACATTTTGGAGCTGAGAAGAGCACAGGGGAGAGAAGCAGAATTACATGAGCCCTCTCCACTATAGTCTATAGGGGGTTCAGGAGCCGTTACCGGCCTCATACAGAGGATAAAGAATAAATCTACAGATTCTGTTTTTTTATAATATCTCGATATTTGAATGTAAAATATTAGATGATCGGCTTACCTTCCATCAGATCACTTTTTAGCTCTAGCTGACTAATATTAGGGTCAGGCATATTCACGTTTTGCCCCTCTTCGGAGTCACCTTCGGATGTTTCCTGATGGTTATAATATATACAATTAGTATAATATTTCACAAATACTAAATTGCTGTATACATAAGGCAGGAAGGACTAAACCTGGATTTACTGGATAATTTCAATATTGAGAGGACTATTCACAGCCGATCCCTCCAGTAAATCCAAATTAAAAAATAAGGGACTTGTATCTACAACTGTTCTTTAATAACTTCTATTATCAGAACAGCAGCATTTACCAGAAGAAAATTGTGGTGAAAAACAGATATAGAATACAAACTCCGTATCGCTGAGTACAGACTGTCATCACAGATGATGGAGCCACAGGAACAGGCTGTCATAATATCCTGTGCCTGCCTGGAGATGACAGGGAGGCCTCCAACATCATAAATCTGACCTTCTGCTTTATAACTGGTAATCTGGAGAAGATCAGACAACAAGGACTTGTGATATAGAACATGCTGGACACTTACCAGGTGCTCCAGGGAGCGAGCCGGACTCTCCAGTACATACAGGACATTTTGGGCCAGTTGTTTAAAAAAGGCCAATTCTCCACTTTGGGATTTTTCTTCAGCCTATCAAAATGGAAATAAATAGAAAAAGAAAATCATGAGGGAAAGTGCAGAATCTAGGAGGCCATTTATGTCACCATTTTACTCCTATCTGCAGCTACAATTGCTACATATTTGGTATAGATTATATGTTATATTGGTGATGACCTACAAAATTCATATTTAAATAAACTTGTATTTCATCATTAATATTATTATTATTATTATTATTATATGGTTTATGCAGTTTGTCTGTTATTTACCTGTTGTACTAATGTCCTGATGTTCTGCTGTAAATGCTCAAGATATTCTAAGGTATAGGTGGTAAGAATCCCCTGGAGTAGTGCCAACTCCTCAAGTTTATCTGGAGCAATTCCAGATATTTCAATCAAAATACTTAGTCAGTATATCTCTAGCTATGGAGGTAAATTCTGACAACAATGACACTGTGGGTGTCACTGTGATGCTAGAGCTACAGTAAATACAATTGTATGAGTAGTGGTAGTGAATTATGATGTCACCATAGCAGTAATGCCGTGATGGAATGTTGTGATGGAATCTTAACAGAGTATCTCAACTTAAAAGAAAGTTGCCTAGCAATAGTTAAGGTGACAACTCCATATTCTAAGCATCAGAACCAGATGCTGGAATGTAAGAAAGAGCTATGGGTACTTTACTCTTCTGATCAGTGAGGGAACGTTTGTGTTCTAAGGTAAATTATTAATATCTACTATACACAATAAAAATCGTAATTACGTATCTATGGTATTTATGAAAAATACTAATTCAGGTTCTAAAGGAAGCATCTTTACTAAGAAACCAGGGCTGGACTGGGAATGAAATCAAGCCCTGGCATTTGAATCAATCTGGCCCAAGCTACACCTTTACACCCACTTCCCAAGATGGGGATCTCTATTACAAATATGACCCTGCCTGACATTGGTGAAAAACTAAATGTTATTACTGTTAATCATACTATTGTATATGGGTGACCAACTAAGCCTCTTTTTAATAGTATCAATAATAATGATAATAATAATGACATTTCAGCCTCCTAATGATGATAATAATAATAATAATAATAATAATAATAATAATAAATTGTGCAGAATGTCTGCTATTTACCTGTTGTACTAATGTCTTGATGTTCTGCTGTAAATGCTCAAGATACTCTAAAGTAATACGACCTTGGTGATATTTGGTCAGGCAGTTCCTTACAAGCTCCATAACAAGCCGGTAAGTGAAGCTGAGAATGCCATCGGGTAGTGGTAGCACAAAGTCAGGGGTATAGGTGGTAAGAATCCCCTGGAGTAGTGCCAACTCCTGAAATTTGACTGGAAAAATTCCAGACATTTCAATCAAATCCAAGCGCAATCAGTATATCACTAGCTAAGTAGCTAAACACTGACAACAATGACACCGGGGTATCACTGTGACACGGGGCCTGTAAACACTTGTATAAGTAGTGGTGGTTATTTATGATGTCATAATAGCAGTGATGTCATGATGGAATCTTGTGATGGAATTTTAAAGGGGCATCTCACCTTATAAGGAAGTTGCCTAGCAACAGTTAAGGCAACAGCACCATAGACTGAGCATCAGAACCAGATGCTGGAATGTAAAAAGATATTTTTATGTTCTAAGATAAATTATTATATCTGTTATACACAATAAAAATCATAATTACGTATTTATAAGAAATCTGGATTCAAGTGTTAAGGAAGTATCTTTACTGATGGATCAAACCTGGACTGGCAATGAAATCCCCCCCTAGCATTTAAATTACATTAGCTCATTCTATACCTGTATACCTACTTCCCAACATGGGGATCTTTATTACAAATATGACCCTGAATTAATTTAACTTTTTTATTGTACTGCACAGTGAGCTCCCCAATAAATCTAAATAAAAAGCTATTGAAGATTTTTTTTTTATTGTCACATATATCGTACCAAAAAGTACTCAGAAAACCCTCGTCCTGGGGTTGCAATTTGATGTAAAAAAAACAAACTGTACTCTGTACTTTACTCACCCTCCTAGGGCCCAGCTCTGAGTCTCCTGCAGAACTCAATGATTGGCTGCAGCGCTGTCAATGTGATGTCAGCACTGCAGACAGTAAAAGGCACATGGAGCAGCTATGGAGATTCTTGACAAACGAGAGGGTGAGTAAAGCGGAATATATATTTTGTAAAACAAACTAAACCTGGGGGACTGGCGTTTTCCTAAAGCGGAAAACCACTTTTCATGGTATGTACCCAAAATAAAAAAAAAACAAGACCTCATACAGTTCTGTCTCAGAAGTTATAGGTTCGGGAAATGGTGTGAAAAAATATTAATTAAAAAAAAAAAAGTATATACATTCTGTACTATTGTGATTGTATTTAACTGCCAAATAAAGATAATAATGATAATATTTTTTATTTCTATAGTGCCAACATATTCTTCTGTACTTTATATTTTAGAGGGGACTTGTATAGACAATAAAAGATATTAGAATAACACATAACTCGGATACCAAAAGGAGCGAGGGCCCTTCTCACAAGCTACAATCTATGAGAAAGATTATGTCAGTTATATCTAATGGTAAACTGTGTAAATAAATGAATAAATACAATCCAGAATTGCAGCGTTATTTGATAATTGTACCTCCCAAATAATATAATAAAAGGCAATTTGTTCTACGCTGGTACTATTAAAAATGACAGCTTTTCATGCCAAACATAAGTCCTCAGCTCCATTGACAGAAATTTGTAAACCTTAGGGTTCTCAGAAATTGGCAACACAATAACTTATGATTTATTTTTCATTGTACTTATTGTACAAAGGTAATAAAACTGAATAAAACTATATAAATTTTCTAATTTAAAAAAAGATAAAAATGTTAAAAAGTAAAAAAAAAAACACAAGCAGTATCATTATTTTGTTTCTATTCTTTCCCATAAAGAGATAATAAAAAAAAAATGTTAATCAACCAAAATGGTGCCACTGACAAATAGAGCTCATCCTGAAAAAAACATGCCCCCATAAGGCTATGTCAATAAAAAAATAAAAAGGGAACGCTTTGTATCTGTACTTAGACACATACTGGCTGGTACGTGCAGCTTTATTTTAAAAACCCCTATTTATTATCATGATGGCGGGACTGTACAATACAAGCACTTTCTACCTATTGTGTCCCTCCTATTTCTTTATGGATTGCAGCTTGTGAGCAGGGCCTTCACCCCTCCTGTAACTGTTGAACTATGTGTTACTCTATAATGCCTTTATTGTCTGTACTTGTCCCCGCTTTACTGTAAAGTGCTGCGGACAAGGTTGGCGCTATATACCGTATTTTTTGGACTATAAGATGCACTGGACCATAAGACGCACCTAGGTTTTAGAGAAGGAAAATAGAAAAAAAAATAAGCAAAAACTGTGGTCATGATGCCCTGTTAAGGGGGAGGGGGATCTGCTGCTGACAATGTTATAGGAGTAATGTCCCCCAATTCTGTTAATATCCCCCATCCTGGTATATATGGCCCCCTCCTTCCTGTTATACGTGACCCTCATCCCCATCCTGGTATGCATGGCCCCCTCTTACCTCTTCCTGGAATGTATTGCACCCTTTATTCTGGTATGTATGGCCCCCTTCATCCCTCATCCTGTTATGTATGGACCCCCCTCATCCCTCTTCCTGGTATGAATGGCACCCCTCATCCCTCTTCCTGGTATGTATGGCTCCCTTCATCCCTCATCCTGGTATGTATGGCCCTCCTCATCCCTCTTCCTGGTATTCATGGCACCCCTCATCCCTTTTCCTGGTATGTATGGCTCCCTTCATCCCTCATCCTGGTATGTATGGCCCTCCTCATCCCTCTTTCTGGTATTCATGGCACCCCTCATCCCTTTTCCTGGTATGTATGGTACCCCTCATCCTGATATGTATGGCGCCCTTCATCCCTCATCCTGGTATGTATGCTACCCTTCATCCTGGCATGTATGAACCCCCTCATCCTTCTTCCTGGTATGCAAGGCACCCTTCATCCCTCATCCTGCTATGTATGGGCCCCCTCATCCCTCATCCTGGTATGTATGTGACTTGCCCCCTGGGCCGTGGGGCACGCGGATCCGGGCAATAGGGAAACGATGGGGGTAGTAGTGGCGGCCCGGTCCCGCGGCTCAGGGTGGTCAGGCCAATGGTAGTCTGCTATGTACTGGTTGATAATGTCCGACTACGCCACCCGTGGATTTGCGGTCATTAGGTACCGCCGCTGCAAGGCAGACCGCTGGGGCTGATGAGGTGTGCAGCTGGGATGGTGTGACTCCCCACGGGAAGAGTGGGGCCCCAGGGCAGTGTAGTGGATGGTGGGAGTGATGGTGGTGAGAGTCCCAGTACCGGTAGTGCTGGAGGCGCGAAGGAGCACACAGACAATAGGTTGCAGTCCAGGGTCTTTACTGAAACAGGTAAACTGACCCATAAACAGTCCCAGCTAGGAGGGGACCTGGATGTCTGAGAGCAAGGGGGAAATTGGCCCTGGTCAGGGTGAGAGTGTAGGCCTACCGTGCTTTCTGCGCTCCTTCTGGCTATCTCCTCGTTATAGGGTAACAGCCCACGTTTCCAAGCTTTCCGTGTATTCTCGCCTGTATGACCTGCGACGTGTGTTCCTTTCTGCTCCCAGCCTTGTACGGCTCTGCTGGTCCCTTCTGTTGTGGCAGGGCCTCCAGGCTTCTTAGGCCAAGGAATATACAGTCCCTTGCGGACTGGTTATCTGCTGGGGGATGTGGAATCCTTCCAGCCTCAGACACCAAAGTCTGGTAAATTAAGTCCGTGATCTGCCAAGACAGGCTCTCTTCGCCTCTTGTCTTTGGCTTGTGGCTCTCCTCCTGCCACACTTCCTCTTAGGTGCAGTGCAACTGTCTGTCCCTGCTCTGCTCTGGGACACGTCTCAGTGCTGAGAGAGGCCATCAAGTTCTCTCTAACCCTGCCCCCAGTACCAGCTTTTATAGGGGCAGCCAGCTCCCCCTACTGGCCTGAGACAGGAGGCATTGCATGCTAATGTTCCCCTGACTAGAGAACCTCCCCCTTGCTCTCAGACACAGCTTTATTTACACTTGTGGCATCCAGGCCAGGGTGACACATTCCCCCCTAGTGAAATTTAGTACTCCGGGACTAAACAATAAACAAAGACAATATGCATAGCCATAAAACATTAATAGACAAAAGACGCACAGATTGAGTTCTTAAGGTCACAGTGTGGTCTGTGACCGGGTGTCCATATCACCAATACAACGGGGAGCCTTAACCAGGTGGGGGTCTGTCCTACCCCAAGTCCTTTACAGTCTTAGTTCATTCCTGGGTTAAGCTCCGAACGCAGTCCATGCAAGGTCCCGGTTATAAAAAGTCCATAACCTTTGAGTCCTTACAGTAGCTGCAAGAAACTGAAACACGCTATTAATAATCACGCAGGTAACTTGGCAAACAATTCAACATTTGGTAACAGGGTTATTTGCAATTTTTGCGCGCTCTATATTCTCCAGCGAGCGGGTATCTGCACCTTTGTGCTCCTGGTTGATCTACGTAGCCCACTGTCTGGTGGTGGACCAACCTGGCTATCCCCACTAGCGTTAGGGGTACAGCTACCAGCTGGGTGTACAGGTAGGGCAGGCAGCTGTCTGTGGGTCCTTTGGCTTACCGCAGGCATGGCAGGCTCACTGTCAGCAGAGGGTTGACTCTCCTGGGCTGCTGGTACAGGCTCTTCTGCCTCTGGAACCGCTTGCTCCTCTTCACCTTCCAGCTCTGGTGTTGGTTGTTGCTGTGCCGGTTGCAGGAAATGCAGGACGGGTACCACTATGGCATCATTTATGCGAGTCCAGGACTGAGGGAACTCTCCGAGAACGGTGCTGATCATTTCTTCGTTGTCCTCTGCGGGTTCAAGGTCACTCTGATCCTCTTCTGCACTACGGAGTTGCTCGGGGCACCTTTTGAGGTGGTCTCTGGAGACGACACTAGTGGTTTCTCCTCCGTCCTTGGTGATTACGCACACCTTTGGGTTGTCGTGGTCAGACTGCAGTACGGTGTAGGGTTCCCTTTCCCACTGGTCGTCCAACTTATGTAGCCTTCTTTTTCGCTTTAGGACTTGCTCACCAGGTTCTAGGGGACCAGCAGGGGCGTGTTGATTGAAGAGTTTTTCTTGCCTCTCTCTCACCTGGGCCAGGCTCTTCTCCACACTCTCCTGTACCTTCTTGTACTGCAGTTGCCTTTCCGTATCCCAGTCCGCATCCGGGGAGGTGTCCTCAGGTATTAGGACTCCCATCTCCAGGTCTACGGGCAGCTTACCTGGTCTAGCTCGCATCAGGTAAGCCGGGGTGCAGTTTGTAGCATTCACCGGGATATTGTTGTATAGGTCTATCAGGTCTGGCAGTTTTTCTGGCCACAGGCTGCGTTCCTCCAGGGGCGACGTCTTCAGGAGATCAATGACTATATTGTTCATCTTCCCACACATCCCGTTGGTTTGGGGGTGGTAAGGCGTTGTCCGAATCTTCTTACAGCCATAGAGGTTGCAGAACTCCTGGAAGATTTCAGCCTCGAACGCTGGACCCTGGTCTGTCAGGACCTGTTCCGGATACCCGTGTGGATGGCAGAAGTATTGCTGGAAGGCTCTGGCCGCTGTTTGGGCTGTCAAGTCCTTTACCGGGACCACCACTAGAAAACGGGAATAGTGGTCCACGATTGTCAGGGCATAGATGTATCCTGACCGGCTGGGAGCCAATTTGACATAGTCCAGAGCTACCAGCTCAAGAGGCTGCGTGGTGACGATGGGCCTCAAGGGTGTCTTCTGGCTGGCACGGTCCTTCCTCCTTACGTGACAAGGGCCACAGTCTCTGCACTATTTTTCTACAGCTCCTCTCATGCCGACCCAAAAGAACCTTCCTCTTAGTAGGAACTCCAGTTTCTTCCAACCAAAGTGTCCCGCTCTGTCATGGTAAGCCCCCAGGACCATAGCTGCATCCCGCCTTGCGACCACGACTTGCCAGGTCAGCTCGTGCGTCCGGTGGTTGACAATCCTTCTGCACAACTTGCCTTCGTAGAGGAACAGCTTGCTCTTCTCTTTCCATAGCTGCTTGGCTTCCTCTGGGGCATCCGGATCCATGCGGGCATCTTCCTGGGTCAGCAGATCTTTCACCAGGCGGATGGCAGGGTCACTATCTTGGGTCTCGGCCCAGCTGTGGTGAGGTAGTGGATTGATCATCACGGTTGTTAGATCCTCCTCCTTCACACGGTGAGAGTGTTGAGCAGCTCCATACCGGTGAAACGCGGGGAGTTCTACCTCCTCCAGCTTTTCTGGGTCTTCGTCACCTTCAGGTAAGTGAGGCATCCTTGATAGGGCGTCCGCATTGGCATTGGTTTTGCCTGCCCGGTACTTGATCACGAAGTCATAGTTGGAGAGACGGGCCATCCACCGCTGTTCTAGGGCACCCAGTCTTGCATTGTCCAGGTGTGTCAACGGGTTGTTGTCCGTGTACACGGTGAACTTTGCGGAGGCCAGGTAATGCTTGAAGCGTTCCGTCACGGCCCACACCACCGCCAAGAATTCTAGCTTGAAGGCGTTGTAATTCTCCGGGTTCCTCTCGGTGGGCCTCAGCTTCCGGCTGGCGTACGCGATCACCCTTTCTCTGCCCTGTTGGTTTTGGGACAGTACGGCTCCCAGTCCCACATTACTGGCATCTGTGTGGAGAATGAAAGGCTGGCCATAATCAGGGTAGGCCAGGATCTCGTCCCCTGTGAGGGCCATCTTTAGCTGGTGGAAGGACTCCTCTTCCGGTTTATCCCACTTGAAGGGCGGCTTTTGGCTCCTGGACTTAGACTGTCCAATCAGGAGGTCCTGCATAGGAGCTGCCATCTTAGTGAACCCGGGGATGAACCTTCGGTAGTAGCCTACCAACCCGAGAAACTGTCTCACCTCTTTGATGTTCGAGGGGCTTGGCCAGCTCTTGATTGCCGTGACCTTGTCAGGGTCGGGGGCCACTCCTTCCGCGCTTACCACGTGCCCTAGGTACTGGACCTTTGGTTTCAGCAGGTGACACTTCGATGGTTTCACCTTCAGGCCGTAGCCTGCCAGGGCTTCGAACACCTCGGCCAGGTGCTTTAGATGGTCCTCGTAGGTTTTCGAATAGATGATCACGTCGTCCAGGTAAAGGAGGACCGTCTCGAAGTTTCGGTGCCCTAGACAGCATTCCATCAGCCGCTGGAAGGTCCCTGGTGCGTTGCAGAGCCCGAAAGGCATACAGTTGAACTCACTCAGTCCCATCGGGGTGGTGAAGGCGGTCTTCTCCTTGTCAGCCTCTGCCACAGGAACCTGCCAGTACCCGCTAGTAAGGTCCAAAGTAGAAAAGAAGTTAGCTGATTTTAGTGCGGCTAAAGACTCCTCTATTCTAGGCAGCGGATATGCGTCTTTGTGAGTGATACGGTTGATTTGTCTATAGTCGACGCACATTCTCATGGTGCCATCTTTCTTTTTGACCAGAACCAAGGGGGCTGCCCAGGGGCTACAGCTCTCTCTAATGACCCCAGCTTCTTTCATTTCTCTTAGCATGCCCTTGGCGTTCTGATGATGTGCAGGGGGTACAGGCCTGTGTCTCTCTTTTATTGGTGGGTGACTCCCTGTGGGGATGTGGTGTTCTATCCCTTTTACTCTGCCAAAGTCTAGCGGGTGCTTACTAAAGACTCTCTCGTACTCCTGTACCACCCGGTAGACTCCTTGTTTTTGGTGCAGGGGAGTGGAGTCAGCACCCACATGGAGTTTCTGGCACCAGTCCTCCTTTTGTTTCTGGGAGCCATTACCCTCCGCCTGAGGAGATGGAGGCAAGGGTTCCACGGCCCTGATAGCTTTGTGTTCGACCACAAACAGCTTGGCGAGTGTAGCGTACCTGGGTAAGTGTACCTCCCTCTCCCCAATGTTGAGGATGCGGACGGGCACCCTCCCATGATGGACATCAACCACCCCCCGGGCTGTCAAAATGGTGGGCCTGCTGTCTGAGTACACGGGTTCTACCATGGATTGGTAGTCTCTACCTCTCAACCCGATTGCAGTCCGACACCAGATCATCATTTCACTTTTGGGAGGCATGGAAATGGGGAATGGGTCACACAGTCTTACGCTACCGATCTCACCACCAGACAGTTCTACCTGCTGCCGTCTCATCAGGGCTTTTATCTCCTTGTTGAGGACTCTCTGTTGGCTGGAGCTAGCATTCACCGCCACCTGTTGTAGAATTACAATTACCTCTGAAAGACAATTTTCAATTATGTTAGTACCCACAGTTATTTTAGGGTGACTTTCATGACGGTCAATGTCCACAATAATCACTCCCTGTGCCGGTAGTTCAACTTTACCAATTTTAATGGTCATCTCCTTGAACCCCATCTGCGGCACGTGTAAGCCATTGCTGGCGATGATGCTCAAGTTACTGTCTGGATACCATGTGATATCAGCATCAGTCCAATACTGGTTAAAAAGTACATAAGGGATAGTGGTTACTTGCGACCCAGTATCCAGCAAGGCGCTCATGGGGATACCATCCAGCACCACGGGTAAAACCGGGCGCCCCCCAACATACTTATTACGCCAATTGAAAGGGCCTGGTGATCTTATGCCTGGGGGTTGGCCCTCTGCCCCAGGTTGGACCCGTTTAAATTACAGTACCTGGAAATGTGTCCGGGCTGGTTGCATCGATGGCAAATGGGCTGTCCATCCTCTGCATAGCGGTCTGTGGGCCTCCCTCGGAACGACGGGATCCTCCTCTGTCGACGCCACGGGACATCCTCCGGACTTGAAGCCAGCTCGATGGGTCTTGCCGGGTCCACTTGCAACGCCTGGACGGTCCTGGTCAACGCCGCGACGCTCCTGGTCAGCTCCTGGACTTGGTGGTGCAGGTCTTTCGACGGGGCTTGGTTCAGGGCCTGTGCATCAGCCCCCACGGGGTCCATAGAGGAGGGCGCCGCCTCCTGGTGGTAGGTGAGAGCAGGGCGCCGGGGGTTTATAGCGCCACTGGTTGCAGATTCACGGAGCACCCATATGGCCCTGTCCTTAAATTGGGCAAAGGTCAGGTCGGGGTTCTGAAAGAACATGAGGCGCAGCTGGGCCCTTTGGGCGCTGGACAGCAGACCTTCTATGAATTGTTCTGTTAGTAGTTTATCCGTTTCCTGCACACTGCCAGGGTCAGTGTGTTGGATAGCCCTCTAGGCTTCCTGCAGATTTAGGGCATAGTCTCTGATGCTGTCCTGTGCCCGCTGCTTACATCCATAGAACCTCATTTTAATCTCAGCGGAGGTACGTGTGTCAAAGGTACCCCGCAGCCGGGCCAGAATACCCTTCACGGTCCTTTTCTCCTCAGTGGGCCATGATTTTACCTCCCTTTGGGCTGCGCCAGTTAACTGCCCTGTCAATATGCTGACCTTTTGTTCCTCTGTCAGGGGGTAAACCTGGAACAAACTGTACAGCCTTTCCTTAAAGTCAATTAGGGCATGGGGCTCCCCTGAGTACTTGGGCAGCCAGGCCGCTCCAGGGATGTAGGGCAGGGAAAAGGGCATCACCGCTGCGGCAGCCGCGTTGGTGGTAGTGGGCGCCTCTGTGTCCGACATCTTCCTCCCCCCTAGTTAAGCGTGGCCTACCTTCCGACGATCCTCTTCTGTAGGCCGCGGCTCCGCTGCTGCTGCTATGGACGAGGACCTGGCGTTGCGTCCTGATGATGTCAGCGTCGCTCTCTCTCCCTCCCAGGACCTTGCGCAGCGTCGGTGCGTGGGGCGGAGCTTCGGATCTCGCGCGGTTTTGACGTCCACGCCCCTCTTCTTCCCGCGCGGCGTCCTGAAGATGGCGTCCGATGGCGGGAAACAGCTGCGGATGGCGGGAAGACGGCAGAAGACGGCGGGAAACGGTCCAAGATGGCGTCTGATGGCGGGAATCGGCTCCGGATGGCGGGAAACGACTCCGGACGGCGGGAAACTTCGCCACAGGTAAGTTACAAAAGTCTTTTTCAGGCACGCAGTACCCGGTGGTTGCGGGCACGAAATCCTGCCGACTACGCCAAAGCTGACTCGCCCCCTGGGCCGTGGGGCACGCGGATCCGGGCAATAGGGAAACGATGGGGGTAGTAGTGGCGGCCCGGTCCCGCGGCTCAGGGTGGTCAGGCCAATGGTAGTCTGCTATGTACTGGTTGATAATGTCCGACTACGCCACCCGTGGATTTGCGGTCATTAGGTACCGCCGCTGCAAGGCAGACCGCTGGGGCTGATGAGGTGTGCAGCTGGGATGGTGTGACTCCCCACGGGAAGAGTGCGGCTCCAGGGCAGTGTAGTGGATGGTGGGAGTGATGGTGGTGAGAGTCCCAGTACCGGTAGTGCTGGAGGCGCGAAGGAGCACACAGACAATAGGTTGCAGTCCAGGGTCTTTACTGAAACAGGTAAACTGACCCATAAACAGTCCCAGCTAGGAGGGGACCTGGATGTCTGAAAGCAACGGGGAAATTGGCCCTGGTCAGGGTGAGGGTGTAGGCCTACCGTGCTTTCTGCACTCCTTCTGGCTATCTCCTCGTTATAGGGTAACAGCCCATGTTTCCGAGCTTTCCGTGTATTCTCGCCTGTATGACCTGCGACGTGGGTTCCTTTCTGCTCCCAGCCTTGTACGGCTCTGCTGGTCCCTTCTGTTGTGGCAGGGCCTCCAGGCTTCTTAGGCCAAGGAATATACAGTCCCTTGCGGACTGGTTATCTGCTGGGGGATGTGGAATCCTTCCAGCCTCAGACACCAAAGTCTGGTAAATTAAGTCCGTGATCTGCCAAGACAGGCTCTCTTCGCCTCTTATCTCTGGCTTGTGGCTCTCCTCCTGCCACACTTCCTCTTAGGTGCAGTGCAACTGTCTGTCCCTGCTCTGCTCTGGGACACGTCTCAGTGCTGAGACAGGCCATCAAGTTCTCTCTAACCCTGCCCCCAGTACCAGCTTTTATAGGGGCAGCCAGCTCCCCCTACTGGCCTGAGACAGGAGGCATTGCATGCTAATGTTCCCCTGACTAGAGAACCTCCCCCTTGCTCTCAGACACAGCTTTATTTACACTTGTGGCATCCAGGCCAGAGTGACACATATGGGCCCCCTCATCCCTAATCCTGGTATATATGGCCCCCTCATCCCTCTTCCTGGTATGCTTGGCACCCTTCATTCTAGTATGTATGGCCCCCCTCATCCCTCTTCCTGGTATGCTTGGCACCCCTCCATCCTGGCATGCTTGGCACCCCCTGATCCCTATCACGCTGCACACAAAAAAAGAAACAAATATACTCACCTCCTCTCTCCTCCAAAGCTGCGTCCTGCTCTGCTGCCAACAGGGATCTCACTATGTGAGCCGTGCATGGCGTAACTGCCATGCGCCCTCACACTGTGAGATGCTGTGCCGTAATAGTCACTGCTCCCCATGCCGGGACTGTGTGCATGGGGAGTAGTGACCATTCACTCTCCTTACTAGCGCGCAGCGTGGCTCCTGCAGCGGCTCTGCGGTCACATGTGCCCGCTATTAAAGACCATGAATATTCACTACAACCCATGGGAGTGGGTTGTAGTGAATATTCATGGGCTCTAATAGCGGGCACACAGAACGCAGAGCCGCTGCAGGAGCCGTGCTGCAGGTACAGTGTACGTGCTATTAAGGAGGTTGAATAGTCACAGTCCCGGCGTGGGGAGCAGTGACTATTCCGGCACAACATCTTACACGGTGAGGGTGCATGGCAGTTACGCCATGCGGGGCTCACACAGTGAGATCCCTGTCGGCAACAGAGCAGGGTGCAGCACTGGAGGGGAGAGGAGATGAGTATAATTGTTTATTTTTTTGGCATGCAGTGTGATGGGGATCAGAGGGTGCCAAGCATACCAGGATGGAGGGGTGCCAAGCATACCAGGAAGAGGGATGAGGGGGGCCATGCAAACCAGGATGAGGGTTGAAGGGTGCAATACATACCAGGATGAGGGATGAAGGGTGCCATACATACCAGGAGCCACGCTGCAAGTACAGTGTGCACGCTATTAAGGAAAATGAATATTCACTGGGCATGGGGAGAAGTGAATATTCATTTTCTTTAGCAGCGGGCACAGTGTAGGATGCAGTAGTGGGCTACTGCCTCCTGTGCCCCGCTCCTCCGCCGCTGCAGCTCCCCCTACACCCTCCACCACCCACAGCCACTGTATATATATATATATATATATATATATATCGGACTATAAGACGCACCCCCCCACTTTTCTCCAAAATTTTGGAAGAAAAAAGTGCGTCTTATTGTCTGAAAAATACGGTAATTCAAAAATTATTATATTATTGTAAAAAGGTTTGTAAATGTGGGTGAGAAAAAAAAAATCAATTTCTTTTAAAGACAAAAAAATAGCATGTCCTTAAAGGGTTAATTTAACCATTATGGCATGCAAAAAGCTGTAGTTTTTCTAAACTTTGTGAGCCATTAGGGGCATGTTCAGATATTACTTGTTTCTGCAGAAGGGAACATGGTTTACAGTTTAAAAATATAGATATCAGGCCAGATGTTATATATCTGGTTTGATATCAGGATTAGAGCGTGTACACATGGCATTCTGTCTGTTGCCTTAAGTCTAGGCCAGCTTTAAACAAAAAGCAGAGCATGCTGCTGCAGATTGAAATATCTTTGTCATCCTCAGGGTATGTGCGCACAGATTTTTGTTGAGGATTTTTTTAGCACTTTAAAAAATGGCAGAAAAATAGGTGAAAAAATGAAAACCTCCACACAAAAAAATGCATTTTTATTACAGAATTCGCTATTTTTGACCTTTTCTAAAAACTCTGTGGCATGTGAACAGTGTTTGCTAAAATCCTATTAACATGCATTACATTGCAATTTTCCCTGAATTTAAAGAGAATCAGTCAGCAGGTTTTTCATATGTAATCTGAGGACAGAATAAGGTAGGGGTTAAAACATTGAATTCAACGATGTGTCATTTATCTGTCTGTGTGCTACTGTTTACTTACAAAGGTTTTATCAGTAGGACATTATCATTGCTGTGAGTAACTGCCCATTCCATGTTTTCCTCCTCCGCCCCCTCCTGTAATAAGCAGCTCACTGTCAATAGATAATGTACATAAAGAGCCTGTTGTAAGCGGGGTTAGCTTTCCCAGCTCTGCTGCATTCTACATCTAAGAACTCTGATAATGTCACAACTGCTGCACCCAGTAAACTAAGGGATACATTGTTGGAATCAGGGTCTCTTTTCCTACTTTTTGCTGCTCTCAGATCAGGTAGCAAAAACTTGGTGACAGATTGCCTTTAAAGATGACATTTGACTGGATTTTTTAATTTACCCCCAGTACCTTCTTCAATTGGTTCTGCTTTACCGATTCTGGAAAAGTTTTTTTTTTTCCTTTGCCTCTCTGTTCCAAAGTAATGCCCTTTGGAATTAATAGTACAATTTTTTCCTTCAACCATCTGGGTGTGTACCACAGACAAAAATGAAAAGGGGAGAGGGGTTGGGAAGGCAGAAAAAAATCAGGGAGAAATAAAATAAAAATATAGAGCTCCAAAATGTTCAAAAATATCTTACTTGTTCAGTTTCTATCAACCAGGTGGGACAAAGTCACTGGCAAGGTACTGGAGAGGACATATGTATCACTGAGGTTGTTAGCTTCAGTGATAGGAACCTAGAAAAATCCTGACCGCACGGTAAGAGGAATCTTTTTTTTTTTTTTTTCTGTGTGTGGATGCTTAATTGCATGGGGGCCAGGATGGGTATATGGGGGGGGGGGGCAGGCTGGAGACGTGGGGGCCAGGGTGGATATATTGGGGCCAGACTGAACACATGGGGGCCAGGATGGATATATGGGGGGGGCAGGCTGGAGAAATGGGGGCCTGGATGGATATATGGGGAGGTAGACTGGACACATGGGGGCCTGGATGGATATATGGAGGGGCAGGCTAGACACATGGGGGCCAGGATGGATATATGGGGGGCACGCTGGACACATGGGGGCCTGGATGGATATATGTGGGGCAGGCTGGACACATGGGGCCAGGATGGGTATATGGGGTGGGCAGACTGGACACATGGGGGCCTGGATGGATATATAAGAGGGTAGGCTGGACACATGGGGGCCTGAATGGATAAATGGGGGTCAGGCTAGACACATGGGGGCCTGGATGGATATATGGGGGGGCAGGCTGGACACATGGGGGCCTGGATGGATGTATGGAGGGAGGCAGGCTGGACACATGGGGACCAAGATAAATATATGGAGGCCAGGACAAGGGACACATGGGGGCCAAAAGGGATATTTAGGGGGTGGCAGGATGGATATATGGGGGGCAGGATAGATATATGGGGGGTGGCAGGCTGGATATATGAGGGGGTCACAAAGGATATATGTGGGGGGGCCTGGATGGATATATGGGAGAGAAGGCCAGTCTGGACACATGGGGGACAGGATGGATATATGGGGGGGCAAGCTGGACAAGTGACATGGGGAAAAATGCTGGACAAGGGACCTTGGGGGCCAAGCTGAACAAGAGACTCAATTACTGTTTGGGGGCCAGATTGAAGAACATACATTATTAGTTTATGGTGGCAAATGGGGAACATTATTACTTTTTGGTCCAATTAGGGGCATTATTACTTCTGTAATATAATTTATTTTTTAGTAAATAGGTTTCCATGGGAGGAAAAAAGGGGGGGTTCTGTTACTGTGCAGGGCGGAACTATGTCGCTTTTTTTCTTCATCTGGCATAGTGTAGAAGTCAGGGAAAAAGTGGGGACTGTGATCTAGAAGCGATCAGTTATCAATAACTGTGTGTTATTTTCTGCAGAGACGAGTACTGGCTGGAAGAAGTGATGGCGGTCTGTGCCAGATGAAGAAGAAAAGCGAAGATGAAGGACTTCACCAAGAGACGTCACTGGTGAGTCAGTGTATTACATGTACACTTATACTATACACTATATATTATATACAAATCTCCAGTGTATCTCACTGGTGACCACTGTATTGCCTATACACTATATACAGAACTCCTATGTATAATGTCACTGGTGATCACTGTTTTACAGTACAAACCAAAAGTTTGGACACACCTTCTCATTTAAAGATTTTTCTGGATTTTCATGACTATGAAAATTGTACATTCACACTGAAGGCATCAAACCTATGAATTAGCACATGTGGAATTATATACTTAACAAAAAAGTGTGAAACAACTTAAAATATGTCTCATATTCTAGGTTCTTCAAAGTTGCCACATTTTGCTTTGATGACTGCTTTGCACACTCTTGGCATTCTCATGATGAGCTTCAAGAGGTAGTCACCGGAAATGACTTTCACTTCACAGGTGTGCCCTGTCAGGTTTAATAAGTGGGATTTCTTGCCTTATAAATGGGGTTGGGACCATCAGTTGTGTTGTGCAGAAGTCAGGTGGATACACAGCTGATAGTCCTACTGAATAGACTGTTAGAATTTGTATTATGGCAAGAAAAAAGCAGCTAAGTAAAGAAAAACGAGTGGCCATCATTACTTTAAGAAATGAAGGTCAGTCAGTCTGAAAAATTGGACAAACTTTGAAAGTGTCCCCAAGTGCAGTTGCAAAAACCATCAAGAGCTACAAAGAAGCTGGCTCACATGAGGACCGCCCCAGGAAAGGAAGACCAAGAGTCACCTCTGCTTCTGAGGTTAAGTTTATCCGAGTCACCAGCCTCAGAAATCGCAGGTTAACAGCAGCTCAGATTAGAGACCAGGACAATGCCACATTGTCACAATGACACAGTTCTAGCAGCAGACACATCTCTACAACAACTGTTAAGAGGAGACTTTGTGCAGCAGACCTTCATGGTAAAATAGCTGCTAGGAAACCACTGCTAAGGACAGACAACAAGCAGAAGAGACTTGTTTGGGCTAAAGAACACAAGGAATGGACATTAGACCAGTGGAAATCTGTGCTTTGGTCTGATGAGTCCAAATTTGAGATCTTTGGTTCCAACCACCATGTCTTTGTTCGATGCAGAAAAGGTGAACGGATGGACTCTACATGCCTGGTTCCCACCGTGAAGCATGGAGGAGGAGGTGTGATGGTGTGGGGGTGCTTTGCTGGTGACACTGTTGGAGATTTATTCAAAATTGAAGGCATACTGAACCAGCATGGCTACCACAACATCTTGCAGCGGCATGCTATTCCATCCGGTTTGCGTTTAGTTGGACCATCATTTATTTTTCAACAAACTATACTGGTAACCTTTGATGTTAACAGTCTATATACTTTTATACAACACTCCAAGGGCATTGCTGCAACCAAATTATTACTTGAGCAATCAGACAAGGATCCACGGACCATTATGTTCCTTTTGGATCTACTTGAATTGGTTCTGACGGAAAAAAAATTTCTTTTCGAAGATTCACACTCTTTACAAATCCAAGGGACCGCTATGCGCTCACATGTCGCACCTCCTTATGCCAACTGCTTTATGTCGAATTTTGAAGATCGTTATGTGTATACCAATGACCTCTATCGTACCCACTGCCTATTATGGCGTAGGTACATAGACGATATATTTTGTTTATGGAATGGCACCATTGATACACAGATACTGTTTCACACACAATTGAATGACATATGGCCAGAACTCACCTTCACTATTACATATGATCAGCAAGAAATTAATTTCCTAGACACCATGGTTAAACGGAATACAGAGGGGGACTTATCAATTGATCTCTATGTAAAGCAAACTGATGGGGATAACCTACTTTTATATCAGAGCTGTCATCCAAGGGCGGTTAAAAGATCTATCCCCATATCACAATTCCAAAGGGTGAGGAAAATCGTCTCAGATTCGGAAGTCCGTACGAAGCGTTTAGGAGAGATGGAAACCAAATTTAGACAGAGGGGTTACCCACAAAATCTTATCAAACAATGCCGTAATTCTGAGGATCCATCACCCAATAGAAATACACTGAACAGGATTCCCTTTGTTCACACCTTTCATCCGTTCACTTATAGATTGCACCAAAAAATTCGCAAACACTGGCCTATGTTACAAAAAAGTTATCCTGATATTCCAGAGTTTAAGAATCTATTCTTACCTTGTTTTAGGAGACCTACTAATCTTAGGGACAAATTAGTCCGAGCCGATGAGGGAACAGCCCTTAAGAAACTCAAACAAACTTTTCTAGGAACACAAAAGAAAGGTACTTTTCCGTGCCTACAGTGTGCACAATGTGCAAATGTCCTAAAAGGTGACAAAATTTCACACCCCAATACAGGAGCTGACATTCCCATACATGATTTCGTTACCTGCGACTCAAAATTCGTTGTCTATGCGATAAAATGCCCGTGCGGCAAGATATACGTGGGTGAAACTACTCAATCTATTAAAGATCGTATATCTCACCACAAGTCGGACATCCGTTATGGCAGACATAATCTACCAATACCCTATCATTTTCATTCATCAGGTCACACAATAGCACAGTTGAGATTCCTTGTTCTAGAAAAAGTACCTCCCAATAGAAGAGGAGGAAACAGAATAAGACAGTTAAAAATCGGAGAGGCATTCTGGATACACTATTTACAGAGCCTTGAACCTAATGGGCTTAATTGAGAGTATGATGTCATGAGTTTTCTGTGAAATTTCTAATTACACCATTTTTTTCTATTTTAGCAACGATCTTGAACTCGTCACATCTAAGGGTATGGACATGTAGTGAGCCATTATATATCCACTCCAAGTTCCCATTTTTTCTTTTAACTATTTTTTCCTCTAATTCATTTTTTATTTTTTGTTCTTTGTTTTTATTTTAGATTTTGTGTTTTTTGTTATATATTTTAATTTTATTTTTATTTTTTATTTTTATTTTTATTTTTTTATTTATTTATTTATTTTTTTTATTAATTTTTTTTGTTTGGTTTTTTTCATTTTTCTTTTTTCTTTTTTTATTCATTATTTATTATTTTTTATTTTGTCTCTTTCCTGTATAATCCCATTTTTCAATATTAATCCATTTTGATATATAACAATTAACTTAATTTTCTTTTTCCTTATTTACAGTTACCCTTTGGACAACTTAATTTCTAAGGTCTGCACCTCAATCATGCTTTACAAGCGTACTTTCTTACCTTTGCGTTCCACCACTGCGTTTCACCTATGTCACTTCCTGGTCTTCTGCGTTCCAAAGAGCGTTCCACCATCGTCACTTCCTGGTTACTACTGTCTGCGCTCCACTAGTGCGTTCCAGTGACGCACTTCCGCTTGTTACGGCTAGCGGACACTGCTGCACCGCCTCTTTTCATTACACTTCCGTATTACTCACAACATTATTCGCTCCCTAGCTATATATACCTCAGGCACACCGCCACATGCAGCGCACCTGTTTCACCCGGCATGACTGACCGTTACACTGGGCGCTATTTCACCAGGCATCACCACACACTAGCAATCCGGTAAGCTTGTCCCACATCATGTACACATGGTTCATTATCTGTAACCACCCTTTTAACAGTTCCATACCCTTTGTTATAAATTAATTTTTCTATATAAATACTTATGAATGGATTTTTCTTCTCAAACATAGTCCTAGACACTAAATTAACTTATTATGCTTATTTCCATCTCCTCCTTACCTTCACTATCTTTTTTGAGAGGTACATTTCATTATACTCTCAGGCTCATTCTATTTTTGACTTACGAGTATGTCGATTTTTGTCCAAATCTTTTTCTTATTTGTTCTTTTAACATTTTGGGCCATTAGTTTCCCGAAATTTTTTTTCTCCCCTTTTTTTCTGCTCTTTATTTATCTTTTTTTACTCTTTTTGAGACTTGATCATTTCGCCATATTTTCATCACATACATTATATTGTGCCACTATGATGTAATTGACTGATTGATTTACATTATGTTATTTCATGTCTCTCTCCAGTAAAAATAATATATTTTTGTTAAAATGTATAATTTTGCTAAAATCTTTACTTCTATGTGATTTTCACGTGTTTTTGAATTGTCCTGTTTCCATCTATGCATTAGTGTCTGATGAAGGTCGCAGTTTGACGACCGAAACGTTACATTGTATGGATTGCATTTCTTGAAAATTACTGAAGGAACAGTGAATATTCCATTAAAAAGTTTATTTCATATTACCATATGAGTGCCGGATTATATTTTTATATTGAGCTAGGAGTGGTATCCTTTCTGAGCACCAAATTTAATCCGGAGTGACGTGTATCGGAATCTGCAGCAAAGACTATGGGAGACCCACTCCCCAATAATGGGAATAATGTTTGTAATATGATGTACTGCATGGCTCTTGTAAGGGGCATTGCAAGTTCCTCAGTCCTAATTTTTGGCAGCTTTTACTTGGAAAGCATAAGCAAAGACTATGGGAGACCCACTCCCCAATAATGGGAATAATGTTTTTAAGATGCTGTACTGTATGGCTCTTGTAAGGGGCATTAAAACCGTCTTGTTAAGCTACTGCGACCTCCACCACTTTTCCAAGGGGCATTCAAACCATCTTGTTAAGCTACTGCGACCTCCACCACTTTTCCAAGGGGCATTAAAACCGTCTTGTTAAGGTACTGTGACCTCCACGTCTCTTCCGAGGGGTATTAAAACCGTCTTGTTAAGCTATTGTGACCTCCACCACTTTTCCAAGGGGCATTAAAACTGTTTTGTTAAGCTACTGCGACCTCCACGACTCTTCCAACAGGCATTGCAGCCTGGGGGTGGGTGGGTGGCAGGTTGGCAGCTGGGGACACCCGGCCGCCCCAAGGCGGCTGGGGACCGTGTGTGGACACCAGGCCGCGGGGCGGCTGGGGACCGAGCGTGGACACCCGGCCACCGGGCAGGCTGGGGACTGAGTATGGATACCAGGCCGCCGACGCAGCCATGACATGGTGGCCGGCGTCTGCCTCCACATGCCTAAAAGGCCCAATTTCAAGTGCAAGCAAGCTAGCAGTATGGTATTGCAGCCTGGGGGTGCGTGGGTGGCAGGTTGCACACTTACTCTTGCATTCCAAGAAAACAAAGCATATGCTAACTTCTATCATCATCATGCTCCTCACCTTGGCACTCTCAACTTCCCTGATGGAGAAGCCAGGGCCCACCGGAGGAGTCGGGGTCTCTGGTGGGCTCGTCCAATGCTGCCCTAAAGCAGGCCAGGCTAAGAAAAGTGTGTGGGAAGGTAACAGGAGAAATAGGGGCAGCTGGCGACCGTTTATGGACACCCGGCCGCCCCCAGGTGGCTGGGGACCGTGTGTGGACACCCGGCCGCGGGGCGGCTGGGGACCGAGTATGGACACCCGGCCACCCCCTGGTGGCTGGGGACCGAGCGTGGACACCCGGCCGCCGGGCGGCTGGGGACTGAGTATGAATACCTCGCTGCCGAAGCAGCCATGAGGTAATGGCCAGCTTCGGCCTCCTCCAAACTAAAAGGCCCCATTTCAAGTGAAAGCTAGCAGTATGGTATTGCAGCCAGTGGGTGCGTGGGTGGTTGGTTGGCTGCATATTTGCGCTTGCATTGCAAGGAATGGGGGAGGTACAATTGAACACTGCCCTAGGACAAGGACTTGCACGGGGATAGTTGCAAGTCTGCATCTACTGATGCGGCAAGGATCACTTCTGATGGGCACAATTTTAGGCAGTGACCTGGGTGTCAGAGATGCTTCCAGTGGTTTTCCTTATGCTGCTCCCATGTCTTTTCAGCACTGTATGCATGTGTCACACAGCACATGGCCAGATAAGATTGTAAAATGTTAAAATGACATTTCCCGGTGAATGTGACGCGCCCCCTGGGCCAGTGTTGTTGGGGATACCCGGAGCCGGATCAGATGGGGGTTGTAGTCTCCGAGTGGCTGTGACCCGGTCCGTGCCCAGGGTGTCAAGCTCAGTGTGTGGCAGTCCTTACTGATGTTACTAAAGTTCTTTATGTCGACTACGCCACCCGTTGAATTGCGGTCACTACGGCCGCCGCTGCAGCAGGGTCCGCTGAGGCTGATGGTGTTTGTGCAGCCCAGGTAGAATAAGCCCCAACGGGAGGGGTATAGCCTCAGGGGGTCAGGTGCAGAGGATGGTGGTTGTGGAGGTGCAGTGAGGATGGTAATGAGAGTCAGAGTCGGGCTGTGCAGTTCAGGGTTTGTTTACTTACTGCTGTTCTTGTACCGGTCACTCCGGCCTTGAGTGACCACCCGAGCCGTGCTGCGTCCACCAGGTACTGGACTCGGCCAACCCCCAAGTAGTTCTGGAGCGTGGTTCTGAGCTCCCTTTCTGTCCTGTCCTCGTCTCTGGCCTTCCCCACCAGGGATCCACCTATGTCCGGCTCCCTCGGGCCTCTTGGTGGTAAACCCTTGTCTCTGGGTTCCCTGACCCTATTCGTGGTCTGCCTTCCGGGTGGATTTGGTGGGTGATCGTGGCAGATCAATCCTGCCCACGACCTCCGGTTCCTGGCTAAGGTGTGCTGTAGCCTCTGCCAGCTTGGGATCCGGTACCCTGTTGCCAACTCTTCACCCTCTGGTCTAATTTGGGCTCTTGGAGTTCTTTCTTTCTCCCCCTCTGGGTCTTTCTTTCTCCTCTCTCACTCTTGGCCTTGGGGCTGCTCTGCTCCTCTGCTTTCCACCACTGCTCTGCAAAAGACTGACAGACTGACCAGCCTTCTGCAAAAGACTCCTCTGCAAAGACTGACTGACCCTGATCTAAGATGGTGCCCACCTTATATACTCCCTCTATGTGTGAGCTCAGGTGACCAGCACCCAATGAGCTCCTAGCACTACCCAGACTGCTCCCCCTATCTGCCCCTACACTACTGGGATGTTCCACCCCCCTCCCACTCCGGCCAGGAACAGACTCTGTCGTACCTGCACATTTCTCTAGTGGGAGTACCATCGGTCTGTTCCTCGGAAATGGGATGTGTGTAGTGCATGCAGCTAACTGAGCTCAGTTCCACACTCCATCCTTACCCAGGAGTGGAATACCACACCTCTGGCTGAGGTGCAATACCCCTGTAGCAGCCGAATCCTCAGGGTGCTACAAATGCATTTGTCTCGGTTGAAAGCAATACAAAAGTGCAAAAACGCATAAAAAATGCTACTTGTGAACATAGCCCATGGTGTGGAGGAGTATTTTTGCTTTTGGTTATTTATTTTACCTTATACACAAGTCTTTACCCTGGAAAGGAACTTCCTTAACATATTTCACAGGAAAGCAGTTTCAGTTTCGTTTTTGAATGTTTTATTGTGAGCCCGTAAAAATGGCTTAATACCTCTGACCACGTTGTTGACAGCAGTGACCTGGGGGTCAGAAATGCTTCCTGGGGCGATCCCCATGCTGTCCCCATGTCATTTGAGCACTGTCACTATCGTTTTGGGCACTTGTTAGGCTTTTAAAAGACTGCCGGGGGTGCCGCCGCAAAAATGCTCGGGTCTCCCATAGACTAACATTGGGGTCGTTGCTCGGGTCGAGCACCCGAGTATCACGGTGAGCTCGGCCCGAGCTTCGAGCATCCGAGCATTTTACTGCTCGCTCAACACTAGTAAAAACTTCTATTTTGTTAATAATGTATAATATAAATTATTTTCATGCATAAATTGCTGAATATTTACTATTATTTGTTGCAGTAAATTTGTTATCACTAATTAGAATAGTTGCAAGTTTGGCTTACTGAGATTTAACCTGTCAGTTTCCACTGTGAGGAGCATAGTAAGGAAATGGAAGAACACAGGGACAGTTCTTGTTAAGGCCAGAAGTGGCAGGCCAAGAAAAACATCAGAAAGGCAGAGAAGAAGAATGGTGAGATCAGTCAAGGACAATCCTCAGACCACCTCCAGAGAGCTGCAGCATCAACTTGCTGCAGATGGTGTCACTGTGCATCGGTCAACTATACAACGCACTTTGCACAAGGAGAAGCTGTATGGGAGAGGGATGCGAAAGAAGCCGTTTCTGCAAGCACGCCACAAACAGAGTCGGCTGAGGTATGCAAAAGCACATTTGGAGAAGCCAATTTCTTTTTGGAAGAAGGTCCTGTGGACTGATGAAACCAAGATTGAGTTGTTTGGTCATACAAAAAGGCGTTATGCATGGCGGCAAAAAAACACAGCATTCCAAGAAAAACACTTGCTACCCACAGTAAAATTTGGTGGAGGTTCCATCAAGCTTTGGGGCTGTGTGGCCAATGCCGGCACCGGGAATCTTGTTAAAGTTGAGGGACGCATGGATTCCACTCAGTATCAGCAGATTCTTGACAATAATGTTCAAGAATCAGTGACAAAGTTGAAGTTACGCAGGGGATGGATCTTTCAGCAAGACAATGATCCAAAACATCGCTCCAAATCTACTCAGTTATTCATGCAGAGGAACAATTACAATGTTCTGGAATGGCCATCCCAGTCCCCAGACCTGAATATCATTAAACATCTGTGGGATCATTTGAAGAGGGCTGTCCATGCTCGGCGACCATCAAACTTAACTGAACTGGAATTGTTTTGTAAAGAGGAATGGTCAAAAATACCTTCATCCAGGATCCAGGAACTCATTAAAAGCTACAGGAAGCGACTAGAGGCTGTTATTTTTTGCAAAAGGAGGATCTACTAAATATTAATGTCACTTTTCTGGTGAGGTGCCCATACTTATGCACCTGTCACATTTTGTTTGAATGCAGACTGCACATTTTCTGTTAGTACAATAAACCTCATTTCAAGGCAGAAACATTACTGTGTCCAACAGTTATTACATATATCAAACTGAAATAGCTGTTGCAAAAACACCAATTTTTATAAAACATTAAGCTTAAGATTAATAGGGGTGCCCAAACTTTTTCATATAACTGTAAGTAAAGCCACATTTAGGTATAAGGGTTTAAGTGTCTGGAAACTCTATGGATCAGAACTTGTTTTTACCTGGATTGACTGTCATTCATAGATGTAACAGGATCACTCATCCTCTTCTTCACTTTTGGCCCGAGGTTTAGAGGATTAATCGAAGAAATGAAACGGATATTCTTCTGTTTGTATCCCCTCGTACTAGACATATATGATGTATAGTACTGATATACCATAAATTTCAGTAATATTCCATTAAATGCAAAGGGACATTAATCAATATGATTTTTTTTTTTAATTAAGAATATCATGGAAGGATGAAGAGATGTTTTTGGAGGGGCCTTCTTCTTCTGCAGATGTTTCTTGCTGGTCAGAAGGCCACAGGCAGATGGTACAAATCCTTCCATAGAGGTGCAGCTTTGATGGTGGACGTGCTGCACTCTCTTCAGGGTGCTAGACGTGGGGTCTTTCTGCCCTCGAGATGTTTATGCTGCCCCTCTGACAGGCTGCAAATATACAGCTTTCTCTGATGGAGTGAGCAGCCCTGGATAATCCTCGCCGGCAGGATGATATCAGCCGACGGAAGATGGAACCTATGAGAGGAGACATAACTAATGTAAGTAATGGGACTCCATATTAGAGGATACTACTGTGGTGTCACTGTGGCAGGACGGTAGAGGAATCTTATGCTTACAGAGGTGCGCAATAATTGTCAGTCATTGTACATGTGACAATCCCACCACTGACATAGAACATCTGCTCTACATTACTTCTTCTCACTGACTGACATCACACAACATGGAGCTTGTGGTCACACTTACCTCTTCTAATTCTCCCCTCTTCTACTTTTTCTGCTTCTTGTTTTCTCAATGCAGATTTTCTTCTCCCCTGAACTGGAAGTTCTAATCAAGAATCAAGAAAAAGATGTAGATTATAAACACCTAAAAGATTAGCTTTGTAGTTGATTATTACACCATAATAGAGAGAATATGTCATATATACATAACATAACCTGAGGGTGTGAGAATTAGATTGCCTTGTGAACTGATTGATATAAAACCTGTCATGTGTTGTCTCCCTAAGGTACAATCTCCTTACTACCATCACATTACTTGTAGGATGCCACAGTGTTGCCTTATAATCAGTGTAACATTAAGGGCATAAGGAGGATCAGTATAGGCCCATATGGAGCCATGGGTGCAGTAATCAATATCAGTTTTGCAGAAGACTGAGTGGCTCCAAGTCCTTATAACTTAATGCATTACATGAAAGAGTGAGGATTTGTAGACAGTGAAGTGCTGGACTGTTCATTGTTTTATAGGAAGTAATTTTCTGAGCCTATATGTGCACGTTCACTTTACACTTTTTGATCTGAGGCTGTAATAGGATGGCCAATAGACCTGTACATACCTGACAATGGGGATGACTGGCTGTCTTTAGCAGTGAAACACTGCATGTCACCATCAGATTCAGGAGAAGAAAATTCTTTCTGCCTGTTTCGAAGAAGAGAAAATATAAATTACAAATGAAAACAATACAAAAGGGAAGAACATCTGTGTTCAAGGCCTGTTAAGACATTAGGATAACATAGAGGGGATGTAATGCTCAGGATTCCCTTTTACCAGCAAGAATGAAGAATCAAAAGTAATTTTGGCCTGTAATGAACTGGAAATGAATGGCTGGTCTCAATGATCCCTTTTTATCACCAGCATTCCCACAAGTCAGAATCACGGTTCTCAGCAATCATGGGGTGATGGAAGCTGGATTTAATATTGAGTTACACTTGTCTTGCATGTGGTGTTCTGAACATAAATCAAAATTGAATCCCATAATAGTAATTTACTCACATGTCTGAGTGTTTTGCATTTTCTAGGGGACACCCTGGAGGTGACTTGGGTTCTTCATTGTTCATCATCTTAGTACTGATGGAACAGAGCTAAAGCATAGAGAAAAATAAAATATATGTACATCTCTAAACTTTATTTTAATTAAAGGTTTTATGAATCTTATCGGTCACATTCTTACTTTAGAAAGCCTATGAGAAGATGATAGAAACTTTTTGCTTTCTGGCCAGTCATTGTCCTCACTTGAGTCCTCCTCATCTGAATCACTATGTTGGAATCTGCTACGTCGAGCTGCAAAGTACAAGTGTTATTAAAGATTACTAGTACAAGACCTGGATAGTCACAATTTTATCAAAATAATTATGGAAACTGATTGTCACAAAATGAAAGACAAGACAAACAGCAGCTTTCTGAAGATAATATCTCATTCTACTTACTGTCAAAGTAGCAGGTGTCCTCATCTGACTTAAGATCAGGAATGAACCATGGCTCCTTACTTAGAAGATTGTTGAAGTCTAAGCTTTTCAGAAATGGATGAATCTTGATCTCATTTGCTCCCCCTAGAAAGGAAGACAATAGAAAGTGATACAGACATTGTCAGAGAGATGGCTCCATATCTGTACAGTTTATGTTAAGCTGAACTGAAGATGTAACAGAACCAAAGTGAAGAGAATATACTGAAAGTCATAGCATGAAGAATGGAGAATGTGCAAGCTGGTAGAGTAGAGAACCTCAGTGCTGATCCTCATGGACATAATCATTTTTCTTGTCACAGAGGTGTAATAAGCTATTATTATTTGTATGTACATTACCTGTCCCAAGTCTATATGCTGGATCTTTTCTGAGCAGCTCAGTGATGAAATCTTGAGCAGTGGATGGAGGAGCAGAATTATTAAATTTCCAAGTTATGTCATCTGTTAAATAAAAAGCAAATATCACAGAAAATTAAACCTCTTCAATTACTTTATTAAAATTAAAATATTTTTCATGAACCCAAGTGACTAAACCCCAGAGTCAATCTAATCAAATAACAATGACATCACATATCATTCAGATATTTTTACTTACCCCATACAATACGGCTCAAAGTCTCATATTTGGAACGCCCACGAAATGGTACACGTCCTACAAGAAATTTATGTAGGATTATTCCAATTGACCACCAGTCAGCTGGCCTTCCATAGCCTTTCTGTAAGATAACTTCAGGTGCTATGTAACTAGGGGAGCCAAAAATCTGGAAACCAACAGAGAAATGAGAGGACGATCAGTGAAAGTAATTGTGACAAATAGCATCAGTGGAAACATTTTCTAATTGAGAAAATATAAGAGAAGGAGAAATATATGAGATCAGTAAAGAACAAGTTCCTGCCTACCTCATTATCATAGAACTCTCTGGTGATGTCCTCAGTTGGAGCCCTGTAGATCTCTGATGTTGGTCTCATGAGGCAGAGTTTGGAAAGCCCAAAATCGGTGACTTTAATATGACCAGTTGATGTTATCAGGAGACTGTGGGAAAAAAAGATAGTATAAGCCCCAAATAATAACCCATTAACTTTATGACAATTTCTAACTTTTTTCTTCTTTACTATACATCAAGGGTCACTTACTTGGAAGGCTTCAGGTCTCTGTGCATTACACCATAGTTATGCAGGTATTCCACAGCTAAAACTGTTTCTGCAATGTACATACGGGCCATGGAGACAGGTAAAGGCTGCCCATAGTTGTCCATACGACTGCCACAGTCTCCTCCTACAGCAGAAAGAAAATATGACAAGAGAAGGTTTGTTACAATGTAAATTGCACATAATGTTTGGGAATAAGAAATAAGTGCAGACATTGGGGCAGGATGTCATACATACAGATATACTGTATATCAATGCAAAACACCCTCAATTGGATCATACCCGAATAGTAACTAGGACCTGGCCGGACTGATGATCTGTCCCACCGGGCAGATTCTCGTTGGGCCGCTGATACAGTGGGCCGTCTCGCCTACCTCCTTATTATCTGTCTGGTCTCATTCCGCTGACAGATTGTTGACACCTTCTATGAATTATATATTTATTTAGCTTATTAATTGTAAGATACATAGTATAACTTATACTGTCCCTTTGTTGTAGGAGTTACCTTGTTATTTTTAACTATGTATTCCATGTGGCTAATAAAGATTCATGTTTTTATATTGGACATTGTTTCATTGCACTTGTTTGTGCAGCTTTTGCACATTTGTGGTTTTGCTTTACATACTGTATAATGTAGAGCGTATACTGTATACTGCAGAGTGACCCTATACAGAAAGACAGAGCCGGGCTTCATCTACAAGCCTCTTATTACTTTCTCTGTGACATGCTCATCTACACAAACTGTTATAACCAAGTCAAATCCTCCTTTCATCCATAGTGTAAATTTCTGCCATGCTCAGCGAGGACATATCCCGGAGACTTCACAGAGATAATAATTTTTCGGGCATCTTGGTAACAGAGAGGTGCTAGAGATAAGCAGATCCGGGCTGGATATAGATATGATAGATATGACCTACCTGCTACATACTCCATGACCATACACAGATGATGACTAGTTGGAAAGGAGCAGAACATGGAGGCCACAAAGGGACAATCAGAGAATGTTAGGATGTCCCTCTCTAGAAAGGCACGTTCCAGGCTTATTGGATCTCTCAAGTTCTCCTTGTCCAGTTTCTTCATAGCGAATATCTGGTTTGTGTCTTTGTGGCGCACTAAGTGGATGGCCCTGGAGAGGAAGAAAATCCATGATTTATAATGAATTCTTACTAATGTTCTGTTTATAGACATCTTCAAATGATCTCCTTTACTAATGGTTAATACTAGATGTACGGCCAACACTAGAAATCCGTGTAATAATACATTCAATAACACTACATAAATGATAAATTAGAGAGTAATAAACTTCTACTCAAATTATGCAAAAATCCTCATTTGTCAAAATGGCGAATTAGTTTTCTTTTGTAATTTGCTTTCTCACACGATCAGTAAACTGGCAGGTATTGGCCACTATTTTTTAAACCTTCAAAGGCCATCAAAATGTTAAAGAATAAATAAATTCTTATACTCATCTCACAGCCCCTCCAACTCAACCGACTGGTCTTTGCTGCATCTTCAAATCTCTTCTGCTAGTGCTGACATCTGAAAGTCTCTCAGGCTGGGTCGGAACTTCCAGCACTGATGATGTCCAGGAGAACTCTGCGCGTGAAAGGTCACGTCATAACGTTGAGACCCTTCATGTGCTTGTATAAAACTCTCCTGGGCCTCCTTAAAGCCAGAAGTTCTGGTCTAGCCTGAGTGGCAGCAATCTGATGATGCGGTGAGAGTCAGACAGGTGATGGTGAGGAGTGAAGGGGTCGGAGAGGTGAGCAGTAAGGTGAGTAGGTGTGTTTTTCATTGTTTACATCTTATTTTTATTAGGCTGTGGGGTCTGGAGAGATCTCAGAGCATGATAAGGGACATTACATTTGAGGAAAATAATTTCTCCATGAATCGCAGGAAAGTCTGCATGATAAGGCGAATTTTAATTTTGCCAGATCCACTCAATCCTAGTGCAAAGTGATTGGCCTCTCTGTGGTGATATTGTACTGTCAGGGCACAGAGACAGAGGCATTGTCATAAGGAAACCTGGGAAATGAATATTATGCCAAAATTTAGCTCACCCAAAAGCTCCACTGCTGATCAGTTTGATTGGTTTGTAGTCGGACTTGCAAGGATTTCTCCCTGAGTTCAATGATCCGATTGAGGCCTAGAAATAATAAGAGATGACATTAAGACAAAGAAGCTGCAAGAAAATAAAAGCTCCAGTTGCAGGAACATCTCCCTTCTATATTATGTCCCTGCTGATTATACTGCAGCAAATGTAAAGGACGTGATAGAAGTCTGACCCTTTGCAGACACTATTATATTATAAGAGGTTCATACACACACACACACACACACATATATATATATACTGTATATACGGGGTATAATATTATATGTGTAATTCATTCACCGTTATCTGATGATATACAGACATCTCTGATACTTACACTGGCAGATTCGTGGATCTCTGGTGTCTCACATATTCCACCATCAGTAATTGCCGGCACAGTTATTTCTAAAATAATGATAAAATAATGAAGAGATGTCATGTATCAGTCTATAACAGTACTTAATATATAACACATCCAAATAAACAAAGGAAATGACAAGACCTCTGTAAATGATATAAAACTAGGTATATGGTATTCTGTACATACTGTATATATTTATGGCACATTCATAGATAGATATACTGCATCATACATGTGCGATTGTTCAGGATCTGATTAATTCTTGAATTATAATAACTGGGGAACTATGAGCCACCTTGTACATTTTGGAGCTGAGAAGAGCACAGGGGAGAGAAGCAGAATTACATGAGCCCTCTCCACTATAGTCTATAGGGGGTTCAGGAGCCGTTACCGGCCTCATACAGAGGATAAAGAATAAATCTACAGATTCTGTTTTTTTATAATATCTCGATATTTGAATGTAAAATATTAGATGATCGGCTTACCTTCCATCAGATCACTTTTTAGCTCTAGCTGACTAATATTAGGGTCAGGCATATTCAGGTTTTGCCCCTCTTCGGAGTCACCTAATGGTTATAATATATACAATTAGTATAATATTTCACAAATACTAAATTGCTGTATACATAAGGCAGAAAGGACTAAACCTGGATTTACCGGATAATTTCAATATTGAGAGGACTATTCACAGCCGATCCCTCCAGTAAATCCAAATTAAAAAATAAGGGACTTGTATCTACAACTGTTCTTTAATAACTTCTATTATCAGAACAGCAGCATTTACCAGAAGAAAATTGTGGTGAAAAACAGATATAGAATACAAACGCCGTATCGCTGAGTACAGACTGTCATCACAGATGATGGAGCCACAGGAACAGGCTGTCATAATATCCTGTGCCTGCCTGGAGATGACAGGGAGGCCTCCAACATCATAAATCTGACCTTCTGCTTTATAACTGGTAATCTGGAGAAGATCAGACACCAAGGACTTGTGATATAGAACATGCTGGACACTTACCAGGTGCTCCAGGGAGCGAGCCGGACTCTCCAGTACATACAGGACATTTTGGGCCAGTTGTTTAAAAAAGGCCAATTCTCCACTTTGGGATTTTTCTTCAGCCTATCAAAATGGAAATAAATAGAAAAAGAAAATCATGAGGGAAAGTGCAGAATCTAGGAGGCCATTTATGTCACCATTTTACTCCTATCTGCAGCTACAATTGCTACATATTTGGTATAGATTATGTTATATTGGTGATGACCTACAAAATTCATATTTAAATAAACTTGTATTTCATCATTAATATTATTATTATTATTATTATTATTATTATTATTATTATATGGTTTATGCAGTTTGTCTGTTATTTACCTGTTGTACTAATGTCCTGATGTTCTGCTGTAAATGCTCAAGATATTCTAGGGTATAGGTGGTAAGAATCCCCTGGAGTAGTGCCAACTCCTCAAGTTTATCTGGAGCAATTCCAGACATTTCAATCAAAATACTTAGTCAGTATATCTCTAGCTATGGAGGTAAATTCTGACAACAATGACACTGTGGGTGTCACTGTGATGCTAGAGCTACAGTAAATACAATTGTATGAGTAGTGGTAGTGAATTATGATGTCACCATAGCAGTAATGCCGTGATGGAATGTTGTGATGGAATCTTAACAGAGTATCTCAACTTAAACACATGGAAAAGTGACAAGTACATATAGTCATGCGAAAAGAAAAGAGGTGGAGGAGTAAAAGGAGGGGGAGACACAGATATAGGCATGTTATGCCCTTCTAAAATCCAAAAAGTGAGAAGCCGACACGGCCAGTCCGCTCCTGCCCGTGCCACCTCCGTGTCGCCGGGTTTGTGCCAGAGCCGCGGTGAACCCTGACGGTCAGCCCCCCTCTCCCAATACCGGTGCCTGTCCGCTGGTGGGTCGAGCGAGCCCCCCTGTGGTGGAGGCAGCTCTAAGCTTTTTAATTTAAATTGTCTCTCTAATTTGAATCAATACACTTTAAATCCATTTACAAGGATCTATTGGAGGGCAAGTCTCATGCCAGCAGCCGCGTAATTCCAGCTCCAGTAGCGTCCACTAAAGCTGCTGCAGTTAAAAAGCTTTTATAAGGATCGAGCTCGGCTGTCCACCGCAAGGCATCCTACTGCCAGTCCCAGCCCCTATGCCTTGGGGTGCCTCCTGATGCTCTTCACTGAGTATCCCGTGGTCCCGAAGCATTTCCTTTGAAAAAATTAAGTGTCCAAACTACAGGTGGTGTAGCTTGTTTAACAGCCGGGATAATCCGCTGACTAGCAGACACTGCTACTAGGCACAAAGTATTTCCTGGGCTAGATGCAGTTAAAAATTTGTAATTAGATACTCTCGTTGGATGCTGAGAAAGCATTCCATAGAGTCTCCTGGCACGCCATATATGATTCTCTTAAAAAGCTTGGGGTAGGGGTCTAGGGGACCCTTTTATAGCGAAAATCACGGCCCTGTATCGCAATACGTCACCTAGGCTGAAGATAAATGGAACTGTAGCACCCTGAGGGCTCGGTTGCTACAGAGGTATTGCACCTCACCCAGAGGTGTGATATCTCACTCTCAGGTAAGGATGGAGTGTGGATCAGGACCCGACACCTGCATGCATTACACCATATTGCCGTGGGGCAGGGCGACCAATATGCCCCTGAGATGGGCACGACAGTCCCTGTCCCTGGCTGGAGTGGGGGGAGGGAACACTGAGGAAGGGGAACCCTGTAGTGCAGGAGCAGGGAGGAAGCAGTTCCTGGGTGCATTGAGAAGGGAGTATAAAAGGTGGGCACCATCTTAGTTCAGTGCAGAGAAGTCTGAGCAGAAGTGACAGGGAGCAGGGGCTCTGCATGAGCTCTGCTCCGGAGGCGGGCCTAGTAACTGAGGCCCAGACCTGGAAGAGGGAGAAGGAAGGAAGAGGAGCGGAGAAGGCTCCAGGAACGAGGAATGAAGGGATCCCAGGGGTACGGACGGGCGAGTCGCCACCGCACGCCCGAATCCACCTGCATGGAGGGGTCAGGCCAAAGGGGGAGACCGGTCCCCGAAACTAGTGGAGGCAGGAAACGACCCTCAGCTAGAAACCGGAGGCTGTGACATTTTATGTGGCGCAGCCCCTTGTTACACCCGCTAGGAAGGCACCACATAGGGTCAGGGAAACTGGCGCCAAGTTTACCAAGAGGAGGCCCGAGGCAGCCGGACAGAAGGGTTGGTAAGAAAGGCCAGACAAAGGACACACAAAGGGGGTCCTGTGAAGCGCTCCAAAGTTATCTGGGAGTTGTCTGAGCCCCTCACCTGGTGAGCACAGTACGACGTTGGCAGCCGTTACCTGCAGACGTGGTCTGGATAATAAGAACTGTGAGTAAAGGCCCTGGACTGCATCACTGACTCCGTGTCGTTACTGCTGCTGCCCTGCACCATCACCCCCATCCTCCGCATACACTGCCCTGAGGCTATACTCCTCCCGTGGGGAGTTATGCTACGCTCTGCTGCACCCACAACACCAGCCTCAGCGGTCTGCCCTGCAGCGGCGGTTCACTCTGACCGCAAGCCACGGGTGGCGTAGTCGGACATTTAAACATCAAAACCACATAAATAGTTCCGCCACTGGTTTGACCGCCCTGAGCCACGGAACCGGGTCGCCGCCACAGAGACTACAACCACCAGCATCCACCAAAAAGGGTCCGGCTCCGGGTGTCCCAAGGCCCAGGGGGTGCATCAGAACATTTTCATCACCTTTCACAATCACCAATGGGACAAGGCAGGGATGTCCTCTGTCCCCTCTCTTATACATCCTAGTGACGGAGCACCTGCTCTCATCAATTCGCCATAACCCCAATATTAGGTGGATTGAGGTGGGAGGCACCGAGTACAAGTGCTCTCTATTTGCTGATGATGTCCTAGTATATATCACTCAATCACATATATCCATCCATGCTGTTATGGCTGAAATAGATCACTTTGTTACATGGTCAAATTTTAAAATCAATGCAGCGAAGTCTATTCACGTTTTGTCCCTCTTCGGAGTCACCTTCGGATGTTTCCTAATGGTTATAATATATACAATTAGTATAATATTTCACAAATACTAAATTGCTGTATACATAAGGCAGGAAGGGCTAAACCTGGATTTACTGGATAATTTCAATATTGAGCGGACTATTCACAGCCGATCCCTCCAGTAAATCCAAATTAAAAAAATAAGGGACTTGTATCTACAACTGTTCTTTAATAACTTCTATTATCAGAACAGCAGCATTTACCAGAAGAAAATTGTGGTGAAAAACAGATATAGAATACAAACGCCGTATCGCTGAGTACAGACTGTCATCACAGATGATGGAGCCACAGGAACAGGCTGTCATAATATCCTGTGCCTGCCTGGAGATGACAGGGAGGCCTCCAACATCATAAATCTGACCTTCTGCTTTATAACTGGTAATCTGGAGAAGATCAGACACCAAGGACTTGTGATATAGAACATGTCTCCCTCCCCAAATCCATATAGGATTCCATCCAGTCCAACTTTCCCTTTGCCTGGCCCTCACCGGGTATCAAATACTTAGGAATTCCTATTCATAGAGACCTCTCCCATCTATGTTATCTTAATTTTGGGCCCTTTATTGAACAACTCCATACAGACCACGGTTGGCAAGTTAGAACTGTAAGATTCACTACGTGAACCACTGGTGTTTTGTGGAAAAGCACATGTACACTGTGTTCCAAATTATTATGCAAAAAGTGTTTAGGAGTGATAAGGGAAGAATTTGTTTGTTTGTCATTTAAACTCATTGATGGTGATGTGTGTCAGGGCTCTTTATATCACTGTAAGCAATTGCAGACACCTGTGCTAATTTGTTTGGCAGGTGTGTCCAATGAAAGGCAAGACTACTTAAGAAGGCTGTCCCACATTATTAAGCAGCCTACATTTTCTGCAAAAATGGGAAAGAAAAAGGATGTGTCGGCTGCTGAGAAGCAACAAATTGTGGAGTGTTTAGGTCAAGGCATGACTACAATCAACATTGTGCGATGATCAGGATGAAGTGTCTTGGCAATCAAGAAGTATGTAGCTGATTCACAGTACACACGTGTGCGTGCTGATAAGGGCAAATTGAGGACTCTTTCCTACAGGCAATTACGTCAGGTTAAAAGAGCAGCGGCAAAAAAGCCTTGTCATAGCAGCAGACAAGTTTTTGAAGCTGCTGGTGCCTCCAACGTCCCCCGAACAACAAGATGCAGGGTCCTTCAGAGGTTTGCAGCTGTGCATACGCCATCCTGTCGACCTCCTCTATCCACTTCACACAAGCAGAAACGGCTCCAGTGGGCCAAACATTACATGAAGACTGATTTCAAAACTGTTTTGTTCACGGATGAGTGCCGTGCAACGCTCGATGGTCCAGATGGATGGAGTGGAGGATGGCTGGTTGATGGACACCCCACGCAAACACGGCTACAGCGCCAACAAGGAGGAGGTGGAGTAATGTTTTGGGCTGGAATCATGGGGAGAGAGATTGTTGGCCCCTTTAGGATCCCTGAAGGGGTAAAGATGAACTCCATAATGTATGTGGAGTTTCTCAAACAGCACTTCCTGCCATGGTTCAAGAAGAAGAACCGTGTATTCCACAGCAAGATCATTTTTATGCATGATAATGCACCATCTCATGCTGCACATAAAACATTTGCATCTCTGGCTGATATGGGCATAAAAGGGGACAAACTTATGGTGTGATCCCCATGCTCCCCTGACCTCTACCCCATTCAGAACCTCTGGAGCATCATTAAAAGGAGTGTCTATGATGGCGGGAGGCAGTTCACATCTAAGCAACAGCTCTGGGAGGGTATTCTGTCCTCATGCAAAACAATTGAAGCAGAAACCATCCAAAACCTGACAAATTCAATGGACGAGAGAGTTCAGAAGCTCATTTCGAACAAGGGGTCCTATGTGAAAATGTAACATCACCTAGAATAAAGTTTTGAGTTGAAAACTGTTTGATTTCAGTTTCTAATAACCTGCTAATGCTTATAATTTCAAAAATTACCATTATTTTGGTCTTTATTAAAATGAAAAGGTTGATTGAAAAGTTTGGGGGATCTAAGAGTATGGCAACCCAGTAGTCAGGATTACTTCGAATTCTGACAATATGAGGGTCATGTTGCAGGTAGTGCAGCAAGAAGGCACTTATGTGTTTTGCGCATCTCGGAGCCCCAAAATTATTTTCCGGGCTAGATGCAGCTAAAAATTATTATTAATTTTAAATCTGGTGGAGCTTAGTATAGATGGCCTAATAGAATCAGTGCTGCACACTGCTACAAAGCCCAAATTTTTTTCCAGCCAAGGTACAGATAAACATGATTAGTAATTTTAAATCTGGTGGAGCTTAGTATAGATGGCCTAATAGAATCAGTACTGCACACTGCTACAAAGCCCAAATTATTTTCCAGCCAAGATACAGATAAACATGATTAGTAATTTTAAATCTGGTGGAGCTTATTATAGATGGCCTAATAGAATCAGTGCTGCACACTGCTACAAAGCCCAAATTATTTTCCAGCCAAGATACAGATAAACATGATTAGTAATTTGAAAGCTTAAAACAGTTGGTGAGGTGATTTTAACCAATCATCAAGCTTTTACTCTCCCCAGGATGACACAGGGGTAGAAAAGTCGTTTCGGATCCATGATTTGTTCATCTTTATGAATGTGAGTCTGTCTACATTATCAGTGGAGAGCCGCGTGCGCTTATCTGTCAGCACACCACCAGCAGCGCTGAACACACGTTCAGACAGAACGCTGGCTGCGGGGCATGACAAGATCTCCAAGGCGTAAGTGGCTAGCTCCGGCACAAAGCATGGGCAACAAACAAGGAGAATTGGAACTACTAATGCAGGAAAAGAAATATGATGTCATTGGAATCACTGAAACTTGGTGGGACGATACACATGATTGGAATAAAAGGCTAAAAGGATACAACTTATTTGCAAGAAACAGACTTGATAAACGAGGAGGAGGTGTCGCATTGTATGTTAGAAAAGCGTATATCTGCACAGAGATTGAAGCTTCAGAGACTGGGAGTTCTGTGGAAACTGTTTGGGTAAGAATACAAGGAGAGAACAAGGGAAAGGACACCATTGTAGGCATTTACTACAGGCCACCTGGGCAAGCTGAAGATATGGATGAACTCTTTATGTATCAAATGACCAAGTTCTCCAAAAAATATGACGTAGTGGTCATGGGAGATTTCAACTATCCAGACATTTGTTGGGAATCTCTCTCAAGTAAAACTAACAGGTCAAGCAAATTCTTATCCTCTCTTGCTGACAACTTTATCTTCCAAAAGGTAGGGGAGAAAACAAGGGGATCTGCTACTTTGGATCTAATCCTTATAAACAGGGAGGAAATGGTTGAGGAGGTAAAGGTGGCTGGGACCCTAGGAGGCAGCGATCATGCTATTATAGAATTTTGGATAACTAGAGGAGGAAGACATGTGAAGACTCAAACTTCAAGGTTAGATTTTAGAAAGGCAGATTTTAAGAGACTCAGAAAGAGAATAGGAGGGATCCAATGGCTGGATGTCCTTAAGGACAAAAATGTCCAGGAAGGATGGGAAATTTTTAAAAATGAGATTCTCAAAGCACAATCGTTAACAATCCCAAAAAGTAGGAAGAATGGGAAGCATTTAAGGAAACCAGGATGGATGAACACAGAACTTAAACACATGCTAAAAAGAAAGAAAGAAATGTTTATTAAATGGAAAGAGGGAGGCATATCTAAAGAAGATTATAATGCAGTCTGCAGATCCTGTAGGGCACGTATCAGGTTAGCAAAAGCTGACAATGAATTAAGGCTTGCAAGAGATGTCAAAAGCAATAAAAAAGGATTTTGGGGGTATGTCAAAAGTAAAAGAAATGTCAAAGATGCTATAGGATTTTTACAGGATGAAAATGGAGAAATGGTAAGAGAGGATGTTGAGAAAGCCGAACTTTTTAACTCCTATTTTGCATCTGTTTTCTCTCAGAAAGAAAATGTAACATCAACTGATCTTCACTGTCCTTTTAAAGGAATAGAGGAATCCAAGTTATCTGTAAACAGAAAGATTGTGAGGGAATATTTAGCTAACATAAATGAGTTCAAGTCTCCAGGTCCAGATGAATTACACCCCAGAGTACTAAAGGAGATCGTAGAAGAAATTTTAGAACCACTCTCCATAATCTTTGAAAATTCTTGGAGAACAGGAGAAGTCCCAGAAGACTAGAGAAGAGCAAATGTTGTTCCTATCTTCAAAAAGGGGAAGAAGGTGGACCCAGGGAACTATAGGCCGGTGAGTCTGACTTCTATACCAGGAAAGATCTTTGAACAAATTATTAAACAACATGTATGTAAGTACATGGATAAGAATGAAGTGATTAACCAGAGTCAGCATGGGTTTGTAACTAACAAGTCATGTCAGACTAACTTAATTTCCTTCTATGACAGAATCACTGACTGGGTGGATCAGGGAAATGCTGTAGATATAGTATATCTTGACTTCAGCAAAGCATTTGACAAAGTATCTCACACCATCCTTATTGAAAAAATGACCAAGTATGCAATGGACCAGGCAACTGTTAGGTGGATTCATAACTGGCTTAGTGATCGGACTCAAAGGGTGGTTGTAAATGGCTTCACATCCAGCTGGATGAATGTCTCAAGTGGGGTACCACAGGGCTCCGTCCTGGGACCTGTATTGTTCAACATCTTTATCAATGATTTAGATGAAGGAATTGAGGGTAAACTGATTAAATTTGCTGATGACACAAAGCTAGGAGGGATAGCTAATACTAGAAAAGAGAGAGAGAGGATTCAAAAAGACCTAAATAAACTGGAGCAGTGGGCAGCAACCAACAGAATGGTTTTTAACAGGGAAAAATGCAAAGTACTACATCTGGGCAATAAAAATGAAAAAAGCATATACAGAATGGGAGGAATAGAGCTAAGCAACAGTACATGTGAAAAAGACTTAGGTATACTAATAGATCATAGACTGAACATGAGTCAACAGTGTGATGCAGCAGCAAAAAAGGCAAATACAATTCTGGGATGTATTAACAGAAGCATACAGTCTAGATCACGTGAAGTCATTATCGGTCTTTACTCCTCTTTGGTCAGACCTCATCTGGAATACTGTGTACAGTTTTGGGCACCACATTTTAAAAAAGACATAGACAAACTGGAGCAAGTTCAGAGAAGAGCGACCAGAATGGTGACTGGTCTGCAAACCATGTCCTATGAGGAACGGTTGCAGGATTTGGGAATGTTTAGCTTGCAAAAAAGAAGACTGAGAGGAGACTTAATAGCTGTCTACAAATATGTCAAGGGCTGTCACATTGTAGAAGGATCATCTTTATTCTCATTTGCACAAGGAAAGACTAGAAGCAATGGGATGAAACTAAATGGGAGGAGACACAGATTAGATATTAGAAAAAACTTTTTGACAGTTAGGGTGATTAATGAGTGGAACAGGCTGCCACGAGAGGTGGTGAGTTCCCCTTCAATGGACGTCTTCAAACAGAGGCTGGACAGACATCTGTCTGAGATGATTTAGTGAATCCTGCTTTGAGCAGGGGGTTGGACCAGATGACCCAGGAGGTCCCTTCCAACTCTACCATTCTATGATTTATCCAGATTGGAAGCCCAAAAAGAGCAAGGGTCCAGTGACACAGTCATGAATTCAATGTTTACTTGGAGATACTCCTGTACCATCGTCTCTAGGCGTTGACTATGTGTCAGACTTCTTGTCTCCTGTGGCCTTGCAAAGGATGGGCTAAAAAAGTGGTGAAATGATTCTGCAAAATTGATGTTACCAGCAGATACTGTGGTTCTGTTACGGTTTGAGTGCTGAACACTCGATGGTCCCACGGTTGGCAAGTTGGAACTGTGAGATTCACTACGTGCACCACTGGTGTTTTGTGGAAGAGCACATGTAAGATTCTGCAACAGTCTCTGCTGATACTCCTGCATGCGTGCATCCCTTTCTATGGCAGGAATAATTTCTGCAAATTTACTTTTGTACCGGGGATCTAACAGTGTGGCAACCCAGTAGTCAGGATTATTTCTAATTCTCACAATTCGAGGGTCATGTTGCAGGTAGTGCAGCAAGAAGGCACTCATGTGTGTTGCGCATCCAGGAGCACCAAGTCCCTGTTGTGTTGGTGGTGAGGTAACAATCATGCTTCCTTCCTCTGTCCTCTCCCCCCAACCTCGCACAACAAAAATGTGATCAAGGTCTCCCTCATCTGATGAGTCTTCCATCAGTTCGTCCTCCACTTCTTCCTGGGCTCCTGCACCTTCCTCACTAGTTTGGCTGCTACCATGCGCCCTGATAAAACCATCTCCCCCACCCTCACATGCCTGCCGCCTTGGTGCTGCTGACCGTCTGGACCTTGCAGATGTTAGCCCTTCCGCATACAACTCCTCCTCCTCTACTTCCTCCACCTCCTCTTGTGCCACCACCTGACTCCGAATTCTGTTTAACATGTGCTCCAGCATGTAAATCACCGGAATAGTCATGCTGATAATGGCATCGTCAGCACTAAACATCTTCGTCGCCATTTCAAAACTGTGCAGAAGGGTGCATAGGTCCCTGATCTGAGACCACTCCTCCAGCGTGATTTGCCCCACCTCTGGATCTCGTTGGCCCAGGCTATACGTCAGAGCGTATTGCACCAGGGCTTGTCGGTGCTGCCACAGTCGCTGCAACATGTGCAGAGTTGAATTCCACCGGGTAGGCACATCGCATTTTAGCCGGTGAAGTAGCAGGCCCAACGACTTCTGTAGAGATGTAAGTCGCTGAGCTGCGGGATGCGAACGGCGGAAGTGAGCACACAGCGACCGTGCCCTCTGCAGAAGGCCATCTAGTCCGGGATAGTGGGCTAAAAATTGCTGGACAACCAGGTTCAACACGTGAGCCATACAAGGCACATGTGTGACATTGCCCCGGCGAAGGGCCGCACCCAGGTTTGCAGCATTGTCGCACACGGCCTTCCCTGGTTTCAGGTCCAGTGGAGACAACCATTCATGAAATTGGTTCTCCAGAGCTGACCACAACTTCTCAGCTGTGTGACTCACATTTCCCAGACATTTCAAGGTAAAAACCGCCTGATGACGTTGAGCCCTACTGCCAGCATAGTAAGGAGGTGTGCAGGATCCCTTCTGCGCAGTTAGAAAGCTTGTGGCATGACCAGACAGGCTTTGGGTGCAGGTGGAGGACCGAGAGGAGGTTGAGGAGGCAGAAGCAGTGGAGGAACTTTGAGATAAAGAGGATTGACGCACAACTCGTGGGGACGGCAAGACTTGGACAGCAGCCCCTTGTCCTGCTGTCACCATAGTTACCCAGTGCCCAGTCAGCGACATGTAACGCCCCTGTCCATGCCTACTCGTCCAAGTGTCTGTGGTGAAATGCACCCTGTCACACACAGAGTTTCTCAAAGAAGCGGTGATGTTGTGTGCGACATGCTGGTGGAGCGCAGGCACACCTTTCTTTGAGTAGTAGTGCCGACTGGGCATCTGGTACTGGGGCACTGCGAGGACATAAGGTCTCGAAAATCCTCTGTGTCCACCAGGCGGAAAGGCAGCATTTCTGTAGCCAAGAGCTTGCAGATGGTGAAATTCAACCTCTTAGCTTTCTCATGGCTATGAGGAAATGGTCTTTTACTTGTCCACATCTGAGGGACCGAGGGCTGGCTATTGTGCTTAGACCGGGTTGATAAGGGTGTCCCCGGCAAACTGCCGGTCTGTGAGGAAGATGCAGGCGGACATGTTAGGTTGCCTTGATCCAAAGGTGGTGCTATCGATGTCGGACAGCGCTCAACACCAGCTGGTGTTACCACCTCCAAAGAAAATGATGACCTGCCAATCACGCTGGCTGTTGCGGGTAAAGAGGTGGCAGGTCTGCGCCCCAAAACAGGTGTGACTGCTGTCCCCCCAGTCACAGAGGATGAAGAGGCCGCGGATGCACAAGATATGGCAGACGGTGGTTGGCCCGGCCGGCTAGGCTGCATTGTAGCACAGTGAGCTTCCCACTGCAACTTATGCTTCATGTCCATGTGCCGGTTCATGCATGAAGTACTCAAACTATGTATTTTTTGGCCTCTACTTAGCTTTTGCTGACAAATGTTACAGATAACACGAGTTGGGTCATCTTTATCGATCTGAAAAAATGCCCAGGCTATGCAAGGCTTAGCACCCATGCGACCTGAAGAACCACCACGACTTGTGGTGAGAGGCAGAGTTGTGTTTGAGGATGCAGTTGTTGACGTGCTTCCAGTACTACTTCTCTGTCCAGAAAGGCGCAACCTGACCTCGTCGTCACTAGCATCCTCCTCCACCTCCTCTGCTGACCTCATCTCTTGGCTGACTGTGGGTTGACAATAAGTGGGATCTCCAACCTCATCATCATCACCCTGTGCGTTATCACACCCGTCGTCCTCAGAGCCAACCTGTTCCTGCCCTGACAAAAAACTAAAGTTGTCGCTCCAATCAGGTATTTGAGTCTCATCATCGTCTTCCTCATTGTCTCCACCAACAGGAGTTACAGTTTGGGAATGAGGGTCTACATTATGGTCAGAACCTTCTGCGTCTGGTCCTGGATCCGACTCATAAAGATTCTGGGCATCAGTGCAGATCATTTCCTCATCTGGATTCACAGAAGCGCTGGAGTCGACCTCTGATTCCAAGGCTATAGTATGAGTAAACAGCTCTGCAGACTCAACCATCTGTTCTACCTCATACTCAGACGGGCAGCTGGAGATTTGGGAGCTGTGAGGAAGCAAGTGCGATTGGGGTGACACCTTTGAGGACTGGAGTATTTGTGATGTTGAAGTTGATGTGGAGGAGAGCCCACTTAAAGGAACACTTGATATCCGTTGAAGCACCTGCTGTTTTTGTGCTTCATCTGGAATTTGTAGCGTTTGGCGTGACCGTAAGAAAGGGATCTTATCACATTGTCCGCTAAAAGAAGTAGACATTTTAGTTTGGCTGGAAGATGGTCTTTCTTCTGCAGATGTTACTGTTGCTTTAACACCTACCCCACGGACACAACCTTTTTTCCCCTTCCCAACACGCCTATTCCCCTTTCCACCAGCAGCAGGCCTTTTTCCACTCATTTTGGTGGTTAACTAATTCACAACTCTGGAGTTGTTTGCACAAAAAAACAATGGATGGGAACCGAGCAGAGCTGAGTGGCCAAACTGTGGTATTAGGCCAAAACTATTGGCTGGGTTAGATGCAGAAAAAAATTATATTCAATTTGCAACCTGATGGAGGTCAGTATAGATGGACTAATAGAACAAGTCCCACACACAGCTAGAAGCCCAAATATTTTTTCAGAGGTAGATGCAGAAAAAAATATATTCAGTTTGCAACCTGATGGAGGTCAGTATAGATAGACTAATAGAGAAAGTCCCACACACTGCTAGAAGGCCAAATATTTTTTCAGAGCTGGATGCAGACAAAAAATTATTTTTAATTTGCAACCTGATGGAGGTCAGTATAGATGGACTAATAGAGAAATTCCCACACACTGCTAGAAGGCCAAATATTTTTTCAGAGCTAGATGCAGATAAAAATTATTTTTAATTTGCAACGTGATGGAGGTCAGTATAGATGGACTAATAGAGAAAGTCCCACACACTGCTAGAAGGACAAATATTTTTTCAGAGCTAGATGCAGATAAAAATTATTTTTAACCCCTTAATAACATCTGACGTACTAATACGCGTCTGTGCCCTGGGACTTAAGAGCCAGACCCGTATTAGTACGTCATCGCGATCGCGCCCGCACACAGGCTGTGCGGGCGCGATCGCCGCCGGGTGTCAGCTGATTGTCACAGCTGACACCCGGTACTATGTGCAGGGAGCGGTCACGCACCGCTCCCAGCACATTAACCCCGGCGATGCTGCGATCGAAGTCGATCGCGGCATTGCGGGGGCAAGGGGAGGTGATCGGCGATACTCACCTCCTCTTCCGGCTTCCAGCGCAGTCTGCAAAGGCTTCCCGGGTGTTGCCATGACGACCCGATGTCATCATGACAACATCCGGGTCACCAGAGAGCAGGAAGATTGCTTGGACATGCGCAGTGCATCTCCAAGCAATCTTCACACTGTGCATTTCTGACAGCCTGCACGGCATAGGGATGGTGCTCCATTCCTGTGCCATGCAGGCGATCAGAAAAAAAAAGTGAAAGTCCCAGAGTGGGACAAAGTAATAAAGTGTATAAACTGTGTGAAAGTGGAAAAAAAAAAAAAAAAAATGTGCAAAAATATTATAAAAAAATAAAAAAAATAATACACCAAAAATAAAAATATAATGTACCCATCAATAAATATTATTATAAAAAAAATAAAAAAAAAACAATAAAAGTACACATATTTGGTATCGCCGCGTCCGGAACAACCTGACCTATAAAACTGTCCCACTAGTTAACCCCTTCAGTGAACACGGTAAAAAAAAAAAAAAAAAAACCAAGCAAAAAACAATGCTTTATCACCATACCGCCAAACAAAAAGTGGAATAACACGCGATCAAAAAGACGCATATAAATAAAAATGATACCGCTGAAAACGTCATCTCGTCCCGCAAAAAACAAGCCACCATATAGCTCCATCAGCCGAAAAATAAAAAAGTTATAGCTCTCAGAATAAAGCGATACTAAAAAATATTTTTTTCTATAAAATAGCTTTTATTGTGTATAAGCGCCAAAACATAGAAAAATGATACAAATGTGGTACCGCTGTAAACGTACTGACCCGAAGAGTAAAGCTGCCTCATCAATTTTACCACACGCGGAACAGAATAAAAAAAAAAAAAAAAAAACAATTCCTGAATTGTTGGTTTTTGTTTATTCTGCCTCCCAAAAATCGGAATAGAAAGCGATCAAAAAATGTCACGTGCCTGAAAATGGCACCAATAACAACGTCAAGTCATCCCGCAAAAAACGAGCCGTCACATGACTGTCTGCCAAAATCTGGAAAAATTATAGCTCTCAAAATATGGCGATGCAAAAACTAGATTTTACAAAAAATGCGTCTTTTAGTGTGTGACAGCTGTCAGTCATAAAAACCCCATATGATTCTGGCATTGCTGTAATCACACCGACCCGAAGAATAAAGTCGTCTAATCACTTATACCGCACAAGGAACGGCGTCAAAAATAAACTCTTGAGTTAGGATTGGGCTAGGGTTAGGGCTGGGTTTGGGGCTAGGGCTGTGCTGGGGCTAGGGTTGTGCTGGGGCTAGGGTTGTGCTGGGGCTAGGGTTGTGCTAGGGTTAGGGCTGGGGTTGGGATTTTTTTCAAAAGTAAGAAAAAAAGATGACGATATGGCGACTAGTGTTGAGAGCAAGTGCTCGCTACTTGAGTTTGCATCGGGTGCTCTGGTATGCATTTAGTATCGTGGGTATTTGAGTGACATGCTCGAGTCTCTGCCCCATATGCTTCGCGGCCAAAAAACTTTATGGGGATTGCCTGCCATGCACGAGCGATCCCCGCATGTTTTTTTTTGGGTGTCTAATAACCGTGAAACATGCGGAGCAGGGACTCGAGCATGTCACTCGAGCACACGCTGTACATGGTGCATACCTGAGTACCCGATGCAAACTCAAGTAGCGAGCACTTGCGCTCAAGAATAATGAAAACTTATTCAATATGATGACCTAATGTAAACAAATAATGTGCCGTACCTCTGGGTTCAAAATGTTCACTATACACCTTAATAAAATCTTTGAGGGGTATAGTTTCCAAAATGGGGACACTTGTGGGGGAGCTCCACTGTTTAGGCACATCACGGGCTCTCCAAACGCGACATGGTGTCCGCTAACAAATTGAATGGAAAATCGGCTCAAATTGTTAGCGGACGCCATGTTGCGTTTGGAGAGCCCCTGTGTGTCCAAACATTGGAGCTCCCCCACAAGTGACCCCATTTTGGAAACTAGACCCCCCAAGGCACCTATCTAGATGCATAGTGAGCACTTAGAACCCCCAGGTGCTTCACAAATTGATTCGTAAAAATGAAAAAGTGAAAATAAAACACTTTTTCATTTTTATGAATCAATTTGTGAAGCACCTGGGGTTCCAAGTGCTCACTATGAATCTAGATAGGTGCCTTGGGGGGTCTAGTTTCCAAAATGGGGTCACTTGTGGGGGAGCTCCAATGTTTGGGCACACAGGGACTCTCTAAATGCAACATGGTATCCGCTAACAAATTGAATGGAAAATCGGCTCAAATTGTTAGCGGACACCACATTGCGTTTGGAGAGCCCCTCTGTGCCCAAACTTTGGAGCTCCCCCACAAGTGACCCCATTTTGGAAACTAGACCCCCCAAGGCACCTTTCTAGATGCATAGTGAGCACTTGGAACCCCCAGGTGCTTCACAAATTGATTCCTAAAAATGAAAAAGTGAAAAAAAAAACACTTTTTCATTTTTATGAATCAATTTGTGAAGCACCTGGGGTTCCAAGTGCTCACTATGAATCTAGATAGGTGCCTTGGGGGGTCTAGTTTCCAAAATGGGGTCACTTGTGGGGGAGCTCCAATGTTTGGGCACACAGGGACTCTCTAAATGCAACATGGTATCCGCTAACAAATTGAATGGAAAATCGGCTCAAATTGTTAGCGGACACCACATTGCGTTTGGAGAGCCCCTCTGTGCCCAAACTTTGGAGCTCCCCCACAAGTGACCCCATTTTGGAAACTAGACCCCCCAAGGCACCTTTCTAGATGCATAGTGAGCACTTGGAACCCCCAGGTGCTTCACAAATTGATTCGTAAAAATGAAAAAGTGAAAAAAAAAACACTTTTTCATTTTTATGAATCAATTTGTGAAGCACCTGGGGTTCCAAGTGCTCACTATGAATCTAGATAGGTGCCTTGGGGGGTCTAATTTCCAAAATGGGGTCACTTGTGGGGGAGCTCCAATGTTTGGGCACACAGGGACTCTCCAAATGCAACATGATATCCGCTAACAAATTGTCGGCTCAAATTGTTAGCGGATACCATGTTGCATTTAGAGAGTCCCTGTGTGCCCAAACATTGGAGCTCCCCCACAAGTGACCCCATTTTGGAAACTAGACCCCCCAAGGCACCTATCTAGATGCATAGTGAGCACTTGGAACCCCTAGGTGCTTCACAAATTGATTCGTAAAAATGAAAAAGTGTTTTTTTTTTTCACTTTTTCATTATTACGAATCAATTTGTGAAGCACCTGGGGGTTCCAAGTGCTCACTATGCATCTAGAAAGGTGCCTTGGGGGGTCTAGTTTCCAAAATGGGGTCACTTGTGGGGGAGCTCCAAAGTTTGGGCACAGAGAAGCTCTCCAAACGCAATGTGGTGTCCGCTAACAATTTGAGCCGATTTTCCATTCAATTTGTTAGCGGATACCATGTTGCATTTAGAGAGTCCCTGTGTGCCCAAACAATGGAGCTCTCCCACAAGTGACCCCATTTTGGAAACTAGACCCCCCAAGGCACCTATCTAGATGCATAGTGAGCAGTTGGAACCCTCAGGTGCTTCACAAATTGATTCATACAAATGAAAAAGTGTTTTTTTTTTCACTTTTTCATTGTTACGAATCAATTTGTGAAGCACCTGGGGGTTCCAAGTGCTCACTATGCATCTAGATAGGTGCCTTGGGGGGTCTAGTTTCCAAAATGGGGTCACTTGTGGGGGAGCTCCAATGTTTGGGCACACAGGGACTCTCTAAATGCAACATGGTGTCCTCTAACAAATTTAACGGAAAATCGGCTCAAATTGTTAGCGACACCATGTTGCGTTTGGAGAGCCGCTGTGTGCCCAAACATTGGAGCTCCCCCACAAGTGACCCCATTTTGGAAACTAGACCCCCCAAGGCACCTATCTAGATGCATTGTGAGCACTTGGAACACTCAGGTGCTTCACAAATTGATTCATAAAAATGAAAAAGTGTTTTTTTTTTCACTTTTTCATTGTTACGAATCAATTTGTGAAGCACCTTGGGGTTCCAAGTGCTCACTATGCATCTAGAAAGGTGCCTTGGGGGGTCTAGTTTCCAAAATGGGGTCACTTGTGGGGGAGCTCCAAAGTTTGGGCACACATGGGCTCTCCAAACACAACATGGCGTCCGCTAATTATTCAAGCAAATTTTACAATCAAAAAGTCAAATAGCGCTCCTTCCCTTCCGAGCCCTGCCGTGCGCCCAAACAGTATTTTTTCCCCAAATATTGGGTATCTGCGTGCCCAGGGGAAATTGCACAACAAATTTTGGGGTCCATTTTTTCTTGTTACCCCTGTGAAAATAAAAAAAATTGGGTCTAAATTAACATTTTTGTGAAAAAAGTTAAATGTTCATTTTTTTCTTCCACATTCAAAAAATTCCTGTGAAGCACCTGAAGGGTTAATAAAGTTCTTGAATGTGGTTTTGAGCACCTTGAGGGGTGCAGTTTTTAGAATGGTGTCACTTTTGGGTATTTTCTGTCATAAAGACCTCTCAAAGTGACTTCAAATGTGATGTGGTCCCTAAAAAAATGGTTTTGTAAATTTTGTTGGAAAAATGAGAAATCGCTGGTCAACTTTTAACCCTTATAGCTCCCTAACAAAAAAAAATTTTGGTTCCAAAATTGTGCTGATGTAAAGTAGACATGTGGGAAATGTTATTTATTAACTCTTTTGTGTGACATATCGCTCTGATTTCAGGGCTTAAAAATTCAAATTTTGAAAATTGCAAAATTTTCAAAATTTTCGCCAAATTTCCGTTTTTTTCACAAATAAACGCAAGTGATATCGAAGAAATTTTTCCAAAATCATGAAGTACAATATGTCACGAAAAAACAATCTCAGAATCAGGGGGATCCGTTGAAGCGTTCGAGAGTAATTACCTCATAAAGTGACAGTGGTCAGAATTGTAAAAATTGGCCCGGTCATTAACGTGCAAACCACCCGCGGGGCTTAAGGGGTTAATTTGCAACCTGATGGAGGTCAGTACAGATGGACTAATAGAGAAAGTCCCACACACTGCTAGAAGGCCAAATATTTTTTCAGAGCTAGATGCAGATAAAAATTATTTTTAATTTGCAACCTGATGGAGGTCAGTATAGATGGACTTATAGAGAAAGTCCCACACACTGCTAGAAGGCCAAATATTTTTTCAGAGCTAGATGCAGAAAAAAATTATATTCAGTTTGCAACCTGATGGAGGTCAGTATAGATGGACTAATAGAACAAGTCCCACACACAGCTAGAAGCCCAAATATTTTTTCAGAGGTAGATGCAGATAAAAATTATTTTTAATTTGCAACCTGATGGAGGTCAGCATAGATGGACTAATAGAGAAAGTCCCACATACTGCTAGAAGGCCAAATATTTTTTCAGAGCTAGATGCAGACAAAAAATTATTTTGAATTTGCAACGTGATGGAGGTCAGTATAGATGGTCTAATAGAACAAGTCCCACACACTGCTAGAAGGCCAAATATTTTTTCAGAGCTAGATTCAGATAAAAATTATTTTTAATTTGCAACCTGATGGAGGTCAGTATAGATGGACTAATTGAGAAAGTCCCACACACTGCTAGAAGGCCAAATATTTTTTCAGAGCTAGATGCAGAAAAAAATTATATTCAGTTTGCAACCTGATAGAGGTCAGTATAGATGGACTAATAGAACAAGTCCCACACACAGCTAGAAGCCCAAATATTTTTTCAGAGGTAGATGCAGATAAAAATTATTTTTAATTTGCAACCTGATGGAGGTCAGTATAGATGGACTAATAGAGAAAGTCCCACACACTGCTAGAAGGCCAAATATTTTTTCAGAGCTAGATGCAGACAAAAAATTATTTTGAATTTGCAACGTGATGCAGGTCAGTATAGATGGACTAATAGAACAAGTCCCACACACTGCTAGAAGGCCAAATATTTTTTCAGAGCTAGATGCAGATAAAAATTATTTTTAATTTGCAACCTGATGGAGGTCAGTATAGATGAACTAATAGAGAAAGTCCCACACACTGCTAGAAGGCCAAATATTTTTTCAGAGCTAGATGCAGACAAAAATTATATTCAGTTTGCAACCTGATGGAGGTCAGTATAGATGGACTAATAGAACAAGTCCCACACACAGCTAGAAGCCCAAATATTTTTTCAGAGGTAGATGCAGATAAAAATTATTTTTAATTTGCAACCTGATGGAGGTCAGTATAGATGGACTAATAGAGAAAGTCCCACACACTGCTAGAAGGCCAAATATTTTTTCAGAGCTAGATGCAGACAAAAATTATTTTGAATTTGCAACGTGATGGAGGTCAGTATAGATGGACTAATAGAACAAGTCCCACACACTGCTAGAAGGCCAAATATTTTTTCAGAGCTAGATGCAGATAAAAATTATTTTTAATTTGCAACCTGATGGAGGTCAGTATAGATGGACTAATAGAGAAAGTCCCACACACTGCTAGAAGGCCAAATATTTTTTCAGAGCTAGATGCAGAAAAAAATTATATTCAGTTTGCAACCTGATGGAGGTCAGTATAGATGGACTAATAGAACAAGTCCCACACACAGCTAGAAGCCCAAACATTTTTTCAGAGCTAGATGCAGATAAAAATTATTTTTAATTTGCAACCTGATGGAGGTCAGTATAGATGGACATATAGAGAAAGTCCCACACACTGCTAGAAGGCCAAATATTTTTTCAGAGCTAGATGCAGAAAAAAATTATATTCAGTTTGCAAACTGATGGAGGTCAGTATAGATGGACTAATAGAACAAGTCCCACACACAGCTAGAAGCCCAAACATTTTTTCAGAGCTAGATGCAGATAAAAATTATTTTTAATTTGCAACCTGATGGAGGTCAGTATAGATGGACTAATAGAGAAAGTCCCACACACTGCTAGAAGGACAAATATTTTTTCAGAGCTAGATGCAGAAAAAAATTATATTCAGTTTGCAACCTGATGGAGGTCAGTATAGATGGACTAATAGAGAAAGTCCCACACACTGCTAGAAGGCCAAATATTTTTTCAGAGCTAGATGCAGACAAAAAATTATTTTGAATTTGCAACCTGATGGAGGTCAGTATAGATGGACTAATAGAGAGAGTCCCACACACTGCTAGAAGGCCAAATATTTTTTCAGAGCTAGATGCAGACAAAAAATTATTTTGAATTTGCATCCTGATGGAGGTCAGTATAGGTGGACTAATAGAACAAGTCCCACACACTGCTAGAAGGCCAAATATTTTTTCAGAGCTAGATGCAGAAAAAAATTATATTCAGTTTGCAACCTGATGGAGGTCAGTATAGATGGACTAATAGAACAAGTCCCACACACAGTTAGAAGCCCAAATATTTTTTCAGAGGTAGATGCAGATAAAAATTATATTCAGTTTGCAACCTGATGGAGTTCAGTATAGATGGACTAATAGAACAATCCCACACACAGCTAGAAGCCCAAATATTTTTTCAGAGGTAGATGCAGAAAAAAAATATATTCAGTTTGCAACCTGATGGAGGTCAGTATAGATGGACTAATAGAGAAAGTCCCACACACTGCTAGAAGGCCAAATATTTTTTCAGAGCTAGATGCAGACAAAAAATTATTTTTAATTTGCAACGTGATGGAGGTCAGTATAGATGGACTAATAGAACAAGTCCCACACACTGCTACAAGGCCAAATATTTTTTCAGAGCTAGATGCAGAAAAAAATTATATTCAGTTTGCAACCTGATGGAGGTCAGTATAGATGGACTAATAGAACAAGTCCCACACACTGCTAGAAGCCCAAATATTTTTTCAGAGCTAGATGCAGAAAAAAATTATATTCAATTTGCAACCTGATGGAGGTCAGTATAGATGGACTAATAGAATGATGCTATGCCCAAAAGATTTTACTTCACTAGGTGCAGTAAAAAAATTGGTATTCTATACACAGGTGGTTTATCTTGCAACACAGATAGGCTACTCCACTGACTAACACACTCTGCAATAGACCAAAAAGGATTAGCTTTGCTAGATTCAGCCAAATGCTGTGAAAAAAACTTGCACAGCCCTGGCACAGACCTGCCTGGCAAAAACTGATAGGAACTGATGTAACCTAGTCCTGAAAAGGACTGCAATTACAATTAGTCTTTACTCCCACAACCTATCTATTTAAGAGCACAGACCTGCCTGATAAAAGTCGTAGGAAATGCTGTAACCTAGTCCTTAAAAGGACTGCAATCACAACTATTCCCTACTCCCAAGCTATCTGTAGATTTGTGCGAAAATTGGCTTGAAATTAACAAGGTATAGTGCACACAGCAACAGCGGTGCCGTCTAACACGCTGCTGCAGCAGTGAGAAAATGGTGGCGACGGGGAATATGGCTTGGTCTTATAGGACAAGGACATGTGACATACACTGCCAATGACACATGCCCTTGCTTGTGTGAAAAAAAGCACTTCGCTCCGTGTGTGCGCTGCTGATAGGCTGACAGACTGCACCTCCCCACTGTAAATGCGGGAAAGAGAAAAAAAAATGGAGATCTTCATTATTTCTGCAGAGATCCATCCCCTGCCCCTCCCCCCGCCCCGCTGTACACTCAAACTGCGCATTAACATTAGCTTTCATCATTACTGAGAAAAAATCCAGTTATGATTTTGGTGCACGAACAGTAATCGAACATAACCTCGAACAGCCGAATTTTTCTCAAATCGTTCGTGTTCGCCGAACGGCTCGAACACGGCCCAAAACAGCTCGAATTTGAGATTGGCGAACAGTTCGAGTCGAACAACGCTCATCTCTAAAGAACATACATTATTAGTTTATGGTGGCAAGTGGGGAACATTATTACTTTTTGGTCCAATTAGGGGCATTATTACTTCTGTAATATAATTTATTTTTTAGTAAATAGTTTTCCATGGGGGGAAAAAAGGGGGGGTTCTGTTACTGTGCAGGGCGGGACTATGTCGCTTTTTTTCTTCATCTGGCATAGTGTAGAAGTCAGGGAAAAAGTGGGGAATGTGATCTAGAAGCGATCAGTTATCAATAACTGTGTGTTATTTTCTGCAGAGACGAGTACTGGCTGGAAGAAGTGATGGCGGTCTGTGCCAGATGAAGAAGAAAAGCGAAGATGAAGGACTTCACCAACAGACGTCACTGGTGAGTCAGTGTATTACATGTACACTTATACTATACACTATATATTATATACAAAGCTCCAGTGTATCTCACTGGTGACCACTGTATTGCCTATACACTATATACAGAACTCCTATGTATAATGTCACTGGTGATCACTGTTTTACAGTACAAACCAAAAGTTTGGACACACCTTCTCATTTAAAGATTTTTCTGTATTTTCATGACTATGAAAATTGTACATTCACACTGAAGGCATCAAAACTATGAATTAGCACATGTGGAATTATATACTTAACAAAAAAGTGTGAAACAACTTAAAATATATCTCATATTCTAGGTTCTTCAAAGTTGCCACATTTTGCTTTGATGACTGCTTTGCACACTCTTGGCATTCTCTTGATGAGCTTCAAGAGGTAGTCACCGGAAATGGCTTTCAATTCACAGGTGTGCCCTGTCAGGTTTAATAAGTGGGATTTCTTGCCTTATAAATGGGGTTGGGACCATCAGTTGTGTTGTGCAGAAGTCAGGTGGATACACAGCTGATAGTCCTACTGAATAGACTGTTAGAATTTGTATTATGGCAAGAAAAAAGCAGCTAAGTAAAGAAAAATGAGTGGCCATCATTACTTTAAGAAATGAAGGTCAGTCAGTCTGAAAAATTGGACAAACTTTGAAAGTGTCCCCAAGTGCAGTTGCAAAAACCATCAAGCGCTACAAAGAAGCTGGCTCACATGAGGACCGCCCCAGGAAAGGAAGACCAAGAGTCACCTCTGCTTCTGAGGTTAAGTTTATCCGAGTCACCAGCCTCAGAAATCGCAGGTTAACAGCAGCTCAGATTAGAGACCAGGTCAATGCCACACACAGTTCTAGCAGCAGACACATCTCTACAACAACTGTTAAGAGGAGACTTTGTGCAGCAGGCCTTCATGGTAAAATAGCTGCTAGGAAACCACTGCTAAGGACAGACAACAAGCAGAAGAGACAAGTTTGGGCTAAAGAACACAAGGAATGGACATTAGACCAGTGGAAATCTGTGCTTTGGTCTGATGAGTCCAAATTTGAGATCTTTGGTTCCAACCACCATGTCTTTGTGCGATGCAGAAAAGGTGAACGGATGGACTCTACATGCCTGGTTCCCACCGTGAAGCATGGAGGAGGAGGTGTGATGGTGTGGGGGTGCTTTGCTGGTGACACTGTTGGTGATTTATTCAAAATTGAAGGCATACTGAACCAGCATGGCTACCACAACATCTTGCAGCGGCATGCTATTCCATCCGGTTTGCGTTTAGTTGGACCATCATTTATTTTTCAACAAACTATACTGGTAACCTTTGATGTTAACAGTCTATATACTTCTATACAACACTCCAAGGGCATTGCAGCAACCAAAATATTACTTGAGCAATCAGACAAGGATCCACGGACCATTATGTTCCTTTTGGATCTACTTGAATTGGTTCTGACGGAAACATTTTTTCTTTTCGAAGATTCATACTATTTACAAATCCAAGGGACCGCTATGGGCTCACATGTCGCACCTCCTTATGCCAACTGCTTTATGTCAAATTTTGAAGATCGTTATGTGAATACCAATGACCTCTATCGTACCCACTGCCTATTATGGCGTAGGTACATAGACGATATATTTTGTTTATGGAATGGCACCATTGATACACTGATACTGTTTCACACACAATTGAATGACATATGGCCAGAACTCACCTTCACTATTACATATGATCAGCAAGAAATTAATTTCCTAGACACCATGGTTAAACGGAATACAGAGGGGGACTTATCAATTGATCTCTATGTAAAGCAAACGGATGGGGATAACCTACTTTTATATCAGATCTGTCATCCAAGGGCGGTTAAAAGATCTATCCCCATATCACAATTCCAAAGGGTGAGGAAAATCGTCTCAGATTCGGAAGTCCGTACGAAGTGTTTAGGAGAGATGGAAACCAAATTTAGACAGAGGGGTTACCCACAAAATCTTCTCAACCAATGCCGTAATTCTGAGGATCCATCACCCAATAGAAATACACTGAACAGGATTCCCTTTGTTCACACCTTTCATCCGTTCACTTATAGGTTGCACCAAAAAATTCGCAAACACTGGCCTTTGTTACAAAAAAGTTATCCTGATATTCCAGAGTTTAAGAATCTATTCTTACCTTGTTTTAGGAGACCTACTAATCTTAGGGACAAATTAGTCCGAGCCGATGAGGGAACAGCCCTTAAGAAACTCAAACAAACTTTTCTAGGCACACAAAAGAAAGGTACTTTTCCATGCCTACAGTGTGCACAATGTGCAAATGTCCTAAAAGGTGACAAAATTTCACACCCCAATACAGGAGCTGACATTCCCATACATGATTTCTTTACCTGCGACTCAAAATTCGTCGTCTATGCGATAAAATGCCCGTGCGGCAAGATATACGTGGGTGAAACTACTCAATCTATTAAAGATCGTTTATCTCACGACAAGTCGGACATCCGTTATGGCAGACATAATCTACCAATACCCTATCATTTTCATTCATCAGGTCACACAATAGCACAGTTGAGATTCCTTGTTCTAGAACAAGTACCTCCCAATAGAAGAGGAGGAAACAGAATAAGACAGTTAAAAATCAGAGAGGCATTCTGGATACACTATTTACAGAGCCTTGAACCTAATGGGCTTAATAGAGAGTATGATGTCATGAGTTTTCTGTGAAATTTCTAATTACACCATTTTTTTCTATTTTAGCAACGATCTTGAACTCGTCACATCTAAGGGTATGCACATGTAGTGAGCCATTATATATCCACTCCAAGTTCCCATTTTTTCTTTTAACTATTTTTTCCTCTAATTCATTTTTTATTTTTTGTTCTTTGTTTTTATTTTAGATTTTGTGTTTTTTGTTTTATATTTTATTTTTATTTTTTATTTTTATTTTTTGTTTTTTTATTTTTTTATTTTTATTTTTTATTTATTTTTTATCTTTATTTTTTTTTTATTTATTTTTTTTGTTTTGTTTTTTCATTTTTCTTTTTTTCTTTTTTTATTCATTATTTATTACTTTTTATTTTGTCTCTTTCCTGTATAATCCCATTTTTCAGTATTAATCCATTTTCATATATAACAATTAACTTAATTTTCTTTTTCCTTATTTACAGTTACCCTTTGGACAACTTAATTTCTAAGGTCTGCACCTCAATCAGGCTTTACAAGCGTACTTTCTTACCTTTGCGTTCCACCACTGCGTTTCACCTATGTCACTTCCTGGTCTTCTGCGTTCCAAAGAGCGTTCCACCATCGTCACTTCCTGGTTACTACTGTCTGCGCTCCACTAGTGCGTTCCAGTGACGCACTTCCGCTTGTTACGGCTAGCGGACACAGCTGCACCGCCTCTTTTCATTACACTTCCGTATTACTCACAACATTATTCGCTCCCTAGCTATATATACCTCAGGCACACCGCCACATGCAGCGCACCTGTTCCACCCGGCATGACTGACCGTTACACTGGGCGCTATTTCACCAGGCATCACCACACACTAGCAATCCAGTAAGCTTGTCCCACATCATGTACACATGGTTCATTATCTGTAACCACCCTTTTAACAGTTCCATACCCTTTGTTATAAATGAATTTTTCTATATAAATACTTATGAATGGATTTTTCTTCTCTAACATAGTCCTAGACACTAAATTAACTTATTATGCTTATTTCCATCTCCTCCTTACCTTCACTATCTTCACTATCTTTTTTGAGAGGTACATTTCATTATACTCTCAGGCTCATTCTATTTTTGACTTACGAGTATGTTGATTTTTGTCCAAATCTTTTTCTTATTTGTTCTTTTAACATTTTGGGCCATTAGTTTACCGAAATTTTTTTTCTCCCCTATTTTTCTGCTCTTTATTTATCTTTTTTTACTCTTTTTGAGACTTGATCATTTCGCCATATTTTCATCACATACATTATATTATGCCACTATGATGTAATTGACTGATCGATTTACATTGTTATTTCATGTCTCTCTCCAGTAAAAATAATATATTTTTGTTAAAATTTATAATTTTGCTAAAATCTTTACTTCTATGTGATTTTCACGTGTTTCTGAATTGTTCTGTTTCCATCTATGCATTAGTGTCTGATGAAGGTCGCAGTTTGACGACCGAAACGTTGCATTATATGGATTCCATTTCTTGAAAATTACTGAAGGAACAGTGAATATTCCATTAAAAAGTTTATTTCATATTACCATATGAGTGCCGGATTATATTTTTATATTGAGCTAGGAGTGGTATCCTTTCTGAGCACCAAATTTAATCCGGAGTGACGTGTATCTGAATCTGCATGGCTCTTGTAAGGGGCATTGCAAGTTCCTGCGTCCTAATTTTTGGCAGCTTTTACTTGGAAGGCATAAGCAAAGACTATGGGAGACCCACTCCCCAATAATGGGAATAATGTTTGTAATATGCTGTACTGCATAGCTCTTGTAAGGGGCATTGCAAGTTCCTCCGTCCTAATTTTTGGCAGCTTTTGCTTGGAAGGTATAAGCAAAGACTATGGGAGACCCACTCCCCAATAATGGGAATAATGTTTGTAATATGCTGTACTGCATGGCTCTTGTAAGGGGCATTGCAAGTTCCTCCGTCCTAATTTTTGGCAGCTTTTGCTTGGAAGGCATAAGCAAAGACTATGGGAGACCCACTCCCCAGTAATGGGAAAAATGTTTGGAATATGCTGCACTGCATGGCTCTTGTAATGGGCATTGCAAGTTCCTCCGTCCTAATTTTTGGCAGCTTTTGCTTGGAAGGCATAAGCAAAGACTATGGGAGACCCACTCCCCAATAATGTGAATAATGTTTGTAATATGCTGTACTGCATGGCTCTTGTAAGAGGCATTGCAAGTTTCTCCGTCCTAATTTTTGGCAGCTTTAGCTTGGAAGGCATAAGCAAAGACTATGGGATACCCACTCCCCAATAATGGGAATAATGTTTTTAAGATGCTGTACTGTATGACTCTTGTAAGGGGCATTAAAAGCGTCTTGTTAAGCTACTGCGACCTCCACCACTTTTCCAAGGGGCATTCAAATCATCTTGTTAAGCTACTGTGACCTCCACCACTTTTCCAAGGGGCATTAAAACCGTCTTGTTAAGGTACTGTGACCTCCACGTCTCTTCGGAGAGGCATTAAAACCGTCTTGTTAAGCTATTGTGACCTCCACCACTTTTCCAAGGGGCATTAAAACTGTCTTGTTAAGCTACGGCGACCTCCACGACTCTTCCAACGGGCATTGCAGCCTGGGGGTGGGTGGGTGGCAGGTTGGCAGCTGGGGACCGTTTATGGTCACCCGGCCACCCCCAGGCGGCTGGGGACCGTGTGTGGACACTCGGCCGCGGGGCGGCTGGGGACCGAGCGTAGACACCCGGCCACCGGGCAGGCTGGGGACTGAGTATGGATACCAGGCCGCCGACGCAGCCATGACATGGTGGCTGGCGTCTGCCTCCACATGCCTAAAAGGCCCAATTTCAAGTGCAAGCAAGCTAGCAGTATGGTATTGCAGCCTGGGGGTGGGTGGGTGGCAGGTTGCACACTTACTCTTGCATTCCAAGAAAACAAAGCAGATGCTAACTTCTATCATCATCATGCTCCTCACCTTGGCACTCTCAACTCCCCTGATGGAGAAGCCAGGGCCCACCGGAGGAGTCTGGTTCTCTGGTGGGCTCGTCCAATGCTGCCCTAAAGCAGGCCAGGCTAAGAAAAGTGTGTGGGAAGGTAACAGGATAAATAGGGGCAGCTGGGGAACGTTTATGGACACCCGGCCGCCCCCAGGCGGCTGGGGACCATGTGTGGACACCCGGCCGCGGGGCGGCTGGGGACCGAGTATGGACACCTGGCCACCCCCTGGCGGCTGGGGACCAAGCGTGGACACCCGGGCCACCGGGCGGCTGGGGACTGAGTATGAATACCTCGCTGCCGAAGCAGCCATGAGGTAATGGCCAGCTTCGGCCTCCTCCAAACTAAAAGGCCCCATTTCAAGTGAAAGCTAGCAGTATGGTATTGCAGCCAGCGGGTGGGTGGGTGGTTGGTTGGCTGCATATTTGCGCTTTCATTGCAAGGAATGGGGGAGGTACAATTGAACACTGCCCTAGGACAAAGACTTGCACGGGGATAGTTGCAAGTCTGCATCTTCTGATGCGGCAAGGATCACTTCTGATGGGCACACTTTTAGGTAGTGACCTGGGTGTCAGAGATGCTTCCAGTGGTTTTCCCTATGCTGTTCCCATGTCTTTTCAGCACTGTATGCATGTGTCACACAGCACATGGCCAGATAAGATTGTAAAATGTTAAAATGACATTTCCCGGTGAATGCATTTGTCACGGTTGAAAGCAATACAAAAGTGCAAAAATGCATAAAAAATGCTACTTGTGAACATAGCCCATGGTGTGGAGGAGTATTTTTGCTTTTGGTTATTTATTTTACCTTATACACAAGTCTTTACCCTGGAAAGGAACTTCCTTAACATATTTCACAGTAAAGCAGTTTCAGTTTCGTTTTTGAATGTTTTATTGTGAGCCCGTAAAAGTGGCTTAATACCTCTGACCACGTTGTTGACAGCAGTGACCTGGGGGTCAGAAATGCTTCCTGGGGCGATCCCCATGCTGTCCCCATGTCATTTGAGCACTGTCACTATCGTTTTGGGCACTTGTTAGGCTTGTAAAAGACTGCCGGGGATGCCGCCGCAAAAATGCTCGGGTCTCCCATAGACTAACATTGGGGTCGTTGCTTGGGTCGAGCACCCAAGTATCACGCTGAGCTCGGCCCGAGCTTCGAGCATCCGAGCATTTTACTGCACAGGGACAGTTCTTGTTAAGGCCAGAAGTGGCAGGCCAAGAAAAACATCAGAAAGGCAGAGAAGAAGAATGGTGAGATCAGTCAAGGACAATCCTCAGACCACCTCCAGAGAGCTGCAGCATCAACTTGCTGCAGATGGTGTCACTGTGCATCGGTCAACTATACAATGCACTTTGCACAAGGAGAAGCTGTTTGGGAGAGTGATGCGAAAGAAGCCGTTTCTGCAAGCACGCCACAGAGTCGGCTGAGGTATGCAAAACCACATTTGGAGAAGCCAATTTCTTTTTGGAAGAAGGTCCTGTGGACTGATGAAACCAAGATTGAGTTGTTTGGTCATACAAAAAGGCGTTATGCATGGCGGCAAAAAAACACAGCATTCCAAGAAAAACACTTGCTACCCACAGTAAAATTTGGTGGAGGTTCCATCATGCTTTGGGGCTGTGTGGCCAATGCCGGCACCGGGAATCTTGTTAAAGTTGAGGGACACATGGATTCCACTCAGTATCAGCAGATTCTTGACAATAATGTTCAAGAATCAGTGACAAAGTTGAAGTTACGCAGGGGATGGATCTTTCAGCAAGACAATGATCCAAAACACCGCTCCAAATCTACTCAGTTATTCATGCAGAGGAACAATTACAATGTTCTGGAATGGCCATCCCAGTCCCCAGACCTGAATATCATTAAACATCTGTGGGATCATTTGAAGAGGGCTGTCCATGCTCGGCGACCATCAAACTTAACTGAACTGGAATTGTTTTGTAAAGAGGAATGGTCAAAAATACCTTCATCCAGGATCCAGGAACTCATTAAAAGCTACAGGAAGCGTCTAGAGGCTGTTATTTTTGCAAAAGGAGGATCTACTAAATATTAATGTCACTTTTCTGGTGAGGTGCCCATACTTATGCACCTGTCACATTTTGTTTGAATGCAGATTGCACATTTTCTGTTAGTACAATAAACCTCATTTCAAGGCAGAAACATTACTGTGTCCAACAGTTATTACGTATATCAAACTGAAATAGCTGTTGCAAAAACACCAATTTTTATAAAACATTAAGCTTAAGATTAATAGGGGTGC